>NC_064628.1:610194170-610504170 GCF_023864275.1 Schistocerca cancellata
TTCAGTAAGATACTTTTTATCATCGTGCTTACATGCTTTATTTGTATGCGCTTATTCGATGCCATTACGTGCTTCAATATAATAAGCCTCGAAACATTTGATTGTGAAGTAAGCTTTCCATTCCATTAGTTAAATGAAGCTATATACCTCATTTCGATTTGGGAATGAAAAATTATTCGTCGAATTTTGTTGTACCATGTTTTAGGGCAACGTGGAGATAAATGAATCTCCCTAACGAAATGTAAGACTGCCTGACTGCTCTCTCATTTAATACTTCCTTTAATAATTCGCTTAGCGTCAGTTAATAGAATGATGTATGCGCATAAATTTTTTGTGTCTCATTGTTGCATAATTATTGAACTGACCCACTCCTTCTATGGGGACGTGATTATTTCCAGAATTTTTCTCTTGAAATACGCTAAAAGACTTATGAAAGTATTTTTAAAAAGATGTTGAACAAATGACTTCGCATCTCCTACGATACGTGCTTTAATTTTTCTCCTTTCTTGTTTAAATTATTCCAAATCCGGCACTTACAAAATTTCTTCGTTATCAATGCGTTGTCTGTTGTCACGAGATACTGTTCTACGCAAGTAGAAGGGCTTTACTTGCTTTAGAGATATAGCTAACGTCTTATATGAGGGTTGGAACTTAAAAATTGGCAACTTCAAATGGTTCAAATGGCTCTGAGCACTATGGGACTCAACTTCTGTGGTCATCAGTCCCCTTATTGGCAACTACTTATTCACAACCGATACACAGAGTTGCATAGTTGCACCTGTTACTGTACTTCATAGTAGTCAAAAGCGTTGTGTAGAGCCCGTTGCCAGCGATTTGGAAGGCGTAGTATACGGTTAGCAGAGCCTGTTCTCTTGATGGTGCGAATGGAGCGGTCTACTGTCTGTCGAATCTCTGGAACAGTTCTGAAGCAAATGCCACGAAGTGGTTCCTTCATCTTCGGAATCAAATCAAACTCACAAGGACTTAAGTTCGGGGAATGGTGGATGGTACATTACTTCCCAGTCCCATCGAACGAAAAGAGTAGCCACAGCTTGCGCTGTATGCGCCCACGCATTGTCGTGCAAAATGATGGGTGGGTTGCGCAGGAAGTGTCGCCGCATCTTTCGCAAAGCTGGTCACAGGTGATGGTGACTTTGATTTGATTACGAAGATGAAGGAACCACTTCGTGGCATTCGCTTCAGAACTGTTGAGATTCGACAGGCAGTAGACCGCTCCATTCGCACCATCAACAGAACAGGCTCTGCTACTACGCCTTCCACATCTGTGGCAACGGGTTCTACACAACGCTGGTGACTACATTGATGGACAGTAACAGGCGTATACATGTAACTTTTTTGTATTGGTTGTGAATAAATAGTTGCCACTATTTAAGTTCCAACCCTCGTATTTCGCCCTTGCTTGCTGGTGAAATATTATCTACCAACATCGTTTTATTTCTGTGTTTTTCCTTAGCTAAAGGTTTTGTACATATTTATGACAGTTGCTACTGATCTCTTCAGCGGGTACAAAATATGTCTTCAGTGGGTATAAAGTAGATAAAGGTTATTACAATAATTCCGCGTGCAGAAGGAATAATGTTCTAGCACCACGCTGTAGACTCTTATCTTCCCATTACTTTTTCTAATTTTTATAGGTATCTTACCTGGGAATAGCCGCGTCGGTGATCAGGTTCTTTTGCATATCGATCATTAGTTCTACTAGGGATGAAGAACCTAATATTTTATTCCAGTACCATAGTAACACTGTGAATTTCTTTTCACTCGAGATAAAATAAAAATTGCGTGTTCCTGCATTCGGATTCTGATCTTCCATTAGCACTCTGCGCTCCAGTTCGATGTATCATCGTGTTTCATAATTCGTACGGTAAGTATCTGTTTTGAACGTTATGAGAGCCAATGAAATAGTAGAAAACTGGCACCACAACGGCATGCATAAGGGAGAAAAAGTATAGTGACTCGCTTGCTATTCCAGGGAAGTAAATGTGTTCGGCACGCAACGACCACAGAAAATTTGTACTTCCGTCAACGACTTGCGAATTCTACACTTTTTATCGCCGGACGTTTTTCAGCGCTGTGTGGCGTGCGATCTGGAGGGCAGCTGACAGCCGTTGATTGTTGGTGACAGATATAGGGGCCCGCTTTCGTCAAAGTAAACACAGGGACGACGTGTTAATTGGGCGTTGGCGTGATGGTGAGCGATAGCGGGTCACGAGTTTGAGTCCAAGTTGGACTATCAGCACGGAATATCGCGTCCGCACCATGCGAGCATAGGATCCCTGCTCAAAGCGCACGAGACGCCGTATTATTGGTGACCAACAGCTCCAAACACAGCGTATCGGCATGGTCAAATGTTTTGAGACTTAGGTTCTCTTCTGTGAGAAATACGTAACCTTGCTGGTTGGAATGCGATGGAATCTATCTTTACGAACTAGAAGCCCATAGCCGTGTGCTTTACAGCTGCTTTTTTTGTTATTGTTTATTCGTCCCCGTAGTCGCCCAAGATACGTAGGGGAAGGGGGTTCAAATGGCTCTGAGCACTATGGGACAACTCCTGAGGTCATCAGTCCCCTAGAACTTAGAACTACTTAAACCTAACTAACCTAAGGACATCACACACACCCATGCCCGAGGCAGGTTTCGAACCTGCGACCGTAGCGGTCACGCAGTTCCAGACTGTAGCGCCTAGAACCGCTCGGCCATTCCGGCCGGCTGGGGAAGGGGGGCCGGGTAGTCTGTCATGAGGAATACTTACATCCGTTCTTCGGGAATGATTTAAAAACGCCAAAATAAAGTTAAAATACGTATAATATATAAGTTAAAATAGGGATGAATTTCATCGAGGTTATTTAAAAAATAACCCGTTTTTTACAAAGGCCTAAATTCGTCCACTGGAGTTCCGCATATATGATTGTGATGGTAGGACAAGATTTTGGTTTGCAAAGTTGTGGGGATGAGAGGATAAGCGGGACGAATTGAGAAAGAAGTCGGTAACATCCCGAGAGTACAAAAAGTTTTGAGACTGAATTAATAACAATAGAGAAAGGCTAAGATGCATCAGGCGTTCTAATTTCCCCCTCCCCCCCCAAACTGATTACAATGCACAGAATATTGATACAACCACGTGAAACTGCCAGAAAGAACCTTCTTTGGGATTCTGTTCAAGTCGCGCATCGCATTGGCTGGAATGTCGATTATGTTATTAAAGCGTTGAGCCCTCACATCAGTTTCTGGATTTGGTCGTTTTGTGGTAAGTTTGTGTAGATATCACCAGTCTCATCAACTGTTACGAATTTTTTCCAGAAAAGAACTGTCCACCCTTTGCATTTCAGTCAAAAGGCGTGCGAAATCAACTTTGGACACAGTTTTATCTCCTTCATAACATTCAGGAGCATGCCATGAACACTTGACTTACACACGTTGCTTCACTGGAACTGTGACACAACAACGTTGACACATTACGGCCACACGTAGACCAGTTAACACCGCGTGCTCACAGCTGCCTGGTAGAATGCACATCTGTCGTTAGATTGGTTGTAGGTTCAAGCTTCCATTGTAGTTACTGCGCGGACGTCGCTTCTACGCCAAGAATAAGATCAGCCTTTGAACTTTTCGGACACTGTAGATAAGGGTTTTTGTATACAAGCATTTCTGGAAAGGATACGATGGGAAACAGAACCGTGAATGAAACTTTTGTAAGACGTGGAGCAGGGAGAAGAACAACCACTGACGAAGAGAGCTAGAATCAGGATACTCTGTTAAGACTGGAGATATGAGTGGACTCGTGGGTACGTTTCACGGTCAAGTACGTCGTCACAGCTAATAGAGTGTAATTCACTGATGTGCACTTGAACCGCCTGACAATTATCACTAAATTAAACAACAATAATTTTTCGTGGCTATAAGGAAATCATTCACAGAATCTCGATGCGTATTTCGGAGTACTGGTATCATCGTTAAATTGCCTACACAGTCATGGCCATCAGAAGTAACTTCAGAAAATTGAATTTACTGAAACTTCCCGAAAGGTTAATTCCGTGTGCCGGACTTTGGCTCCAGCCCAGAATATTGCACATCATGGGCAGTGTTCGTACTTCCTGAGCTACCTAGGCACGACTCGCGATCTGTCTTCACGGAACCATTCTGCCAGGACCTCTCTCCCACTTTCCAAACTTCATACGAACTCTGCTGCAGAAGGCTCCCCCAAGAGAAAGGATGTTTTGGAGAAATAGCATAACAATAGCCTAGGCTTTTGTTTTCAGACGAATGTATCACTTTGCATCGAGCCTTGCTGAGACTGTCCCTGTTTCTTTACGAAGTCTCCTATACATTTCCCTTAGATTCATTACGCACATTTGTAGGTATATGCTAACGGAGATACAAAAAGTAAACAGAAAGCAGGAACGAATAACGGAAGGAATATTATCACTTAAAAGGAGTTGATGAAAGAGCGAATAGAATACAGTTGACAGTTATCGTTTTATCACAGTTGTCTTGCACAGTATGATTTCTTGTTTACACATACACTAAATGATAGAAATATCCAGCACCCATACATAAAGCAGAATTGCTAACTAGATATTACGAAAGGCAAACACGTCAGTGTGAAAGGAGGCGGAGAGGACTGCGTTGCTAGTAGCAGTGCAGTAACAGCAGAATTGGGTGGGCAGGGTAGTTCATGATTTCGGATGTGGACTACTCATTAGATGTCATTTATCTAACAAATCCAATAGGGATCCTTTTACATTGTCGAGAGGGCTTGTTAAAAATCGGATGAAATCACAAATGTCCATATATATACGATGAAGCGCTTTGTCTTTATTTACGACGCGTTTCGGAGGCTTTACTCCATCATCAGGTGGCAGTTCCAGTGCTTAGCTCAGGTCCATTTGTCAGGTGAAAACTAACATTTCGAAATACACTGCGTTATGAAGACAGTGAAGCTAAAAAAGAAGAAAACCGTAAAGCAGCCAGAAGAAGAGGAGGAATCAAAAATTAAAATTCATGTTTTGAGAAAGTATGTGATGTTACATCAGTGATCACAATATAGAGTCAAATTTACGAAGAACTTGGGCTCGCTTATCAGTATGACATTGCACTCCTTCTGGTCTGAATTCATGTAATATGGTTGACAAGGGTGTCATAAAGTCGTCCTACCATATCCTGAATATCGCACCGCGTCATAACGTAAAAACGTATACTGGAGAGACCAACGTAATGGCCATGGCTGCAGTGGCTTTCTTCCTGGTCTACTGATCAGCAGTTACCTGGGTTTCTCCATTATAGTTTATATTATGGTGCGGTGCGATACTCAAAAAACTCTTGTACCAACTGATTCTGTTTGCGGGAACATACCCAAATATAATACAAGATCTGATTATTGCTTGATTGTTTTTATTGTCATTTAAAGCATTGTACTGTATTCATTCATTATCATACGTGAAACTTCTTTCGTACTTACTCGTCGGTGGTTAGCACCTCGACCGCCGTCTACATTTTGATTGGTCGTGATGAACACATTACTCATGATCAATGCACGTCTTGTACTTAATATCTGTGTCAGATTTCTAATGCGCATTCTGTCTGTAATCAACACATCGTACTTTAATTAAAGTTATAGGTGTCATCCTCTTAGTAACGAATGTAGATTTTCGATATACATCTACGTATACCAGAAAGTATTGTATCTTACTTCTGTTTTATATTTTCATAATTGGCTTGGGTTGGGTCTTTCAAATTTCGTCTTTTCACATACAACCCATATCACTTTATGTGTGTATACCTCGGGCTACAAGCTATACAGCCTTTGATTTCCTTGTACGTATCAACATCATACGACGAAGTGTCGGTCAACATCAATATGTTGTGTTACTTCGTGAACCTTTCCGTTATTCACGAAAAATCACATATCATTGTACTTATATGATATGTGATGTGCATACGCTTTTATGATTTAATATCTTGTACCTAAAATGCACACAAGAGACGTGATTTTTAAAAAAATTTAAAATGTGAAAGCATTGTATTGCCGAATTTTATCCACCACCTGTTTCTATACATTAATGGAATCGTTCAACATCTGATAGGTGAATATTGATGTTAAAATGACGGCAGTGTCGAATGCTTTGCTGTTAACATTTACACATCGTGTTGTTAGAAGAGGAAGTACTATGGATTTCTGCTTGTATTCTCCCATGCTTTCTCATTTCAAATGAAGTGTAGTTACACTTTGTTAAAATTTCACGTCTAATACATTTGCGTTTATTGGTATTTCGAACACTTTCATGTTCTTTTTATAGCACACAGTTAGTAAATATTACATGTACCTTACTGTTTTGTTTTGAACAGTTAATTAGTCATGTTGTCATTATACTAAATGTTCTTGTTTCTGCCGAAAGAAAAAGCTGACAGAACTTGTCCTCCTGTAAACCTTGACGCATAGCATCAGTTAGTTTTCTGCCTGCCGCAACACGAGCTCTTCTTGGTCTGCCGACGCTTGTGTCTTGGGCGACATGGAGGTTACATAGTGCTAGTTCCTAGTGTGGAACAGGCATCTCGTTTTACACAGTCCATAACAGTCAATGCTTCTGACGTTGCTTTAGAATAACATAGTGTGGCAAGCACGGTCTCAGCGATCACATAATAAAAATGACCGATTCTATCTGTGTGCGTTACATATGCCGACCTTTTATTCTGGAGAATTGTTGTACTCTCAACGTAAATTTCATTATTACATGTTCTTGCACTATATTTTGATGATTGAAATACGCTTTTAGGTTAGATAACATGACTGTTCCATTGAATAACAAACGTTTAGGTTAGATAACATCATTGTTCCATTGAATAACAAACGAGTCTGATCACACAAATTATGTCGATGTTTCCCTCCGTTTGGCAGTTTTACACTAATCAGTGTATTTTGTTATGGATTGTGTGATGTAACGTTTATGTTAATAACTTACTTTTCTCTAATTCGTAGATGCAATTTTCTGCAATGCAGAAGGGCGGTTTTAATTAAAGTGCAGCTACTCGGGGGGGGGGGGGGGGGGGGGGCAGTGTTGACTGTAATTTTCATGTGGAAGCGAAACTTGGCAGATATGCAAAAGCGTTAATGCAGAACAGTTTTACGCTCGAAGAAAATTAGTTCCAGTTTCGGCCACCAGATGCACATCTGGCACTGCACAGCATCTTACCGACGGTGCTCATATTGAACAAATTGTTAATAATAAAGTCAACAGTCTGCCTTTCATACTTATTTGACCTTTTCTGCTTGCATTCCCGTTCCTTATCCATTACATATGGAAACATTTCTATACGTCTTTCTTGTACTTAAAGTGCCAGATTTGCACCTGGTGGCCACAATTGTAACTAACTTTTTTCCAGCGTAAATCAGTTCGTCATTAACGAATTAGAATGTGTACAAAGTTTGGCTGCCATAAAATAATATCAGCCCACACTGCACCCCGTTAAGTAGCTACACAATAATTATATGGTAAACACCCAGTAAATCCGTCAAAACTAGCATTCAGAAAATTTCCATCTGTTATTTTGGCAGTCAGGGATTGTTCTGAATCCACACTCTAACGCAACAGTTCTCCAAATCTGACCATATCAAATAGTAAGATATATTTCTCATTTGGAGGAGTGTTCTGCCCTTGCAACTAAGTGAAAAACAGTTTGTTTTGTGCCATACACGCTTCGCTTCCTATATTTATGAAGCATCTTCAGTGGCCTGCAATACATGTTTATTTTAAGACATATATAATAAATTTATTATGTAGTAATCACAAATATTTTACTGTGTAAGTTTTCTCGTGTTTTTCTCCTGCTTTTTAGATTACAAACAACTTTTGTAGCTAGTTTCGTGACCTTTTTCATTTTGTCTTATTTACGATTTCCGGTGTTGCTAGTCCATGTGTGTAGTCCTTGAGATGTGTTTATTCGATCCCTATACTCCAGTCGACCGAGTTTTTCACCCACATTTATTGCACCAAATCGCTCGCACTTTCACTGTGTGATCAACATGCGTGTGTTTACAGTGCATAGTGTCACTCTGTATGTTTATTTTTAGTCTTTTTTGTGTTGCATGTGTGGTTTGGTGTTTTTCATTTGTTTTGTGTGTGTATTTGGGGGTGCGGGGAAAGACAGATAGGTAGATACAGAGAGAGAGAGAGAGAGAGAGAGAGAGAGAGAGAGAGAGGGGGGGGGGGGGAGAGAGAGAGAGAGAGTCGAGTGGAGAGAGAAGGGATGGAGAAGAAGATTCATTAATTATTTATTCTGGCTATGTTACAGATTTCTGTTATTGTTATAGTGTTAGCTAACACGATCAGTGAGTTTGCTACTTATATTGATCTGGTCATTAATTACTTTTTTTTTTCATTGCAAGGGCTCTTTGTATGTAAGTTTTCCCAAAATGTCAGGAGTTTTTTGTTCTGACTGTTGACTCTAATGAATTCAATGTCTTGTTGTTTCATGTTGGATGGTTTTGTCAGGAGTTCAGCAAAGGTAGAATCGCTATTTTCACACTTTCAACTGCTTATATGTTCCTTATACTTAGTTTTGAAATTCCTGCCTGTCATTTCCAGGCAAGCTGATTCACATTCTTGGCATTGTAACTTCTGTATATCTTCTCCTTGGTATTTATATGGTTTGTCCGTTGTTGTTTGTAAATGTGACTGGAGTGTGCTTCCTGTTGCATAAGCAATGAATAATCCCTGTTTCTTTAATATATTTGGTATCCAGTGTGTTGATTTATGTTTCTATGTTTAAGTGTATCATTCTTTCCCTTAGTCATGTCATGAGTGTTAATGATTTGTGTTTCTGTGTGTGCTGTAATGTTTAAGGGATTCTATATAGAAAATATGATTGCACAAGAAAAACTACTATCTAACATCAAAGTCGTAGTACTTATCAATAAAGAAATGTATACAGAAGAAACATTGATTTGATCTCCTCTAACGATACCACAAAACTGAAATATGATCCAACTGCACGTTTCAAGACATACATAAAAGCAAGTTATCGAACACATACTCACAGATAAACGAAAACAACACATCACTTATGAGAACCCAAAAGCACAAACACTCAGAGACTAACCCAAGGTTCACAAACGCCTTATTCCATTGAGGTCTATTGTTAATTTCATGAATGGACCAATTTACCATATGGCAAACCATGAACAAAATACTAATGCAACGCTATGAATTGAAGAACAGCAGAATAGTAAAAACACTAATGAACTCTTAACACAAATAAAAGACTTATACATTCCACAAACAGCATTACTCATCTCTTTCTATGTAGAAAACATGTACACCTCGATATCCACTGCAGACACAGCAAAACTAATTGAAGAAAACCTACTGACATAGAGAAAACTATCTGCAGACAATATTAACTAAATAACCAATACTCTTAAGGCACTCACATCCCAAAATTACCTCCAATTTGAAAAGGAATTTTACTTACAAAACAGGGGCTTTCAATGGGATTGCGAATATCAGGAACATTGACAAACATATTCATCATCCACTTGGAAAATACTATCTTCGATCCAGTCATCACAAAGAAAGAATGCAAAATTGTTTACTGGTGCAAATTTTCACCATGAAAAACAAACACAAAAGTAAATATATTTCTTGGATACAACGATAAAGTGACACAGCAATGATCACACATTTGACGTCTGCAGAAAGCCAACAGCCGCAGATACAACTACACACTCTTTATCCAACCATCCACAAAACAAAGCGTTAGCGGCCTTATGGCACATGGTACACAGACTAAATAATATTTCATTCAGCAAAGAAAACAATGAAAAAGAATTACGAATGGTACAACTCATAGCCACAAACAATGCTTATAACACTCACATAGTACAAAACTCAAGCACACAATCAAAATACAACTAAAGAAAAATAGAAACCAGTAGAAAACACGAACAGCAAGAACTGCACAGACATTACAGAACACACTGGAACACAAAAAATTAACACTCATGACTTGACGAACAGAAAAAATGGTACACTTTAACAGACAAAAGCAAATAAACTCACGGGATAGCAAAACAAGCCAAAGAAACAGGGATTACACATTGCATACAGAACAAGAAACTCCCTCCAATCACATTTACAAACAACAACAGACAAACCAAATAAATACCAAGGAGCAAGTATACGCAAATTAGAATGCCAAGAATGTGAATCAGTATGTCTGGGAATGACAGGCAGGAACTTCAAAACTAGGTATGAAGGTGGCAGTATGAAAAAAGCCACTCTACCTTTGCTGAACACCTGATAAAACATGGGCATCCACAATCTGACATGAAACGAGACATGAAAATTATTGGAGTGAACCATCACAACAAAAAACTGACATTATAGGAAAACTTTCATTTACGAAGAGCCCTTGCAATGAAAAAGAGAGTAACTAATGGCGTAATCAATACAAGCAGTAACTCACTGATCAGGTTAGCCAAAACTATAACAATAAGAAACAGAAATATGAAACATAACTAGAATAAATAATTAATGAAACTTCCCCTCTAACCGATTCTATCGCCCCGCCCCTCCCACAGGCAAAAAACAAATAAAAACTACCAAACCACACATACAACAAAAACAAAAGACGAAAAATAAACCTACAGAGCGACCGTTGGCAACACTACGCACTGCAAAGACACATGTTTTATTCACACAGCGGAAGTGCAAGGGATGTGTTGCAATAAATGTGGGCGAAAAAGTTGGCCATCTGGAGTATAGGAACCAAATGTGCACATTTACAGGACCACATACATGGACTAGTAACTCTCAAAATCGTAAGTAACACCAAATGATAATTTAACCTCACTAAACTAACGCTACAAAACATGTTTGTAATCAGAAAAACAAGAGAATGCATGAGAAAATTTCACATAGTAACATATTTGAAAATAGTACTTAATACATTTATTATCTATATGTTAAAATAAAAGTGTATTACACACTCCTGATAACGCTTTATAAATAAAAGAAGCGAAACGCTTATGGCAGAAAAAAAACTACCTTTCCTTTAGTTGCAAAGACAGAGCATACCTCAACGAAATTTGAAGCAACTGGGGAACGACGGGAAACGGAAAAAATGAGAAAAAGACATATTCCCTGCTAGTACATGAACTGCACGCTGTGCGATCTACAGCTTCGCTCCCAACGGCGAGGCGTAGGTGGTGACAGTATTTAACACTCTCAGAGTAGCAGGAAGAGCGGCAACACGCGCGGCAGCAGTGCTGCGCTGGTCGGCGCGGTAACGTTTCACGGATTGCCCTTTAGCGGTGCGCCCCGGGGAACAACAGGTCCCCGCGAGAATCGGCGGGTGCCCTAATCCCGGGTTTAGCGGACGAGTGTGGCCCGGCTCTGCCCTGCGCCTGCGCCTGCGCTGCCGGCATTAGGGCGGCACGTGTTCGCCGCCGGCCGTGCCCTCGAATGGAACTCAAAGCGCGCACCCAGCGCCCATAGAGCAAACACGCGAGCAGCTGCCGCCCGTTGGCGCTGTGTCCTGGCAGGGAACTCTTTGCCTACTCTAGCCTACATTGATCTTCACTTTAAAAGCAATACGATATGTAAAGACGCTGCAGTACGACTATTACATACAGAATGGCCGGTTATAACATGTTACCAAAGTAAACGTCACAGTTGCATCTGGATGCGTGCAACATCAGGCACCCTTCTGCAAAATGTCATGATTGCTGCCTTCAGCTGCAGATAAAAGTCTTTATTTAACAATCAGTTACGTTCGGCAGACAGTCATTGTGTTACTACACTGATGAGACGAAGAGACTGGTTCACCTGCCTAATGTCGCGAAGGGTCCCGCGAGCACGTAGAAGTGCCGCAACACGACGTGGCATGGACTCCACCAATGCCTGAAGTAGTGCTGGAGGGGACAGACACCATGAATCCTGCATGGCTGTCCGTAAATCCGTAAAAGTACGAGGGGCTGACGATCTCTTCTGGACAGCACATTGCAAGGCATCCCAGATATGCTGAATGATTTTCATGTCCGGGGAGTTTGGTGGCTAGCGGGGTAATCCTGGAGCAATTCTGTGACAATTCTGGACGTGTGGGGAGTCGCATTGTCCTACTGGAATTGCCAAAGTCCTCGAAATGTGCAGTGCACATGAATAGATGCAGCTGATGAGACACGATGCTTACGTACGTGTCACCTGTCAGATTCGTATCTAGACGTACCAGGGGTCCCATACCATTCCAACTGAATACGCCCTACACCATTGCCTCCACCAGATTGAACAGTCCCCTGTTAACATGCAGGGTCCATGGATTCATGATGTTGTCTATATACCCGTACACCTCCATCAGCTCGATACAATTTGAAACGAGACTCATGCGACCAGGCAACATGTTTCTAGTCATTAATAGTCTCATGTCAGTGTTGACGGGCCCCAGCAAAGCGTTAAGTTTTGTGTCATGCAGTTATCAAGGGTAAATGAGTGGGCCTTCAGCTCCGAAAGCTTACATCGATGATGTTTCGTTGAATGATTCGTTGATTTGTTGATGCTCTAGTACTGAAATCTGCAATAATTTGCGGAAAGCTTGCACTTCTGTCACGTTGAACGATTCTCTTCAGTCGTCGTTGGTCCTGTTCTTGCAGGATTTTTTTCCGGCCACAGAGTCGGAGACTTGAAGTTCTACGATATTTCTGATATTAACATTACATTCGTGAAATGGTCTTATGGGAAAATCCCCACTTCATCGCTACCTCGGAATGCTGCGTCGCATCGCTCGTGCGCCGACTGTAACACCACGTTCAAGCTCATTTAAATATTGACAACCTGCCCTTGTAGCATAAACAAAACAAAATTTCACTATTATGTAATAATTATTAGCGCACTGAAGACATAATACAATTTTTATCTGATATATACTATCAGCACACCAAGAAATGCAGCCAGTTTCACAGATTTTCTAACGCATGTTGCCACGTAATCATCAGTTAACCAGTTTCGCTATCGAAAAAGTCTTTAACACAGATACGTGTACGTCCATAGAAATACTTTAGCAGTTTAGCAACCTCGTTATGGATACGTGAAGGCATCGTGGACAGTTGTCTTTAAAATGGAAATTACCTTGCAGATCAGTTTATTCTGCAAATGCACAGGAGTGCTTTCAGTTGTAACGGAAAAGGGTATCGAAAACAGCTCAAAAACAGATGAAAGATTGACAGTGTCCTCCAAACGTTTAGGAACCTATCCTTGTAATTCTTTCAATGACACAACGAATTCTTCAAATGTGTTTCCTTTCATGCCAGTGAGGTAAGAGAATCCTTTCTCTACAGCAGTGAGCTTTAAATCTAAAAATCCTTCCAGGCATGCATCTTGACTTAACCAACGAAATTTACGGTAATATATGCACTGAAGCGCCACAGAAATTCATATAGGCATGCTTATTGGAATACAGGCACTATACGGCGTTGCGGTCGACAACGGCAATATAAAACACCAAATGTCTGGCGCAGTTGTTAGATCGGTTCCTGCGGCTACAATGGCAGGTTATGAACATTTAAGTGAGTTTGAAAGTGGTGTTACAATAGGCGCACGAGCGAGGTTGCGGAGCGAGGTAGCGATGAAGTGGGGATATTCCGTACGACCATATCACAAGTGTACAATTAATATCAGAAACCTGGTAAACCATCAAATCTGCGACATCGCTGCAGCCGGAAAAAAATCCTGCAAGAACGAGGCCAACGACGACTGAAGAGAATCGTTCAACGTGACAGAAGTGCTACCCTTCCGCAAATAGTTGGGCCATCAACATGAGTCAGCATGCTAACCATCCAACGAAACATTATCGATATGGGCTTTTGGACCCTACGGTCCACTCGTGTACCTTTGATGACTGCACAACACAAAGCTTTACACCTCGCCTGTGCCAGTTAACAGTGACATTGGACTGTTGATGACTGGAAATATGTTGCCTGGTCGGATGAGTCTCGTTTCAGATTGTATCGAGCGGATGGACCTGCACGGGTATGGAGACAGCCTCATAAATCCATGGACCCTACATGTCATCAGGAGACTGTTCATGCTGATTGAGGCTCTGTAATAATGTGGGGTGCGTGCAGTTGGAGTGATATGGACCTCTGATACGTCTAGACACGACTCTGACAGGTGACACGTAAGTAAGCACCCTCTCTGGTCTTGGGCAGCAGAGCAATGCGACATCCCACACGTTCAGAATTGCAACAGAGTGGCTCCAGGGACAGTATTTTGTGTTTAAACACTTCCGTTGGCCACCAAACTCCACAAACTTTATCATTATTGAGCATATTTGGGATGCCTTGCAACATGCTGATCAGAAGAGATGTCCACCCCCTCGTATCCTTACAGCCCTGCTGGATTCATGGTTCCAGTTCTCTCCGGCGCTACTTCAGACATTAGTCGAGTCCAGGCCACGTCGTGCTGCGGCAGTTCTATGTGCTCGCATGTGCCCAACACGATATTAGACAGATGTACCAGTTTCTTTGGCTCCTTAGTGTAAAGTCCCCGTTCCCGTCCTTCAGTTCTACGGAAAGCTGTGGCAACAGACAGTAGAATAATGCGTGCGACTTCAGAAATTTTGCTATTCGTAACAGGAAGTCTACCACGTGCTCTTTGTCTGCCAATTTAGTACAAAGTGCTTCTTGATGTATCAAACAATGAATCCTGTCTAGAGATCGTTGCTATATTTTGCTGTTTCATCAAAAACTAAATATTTAATTTTTTATGCGTGGAATCGTAATGTTTTCATAGCAAATTTGCATTACCCTTCGCTTAAGCGAAAATTCTCATCCCTCTCTTGATTTCTGCGTCTCATGCGCTGTTCCAAATAGCCGCACACAGGTGATTTAGAAGGTGAGTGGAGGTGTGATATGGTGCCTTTGTGTTCGTCAAACGCCGGCCGCGGTGGCTGAACGGTTCTAGGCGCTTCAGTCAGGAACCGCGTGACTGCTGAGGTCGCAGGTTCTAATCCTGCCTCGGGCGTGGATGTGTGTGATGTCCTTAGGTTAGTTAGGTTTAAGTAGTTCTAAGTTCTAGGGGACTGATGACTTCAGATGTTAAGTCCCATAGCGCTCAGAGCCATTTCATTTGTTCGTCAAATCTCTCTCCTATGAAGTTCGAGTCTCGGATGGGCTCACATCTGCCAGGAATTTTCTGTTTAAGGGAAGACTACAACCAAAAATTTAACTTTTCTTCTAATTTTCATTTTTCAACAGGGTTTTCAAATCATGTCCCTCACGCAAAGGCTTAGCAATACCCAAATTTTTAAGCCCAGAACTTAATTGGTTTTTGTATTTTAATACGATTTTAACGGTATTTTTGAAAACCATATTTTGGCACACTTACCTAAATTTTCAAATTACAGGTTTTTACTTAAATTCACAAAGCATAATTAAATAGTTCAATGTGTCCATTTTGTTAGGAATGTTATTAATTTAATTTCGGTATTTTCTTAAAATTTCCAACTTAAATTTTCTTAATTTTCGGTGTGTAGACTTGATAAAATACACAGTGCACATTTACATAATATTAATAGATAGAAATATGCAAATACCTCAAGACTACTTTCTGCAAAAATTTCGTTGAGGCTAGTTACTATTTATGACAAAAACGTTGGCACTGAACATAGAAAAACAAACGGGAAAATGAATTTTGAAATTTCACTAAAAATGAATGCTAGTGCGTGACACATACGCATAAAAATTCATCAGCACAATACGTTTTCCCTTCCTGCTCCTGTAAGGCTTCTTCTTCTTCTTGTAATTTCAAGAACAGGGTGCCATTCATCTTGAGTTTTTCCTTCTGTAGGACGCATCTTACGGACTGATTGATTTGCCGTTGATTTATAGATTAGCATATTTTCTTTTGGTAGGGTCATAAGGTAGTGCTGGAACTATTGCCTTCCTCTGTCTTCAAAAATTTCATACTGCACCGAGAAGCAGTTTCTGTAAGACAGATAAGCATTGTTTTTCCTTATTTCTTCTCCATTTTCTTTGGAACCCTTGGGCCAAATGCTACTGTACAAACTTTCATTTCCATTTGTGTCCTGCCGTTAGCGTGCATCAGATGCAAGTCTCTGATAGATATGTACTGTCTTGACTACTTCGGCAACTATCAGTGTGCCACGGCCCTTCGCGCAGTCCATATTTCAAATATTTCTTAGGCGTACTTGTAATTCAAATACAACAAAATCGTTTTGGGATATAGGAGCAAACACTCCAAAAATGTGAATTAGCTATTAAAGTTTTATAGAAAAAAATTAGTTTTCGGATGGAGTCCCCTTAATTTAGTAATTAAATGTGTAACTGTCTGAATAATTATCAACAATCTTGGATATGAAGCGACGTGGTTCAGTGGTTACCCCACTTGACCGGTGTGCGGTAAGAACAGATTCAACTCCTTCGAAACCTTCTTGCGTTATGTTTTTTGCGGTGTTTCTGAACTATTATGTAAATCTTGTGATTACTCGTACTAAAAGCCTCCTTCTATCATTATCGATTTGGGTTAGTTTTTCACGTTTGCGTCATCGTCGAGATATCAGATCTTGTACCGTCTCATGTATCTCTTTCATTCTTTCATTTTCCGTAACTAAATCATAGGACATACCTACGTCAGCTGCGCTTATTCCCTTATTTTAAGTAGAGAAATAAAATATTTTCCTACACGGCTTGATCTGGTATTCATTTGATGAACGCAGCCTCGAAAATTTAATTGACATTTCATTCCATAACTTATGGAAATGAGTTTCGACGAAGTATGTAATTTGAGAAGTTGTTTTTTGCTGTGCGTTCCTGTGATATTTATTCGTGTTTAGAATACATCTCTTTTGGATCGCGGGACCGTTCTCGTTAACTGCAGGCCGCCAAGTTTTATAAGTCATCGCAGAGCGCTGCGATTTATCACGCCAAAACTTGCAGCAACACGGTTGCCTCACATAACCAAATTTATACTTCCCAATTTGTAACTTCTAAGTATCTCGCACAATCGATCAACACGAGTTTTAACTTTGCGCAACAGGAGAGAGAACTGTCAGAAGAATTTTAAATTAAGTGGAGACGATGATAACCCTGCGTTGTACGTATCTTTCACAGTCCGACGAACGTAAAATATGAAGCACTTTCCGCTGGAAGCAATCATACAACGTCTTTTAGATGCAATGCAGAGATTCGACATGGAATCTTTTTGAAAGAAGATAGCTGTGTTACTAAAGACAAATAATTGTGGCAAACCACTCTGTTTCAGATAGGGGAACGACTGATTTGAATTTGTCGACAGGGACCACAACTGGCTGAAACTGTCTGAATAATGCCGGATGTTTATGTAAGAGCGTGCAAAAATCTAACAGGAGATAGAGAATGCTCCTCTGAACAATTTGAGGTAGGTAACCTGGGGTCGGAGAAGCCAGTTTAAGGAGATATGAAAGTAAACTTGTCTACCGCTCTGTCTAGCATTACTGTCTTCCAGTTTATTTACTACTAATAAGCGTACAAGTTCACATGTACAATGCTATTTATTTACATCTACGTTCTTTATTTCTTGCAAGGAAACAAGGAGTGTAAGCCTGATTACAAGGATGTCATGATGCGGGTTTTGTTTACTTGTCCATAAGGCGGCTCTGTTGTACTGTATTTACATTGTCCAATGACAGAAAGTGCTATGAATCAACGAGAGACCTATTCATTACTCAGTGATATTCAGAGACGCTCAGTACAATACGATGGAGTAGTGCCGGTGCGGTTCACGGAACACACTCACGAGCATCTTGCGTACGTTGCAATGCTCTCGCTGCTGAAAGGCTGTACAGGAAACGGTTTCCCAACAGGCATCATCCGTCACAACGAGTGTTTATTTCTCTCTATCGAGGAATGCGCGAGACTGGTCCATTGGAAAGATGAAAGGAGGGACCTGGCAACATGAATACCACTTGCACACCCGATGTTGAAGAGGAGGTGCTGGAACATGTTTCAGCGGACCTCTCTACATGTATTCGTAGTATTGCACATGACATGGGTGCTGCACATAGTAGTGTGTGGCCAGTTATCGACGAACAGCAATTACACCCATCTCACCCACAACGAGTCCATGCAATGTTTGTGACTGACTTTGCAGAAAGAGTCGAATTGTTTCAGTGGTTGCTCGAACAATGGATTGGTAGACCAGTTTTCCTCCGAATCGTGCTGTTTATTGACAAGGCCTCATCTGGTCATGATGGCATTTCGAACAGCAGGAATAGCCATGTGTGAGATAAGGAAAACCCTCACGCTGTATTGCACACCATCAAGTTGCTGTGAATGTCTGGGCCTGCACTATAGGCGACAGTCTCATTGGGCCGTATCTTCTGCCGGTCCCTCTGAAAAGCCACCTGTACTTGAGATTCATGCAAAGAGTTCTACCTGAGCTGTTGTAGAAAGTACCCTTGGCTGTTCGTGAGAGTATGTGGACACAACATGACGGTGCGCCACCTCACTTCAGTATGGATGACCGCAACCATCTCAGTGGTGTATTTCCTGGTCGCTGGTTTGGAAGGGAGGTCCTACTCCATGGACTGTGAGGTCATCTGAACTGAATCCCCTTCATTATTTCCTATGAGGATATTTAAAGTCACATGGATACGGTGATGGAATTAGTTGCGAGAATTGTAGCTGCCTGTGGTATAATTCGAAACGCACCAGTAATATTTATCAGGATGCGTCAGAATCTTGATCGCCGATGTCCTGCTTGCATTGAGGTTGATGGCCGTCAATTTCAGCACATTTTGTAAGATACATTACAAATGGTACTTTCATCGTGCCAATGATGCTATTTCCAGTTAACAGTAATTAATGTAAATAAAAAGTACACAATAATGTGATTTTATTCCTATTACTTTCATAAGCTGGCTTTTCCGAGCCCAGGTTCCCTGCCTCAAATTTTTCAGTGGAGCATCCTCTAAGTCCTGTTAAATTTTTGAATGCTTCTACGGAAACACTCTGCAGAGTTTTACTACTATAGCTGTCTTTGGGCAAAGTAAAATTATGCTTTATGTTTCTATTGCTGCAGAGTTTCAGACACCTGTAAGTATGGTTTGTATGCTGCGCAAATTCATCGAAGAATCTCTCTTACTTATGAAGAAAAGTGTACCTACAGCAAAAATGCAGCCAATAGTAAGTGAAAAAATGATACTTCGCATGTAAAAAAAAATGTTATGTTCTTGAAGTTCCACTGCTGTGAGTGTGAATCCTGAATCCTTCCTGGTGATGCTGACAAAGCTTTATGAATTTATTTGTAAAAGTTTGGACAGTGGAAATTAAAATGTCCTGTGGAGCCTTTACTGCTCCAAGTCGGCCCGTTTGACGTACTACCTGCCCCCTTAAAAGATTATAGAAATTTTTAGAGAAACAGCATAAGCGATAGGGAAAGATGGGTAGTAACAATAAATTCGAGGGGAGTTCAAAAAGTAAGTTACACATGTCGTCCCAAGCTTAGAACATCGTACGATAAGAACGGCGCCGGCCGCGGTGACAGAGCGGTTCTAAGCTCGAAGTCCGGAACCGCGCGACTGCTACGGTCGCAGGTTCGAATCCTGCCTCGGGCATGGATGTGTGTGATGTCCTTAGGTTAGTTACGTTTAAGTAGTTCTAAGTTCTAGGGAACTGATGACCTCAGCTGTTAAGTCCCATAGTGCTCAGAACCAGTCAGCCAGCCAGCCAGCCAGATAAGAACGGCACCTTGTCAGAGGAGAGTAAATTTTGTGGGTTTCCTACAGACACAATTCTACTGCGGTACAATTAACAGGTGCGACACGAAGTTGGAGTGAATTGACGAGGCAACTGCAAACGTATTTCAAAGTTGAAGTCCGCGAGACAGTGCGATTCTCGTGGGTAAAACTCGTAAACTGCGCACAGATTGTCCACGAAAGTCTGGTAGTATATGGTCCAAATGCATTGTCGCTTCCAGCCTTAGTGAAATGGTGCCAGCAGCTTAACCAAGGCTGCACAGACGTAGGCGATGCTAATCGGGAAGGACGTTCATATCGACAACGGTCAAAGACGACAATGGTCAGGCAACCGAGTGACTATCTCTCAGCAAACGGAGATTTTACGACATTTGGGACGTTCACACAGCCGTTCTCCAGTGCCTCCGAGACCAAAGAGCGGACACCTGTCGTAGGGGAATAGAAGAGTTCTAGAACGTTCTGACCCCGTTTTACAGACCCTTGGTGACTATGCTGAAAAGTGGTGTCATGTATCTGTCTCACTTTGAAGTAGAGTGCTGCATCCGTAAAAGTTACCTGGTCTGCCATGATAACTTGTAACTTACTTTATGAAGTCCCCTAGTGCAAGAGAGAATAGGTTAATGAGAATGAGAGATCAAGAGAGAAACACGTGGCAGATGATTTTAATGTAGGATTCACTGAGGATAGCAATCGCATCAGCTAAAGTGAGGAAGAACTGTAGGAACTGTTGAATGGAATGAATAATCTAATGATCACAGTATATGGTTTGAGAGTATATCAGAGAAAGTCGAAAGTAATGAGGAGTAGCAGAAACGAAAGTAGATATAAACAGGTAACAGAAGAAGTGAAGGAAATCTTGGAAGCAAAATAACGGGTCACCGAGAAGGTAAGGAACACATAATACTCTGACTACCACAGAATGAGAGGGTAATCCTCGCTGAGGAAGGTCTACTACTACTAATTTGGGGAACAAATTTGTGGGACTGTGCATCCGGAACCAGCATTGTATAGAAGACAATCATGGACTGTGAGAAAAGAGGAAAATAAGGGAATGGAAGCGTTTGAGACGCGCATTGTAGAAGGTTGTGGAGAACTAAATGGACTAATAATTGATTGTTAGGAAAATAAGAAATACGATTACATTAAGCTTATCCATTAAGGATACTGTAGAAACCCTTGATTATGGAAGCTAGATGAAGAAAATAAAATAGTAGCTCATGAATGACTGGTTCGAGCTATCTGCAATTAAATCAATACGTATCATAAAAATGAATGTAGGGGGAGATGGGCTGAATGAGGGATGAGGTGGACGGAGACAGATAAGGAAATAGAGTGAAAAAGGGACAGGGACAGAGAGAGAGAGACAGAGAGAGAGAGAGAGAGAGAGAGAGAGAGAGAGAGGTTAGGAGGAGGTGGACAGAGAGAGGGAGGAAGAGATGGACAGAGAGAGAGAGAGAGAGAGAGAGAGAGAGAGAGAGAGAGAGAGAGAGAGAGAGAGAGAGAGAGGAGGAGGAGGAGGAGGAGATCGACAGAGAGGGGAAGTAGGAAGTAGAGAGGTAAGAAGTGGATGGATAGAAGGGTAAGCAGCAGATGAAAAGTTGGGCTTGGGGGCGAGGAGGTCCAGCACATGGAAAGAGTGACTGGGGAAGAGAAGGCGCATAGAGAGAAGGGGGAGTACCAGATGTGCAGAGAGAGAGGTGCAGGAGGAGATGGACTGAGAGTGGGGAATGGAGGAGGCAGACAGACGGGTAGAAGATGGACACAATAGGCACAGATATGGTGGAGGAGGAGATGGAAAATGGGAGGGGGAGGACGAAATGGACAGAGAATGGGGTAGGAAGAGTTGGTCTAATAGGACTGGAGGGGTATTTAAATTATTAACATAGCAAGACCACAAGTTTATATAAGCATGGGACCAGCCACGGTATATGTGAAATACTGGTACATTAACAACCTGCGTAACCGCCGGAATGTTGAATACAAACATGCAAACGTGCAAACACTGTGTTGTACAGGTGCCGGGTGTCAGTTTGTGGGTTGGATTTCCATGCCTGTTGCAGTTAGTCGCGACGGTTAATGATGGGTTGTGGTGATGCTGGAGTTGCCGTCCGATGATGTCCCATATCCTCAGTTGGAGACAGACCTCGTGATGTAGCAGGCCAAGGCAACACAACGACACTCTGTAGAGCATATTGAGTTACAACAGCGGTATCTGAGAAAGCGTTATCCTATTGGAAAAGACCACCTACAATGCTGTTCATGAATAGCAGCACAACAGATTGAATCAATAGACTGACGTGAGGTTGCATGGATAACCACAATAACGCTACTGCAGTCGTATGAAATCGCAGTCCGAACCGTAACTACAGGAGTTATCTAGCACGTAGACAGGATGGTTCCAGGCCCTCAACTGGCCTTCTTTAATCAACAGGCGGCCATCACTGGCACCGAGATAGAACCAGCATTCATCAGAAAATACAGAAGACCTTCTCGCTGCCCTCCAATGAGCTCTCGCTTGACACCTCTGAAATCGCAAATGGCGGTGGTTCGGGGTGAGTGCAATGCAAGCTCCATTGCATTTGGCTCCGAGCTATCCTTGAAGCAACCAATTTGTAACAGTTCATTGTGTCGCTGTAGTGCCAAATTCTGCTCAAATTGCTGCTGCGAATGCAGTATGATGAGCCAAAGCCATATACCAGAAACGATGGTATTCCCTCTTGGTAGTGCCAGATGGGACGCTGGAACACATCTTCTGGAGAATCTACGTTCTCGCGACAATGCTGCCAGTAATCATGTTCAGTGGCTACATATTAGAATGGCAGTCGTGATATACCGAGCAACGCGAGCAATGAACTGCAGTATTGTGGAAGCATTAACCGCAGTCTCGATTAAGCCAGAGACCTGACGTTGTCGAATTCCTGCTTTTTCTGTTACCTGTTTCTCCTTTGTTAAAAATAGCATATCATGATATTCTCACATACAGACAAAATTCACATGACATACTGGAATGAAGGAGGCAGGCAGTCGTTTCTGAAAGTATTTGTATGGAGTGTAGCCATGTATGGAAGTGAAACATGGACGATAACTAGTTTGGACAAGAAGAGAATAGAAGCTTTCGGAATGTGGTGCTACAGAAGAATGCTGAAGATAAGGTGGGTAGATCACGTAACTAATGAGGAGGTATTGAATAGGATTGGGGAGAAGAGAAGTTTGTGGCACAACTTGACTAGAAGAAGGGATCGGTTGGTAGGACATGTTTTGAGGCATCAAGAGATCACAAATTTAGCATTGGAGGGCAGTGTGGAGGGTAAAAATCGTAGAGGGAGACCAAGAGATGAATACACTAAGCAGATTCAGAAGGATGTAGGTTGCAGTCGATACTGGGAGATGAAGAAGCTTGCACAGGATAGAGTAGCATGGAGAGCTGCATCAAACCAGTCTCAGGACTGAAGACCACAACAACAACAACTGGAATGAGAAACCAGCTGCATGATCTTTCCTTCTATACCACAGGCAGATGTCGGCGCTTCTACCTACTTTGTGCGATTGCGCCGAAATGCGAATCATTTACTTATCAAACCAGACCATACATTCCATAGCACTTTGTTGTATGTTGGCTTCATATTTTTGCATTTTAAACGGCCAGCAGTCTAGTTAATCAATAATTATTTGAATAGAAACCACTTTTAATACTGAAGGCTATTAAATCGCACTAAAAAGCATAATATAATTTCTCCTGGCCTAATGCAGATTTCGGAACCCATACAGATAGTCCGGAAAATTGGTGCTTGTGAATCTGTAACAGTTCTGAGAATACTTTTAAGAATTATGGTGAAAAATGTGGGGCACTTGCAGTACATAAATAATGCATGGAAAGTTCATTCCCTATTATCTGTTGAATGTGGTCCATGTTTTTCCTTACAAATCTAACATCCATTGTCATAATTCACGAACACAAATTTTCAGGGTTCTCTGTCTGGGGTTACGAATCAGTATGGGGTTAGGACAAATTATTTTTAGTCTGATATTGTATTAAAAATTTATTCTTATTTGAATAGTTATTTTCTGCTTTTTTGTCTTAAAATTTCTCAGTAGATTTTAAACATTTTTTGATGAGATTATATATTTTTATTTAAATAAAATTAAATAGTAGTTTTCACCTGTGTGTGTGTGTGTGTGTACATTACATATATTGAACACGTATCTTCTTCCCCCATAGAGCCTGGAACACATTCCGATACTACCTGCACAACATGCCAGTCTTGCAGGGTAGTCGTAATGTTGGGTGTTGTAAAAATTTTCAGTCTCTCCTGCATTCCTACCGAAAAGACTGATGACAAAGCGAGTTAATATTGCACTGTCTCAACCTGAAAATGTTCAAATGGCTCTGAGCACTATGGGACTTAACTTCTGAGGTCATCAGTCCTCTAGAACTCAGAACTACTTAAACCTAACTATCCTAAGAACATCACACACATCCATACCCAAGGCAGGATTCGAACCTGCGACCGTAGCGGTCACGTGGCTCCAGACTGTAGCGTCTAGAACTGTTCGGCCACTCCGGCCGGCTGTCTCAACCTGATGTCAAGTCTCCAGCTCACTGGGAAGTTAATTTAAGTAGTTTTACTTCTGATGAAGGTATATTTATATGTACCGAAACCTTGGTCAAGAATTTTAATAAATTTTATCCTGCAACTGGTTTTGGCTGTCATCCTTTATTGTGAATAATTTAAGAACACCCAAAATTTGTACCAAATAGAGACGCATGCACAATAGACATATAGACAAGAAACTGACCTGATAAAAAGCGCGTTAAAATAGTGAAGTATTTGTAATTATATTTCATAAGAGAGATGGAGGAATTTACTCTTTTGACATTTAGTGGTTATCTGCTGCAGAACCTTAATTATCTCATCGCCTACTGTGTTATTCATGAAAGATATCTCAGGAGGATGTAGGCTTCCTTCCTTCAGCGTCGCCAGTAGTCGGAAGGACACCAGTCTCTACTCTCTCCTATCGGACGAAGAAAATGTTGGGAGATGTCGGTGAAAGGGAACTCATCTCGGCGATGCTGAATGCCGATTCCCGATGGACGAGGCCAGTAAATGCGAGCACGGCGGCGACTCGAGGTGTAATTATGACGTCGGCGCTGGCGGAGGACAACAGACGAGGAGGCAGTCGGAGGCGGCGGCGGTGGCTTGATTAGTGGAGGCGCTGCGCAGCTGGCGCGGCCGGCAGCCAGCAGCCGTGTCCGTCACGGCGCATTTCCGTCGCGGCGGAGGCGGAGGAGGCGGAGGAGGAGGAGGCTGCAGATGGCCCCGGGGCGTGGCCGGGGCGGCGGAGGGAAGAGCAGGGACCACACAGGGCGACGCCCGCGCCCACAGGCCCACATTGTTCCTGCCGCCACGGCGCCCGCCGGATGCCGACGGCGAGAAAGGCTTACCTGCCCCACAACGGGCGCTACGGAGTGACGGGTCGCTTGTACGACCAGCGTGGGTTTCTTTGTGAACACAGGTGACATGTGGCGGACAGAGAAACGTGGAAGTTGTCCGTAACGAACACTGGTACAAATGAGAGCCGGGGAGCCCGTATGCACCCTCTTGGCCCTGAATATCTGAGTAGCTAAATAACTCTCCTGCACGTTGCACATCAAAAGGAGGCGTCGTATAGGGAGTTCCCCTCACTTTGTTACATTGGCTACCATGCTCTTTAGCTCGCACCAGCAACAATACTCTTCATCTTGACAGTTAGCTCTTAAACTGTCACTTCCACATTTAATTTTCTGTTCTACAATTAAGAATTAAAATAGGATTTAGTGTACCATTATACTCTGTTATATGCTGATCACAAGATAATTAAAAAGGAAAAAGGAAATAATTTTCCAAGAGCAGTATATAGTTACGTTACTTTACATGCGGCAATGACCTTATCGATCATACGCCTGCTCTATGAGCCTCTTCCGCTTTTGCCTGAACAATGCGCTGTCTGTCCAGTTGCTGTTGCTGTTCATCCTAGTTGTGTCCTCCCGAATGTTATCTGATTCTGGGTCTCCCTCCTCCTCTCGTTCCATCTATTGTTCTGCTGAATGCCATTCTAGGTAGTCTATTCTCTGTCATTGTTGCTATATGGCCTGCCCAGTTCAACCTTCTCCTCTTGAGCACTTCGACGATGTTACGGTGTTTATACAGCCCTCTTAATTATTCATTTCTTCTTATTCTCCATTCCATGTTATTTTCGTCGTATACAGGTCCAAAAATTTTCCTTAGTAGTTTCGTTTCAAATATTAACAGTTTTTCTTCATCTTTCTTTCTAAGTCAAAATGCAATATATTACAATTTAACTATGTCTAGTGATATGAGTTTTAACTATGACAAAGATATTGAGAAGAAACTTAATATCAAGCTATATGCGGAACAATTGGAAGAACTTCAGGAGCGAAATCAAGGAAAGAAACAAAAATTGTATACGGTTATAGCTATACCTATTCTTGATGGTTCCGAATCGTGGACAGTAATAAAAAAGGAAACAATTACATATACAAGCAATAGAGATGAAGTCCGTAAGATACGTAAGAGTCTGTAATAAAATGGATAAAATAAGGAATGAAACAATAAGGTAAGCTTCAAAAATTTTTTCAGTTAAAGACAAGATAGAAGAGAATAGATTGAAAAGGGAGGTGTATGTTGATAGTATGAAAGAAAAAAAAAACTGCCAAAAACGATACTGATGTTTCGTTCGACGGGAAAGAGAGAATTAGGTAGACTTCGTAAGAGGTGGATGGATGACAGAGACTGGAACAGCTGACTACCACACCTAACCCTCGGAGGAGGAGGATGAGGAGGAGGAAGGGAAAGAAGAAGAAGAAGAAGAAGAAGAAGAAGAAGAAGAATATGATGATGACCTATAATTCATTCATTTTCGCGTAGTGCTTACTGCAGTGTTTCTGTAAAGACGCAGTTATGCACCTGGTATCCACTATAAAAAATTCAGATGTTTGGAGTTACCGTCTGAGGCTTCCAAGAAGACACGTTTGAGTTTCAGGTGTGCTGACCAACCAGGTCACGGCCTACTTGCTGGGAATGTTGCGTCATGAGTTTGGATAGGCACTCTCGAGCTCCGTGATGTTGAAGGACATGCTCGCTACTGAATGCCGTAAGTTGTCGGATGGTGGACAGTAAAGTCAGATGTAGCTGGGCTCCGTGCAGGAAGTGCCCACTTCCTACGCAATATCATCATTCGTTCACGTCGTACATGTGATTCACGCTTAACTATATCTTTATTCGCAGCGTGAAATTTTCATGCGCTGGACTCGTGTTGAATGTCATGCGTTGAAAAGGTTTCGACTCTCGGTGCAATATCTGATAGCTATAAATTTATCCGAATGGTAATGCAGTCAGTTTATGAAACTCTCTATCACGATTTATATGGATAATAGTTTCTTTGCTGACAACGTTCCTCACAACCGATTTCTCACCAAATTGTGTGGTTTCGGATTATCGTCTCAGTTGTGGGACTGGACTTACATGTCTGATCGTAACGGTCAGATTTCAGAGTAATAGACGGACGGTCATAGAGTAAAATACAGATAATATCTTTCTCCAAAGAAGTTATATAAGAAATCTGCTACTCCTAATTTGTATACATGATTTAGGAGACAATTCGAGCAGCGCTCTTAAATTGTATGCAATTTAACGTCTATCAAAACCGTCAGAATTGCAAAACGATTTAGACAAGATATCTGTGTGGTGCAAAAATTCACAATTGACTCTACATAACGAGAAGTGTGAGGTTTATCAATGTGAATAGTAAAAAAAATACGTTAAATTTCGGTTATGTGATAAATGATATAAACTTAAAGGCTGTCAATAATTACGAACAACTCAAATTGGAACAGTCATATACATGAACCAAATACTGCGTTTTCTCGGCAGAACACTTGGAAGATGCAGCAGGTCTACTAAAGAGACTGCCTACACTACTCTCGTCTGCTCTCTTCTGGAGTACTGTTAAACGGTATGGGGTCCTTACTAGATACGATTGACGGAGGACATCGGAAAAGTTCAAAGCAGGGCAGCTTGTTTTGTATTATCGTAAAATGTGGGAGAGGGTGTCACGGATATGATTGCATGTTGGGGTGACAATAACTAAAATAAAGATATTTTTCGTTCCTGAGAGAAATTTTTCAGGGTATTTAAGTCACCATCTATCTCCTCCGAATATGAAAATATTTTGTGTACGGCCATCTACATAGGGAGAAATGATCACCGTAATAAAATGAGAGAAGGCTTCGCAAGGAAAGAATTTAAGTGTTCGTTCTTCCCGCGCCCTGTTCGTGAGCGGAACGGTAGGAAAGCCCCCTGCCAGATACTTATGTGTGAGCTGAAGGAACTACTTAAACCTAACTAACCTAAGGACATCACAGTCATCCATGCCCGAGGCAGGATTCGAACCTGCGACCGTAGCGGTTGCGCGGTTCCAGACTGAAGCGCCTACAACCGCTCGGCCACAACGGCCGGCTATGTAGTTATCGGTTGCTTTTGTTACGTTTTGGACTCTATGTGCCACGCGTTACTGGGCGACCATGATAGAAGTGTTATTATGATCTACTTGCTTTTACAAGTCAGTTATATGTATTAACATTCAAACATTCTTTACAAGCATCGTCATTGCCATTCATTTTCCTGCTTAGTTTAGGTCGACTTGCTCTCAGTAGCTTCGTACATGATAAATTGATCTGGAACCTGTTACTTTCCTAGATGGTGGAATTTTCCGATTTTCACATATCAGTTTACGTCAACAACAGTAGTAGCGACAACGAGTTCCTTACTTCACATTTATGTGCATGTTTTTCATCAGGCAAGGTAGGTTATGGTGCTGATGGTGGCAAAGAATCAGTGCTTTGTCATACAGAAAGTGTGTTTATTCGATGCTTTATAGTTGAGCATTGTTATAGAACTTGCCCCGCATATTATTTGAACTGCAGCTGGTTGTAAGCCACGTTAACCACTCTTATACTTGGTGAGATATCTGGTACGACTGGTCATATTTACTTACGTTCAGTTTTCCTTTTGCTATGCCCACCGTAAATCGTTGTACTATAAAAAGTATGTGTTAACTACCTAAATAAATTTCTACATAATCTTGCATTAAGATCACGTTGCTAAAACTGATTCATGGATGAAAACTTTGTGTATGAGAGGGAATATTTTTCAAATAACGGCATATTATGATTTAGTATCGCGAGTAATCCATATTATAAAACTAGCTGGAACCTTACAAGCACACACCAAGAGTATTTCTAAGTGACACGTAAGAGCAGACAGCGCCTCTGGGAGCCAGATGTTAATTACCTTTTCGTACCTCGACAGCCATGTTTTCACTGACTTCTTTTGTGTGGGTACCAAAGCCTTGATGTTTTTTGAGAAAGATATCGTTTCCACAAGGGTATTTTAAAATATTGCTCTATACATCTCTACTAGCTATTCACGAGCTTTGCAGGTTATCAAGGTGCATAGTAGTTGGAGATACATTAGCTTAGTAAAGTAGCAAAAATCAGCAGTGTGCATGGCATGTGATTCGTTTTTTTAGTCCTTACGAGGATTATTTATTGCTATTCTCTAGAGAAACGATCGAGACTAGGTAGTAGCACTGTTTTAAGATAACCAGGTAGTGATTACATCGTTAGTCATTGTATGCACACACAGATATGATATTTATGTTCGTTGAACCATACGTTAGAAACAATAACTACGTACGTCTGGAAATCGTCTGGGGTAGAGACCATTCTTACTATGTGCTTATGCGCATATGGATAGATAGTTGTCTGTCTCAAGGCTAGAGTAGCTTATCTTTGGATGGGAACACCAAAGGATGTCTTAATCAATTAGCCTAAACTCTGAGGTGAGCAGATCAATATAATTGCTTGACCCGAAGAATCAGATAGCAAGGGCCACATGGCCAATCGACAAAGGATCACACACTGCTCGTTTGCTTGTCGCTGTGAACACACACTGTCCGCATATTGCTGTAAGTTTGTGTTTATCTGTTTAGTATAGACGCTTTGTCTTGTGTACAGAAATGGTCCTAATGCAGATGACATTGTTCTAGATTATGGTGGGACGGTTGCTTGGTTGCACTGCCTTCAGCTTAATTTTACTTTGCGGCACATCAGACCCATTTATCGGAGAAAGATTGCAGTCGTATTGAACGTGAATAATATTCGTTCTTTGCTCAAGTTTACAGTTTTGTTATAACACGTGGAGATCAGTATCCAATTTCTGTTCAGTCATCCGAGATTACAAGTGACTTATTCCATCACTTTTCCACTCATTAATATTATGAGTGTTAATGGATTATACATTGACTGTCATTTTCAAATGTTTGATCACGCAAAGTCACGTCGTCCGTTGAAGGGAACTTGTGTGTGAAAATTAAGATTTTCTATTTATTTTCTAAATACTAAAAGAATATATTATTCAGTAATCGTATAATTTGGGATTCTCACCTGCTTATTTTTCACACCTATGACCATCAATTATCTCTTTAGACGTGTTCAGTTAAGAAATACGTTCTCAAATGAACTATGTTTCGACTGTACTATATTTCAAGTAGAGAGAGAGAACAAATTGCAGGACAGACTGAAAACACATTTGCATTGTACGAACCGCACCTGTAAGATGCAGTTCTCATACACATGAGTTCTGTAGCTGCATGATGTCCGTTGTAAGGATTAAACTTCCAGTTTTATCTTGATTTAACTAATGTTAAGCCCCTCTTTAATTGCTCCGTTGCAGTATGAGAAAGTTCTGTCTCTACGCAGTCTAAAATAAATTTAGTTAGATAGCGTTTGTTTTGCGTATGGGTCATATTCAACATAAACGGGTGAACTTTCGGTGCTTTCAGAACCGCGGGACAACTCTCAGGTTAAAGTTTTCAGGAGTGACAGGCTTTCAAGTTAACGGATTTTGGGTTGTTCCTGTCCCAGGGAGAAACATGATTTGATGGACAAATTGATACAACACCCGCAGGCAGAAATGCCACAAGCATGTCCTATAATGCACACATACAACTCTATTACCATTACAAATACTCATGTAAGAATTTGGATGTGTAAGTATTTAAGAATCATGAAGGACCGTTGGTGCAATAAAAAAAATAACTCACTACCAGTTTCGATCAACCGAACATCATCAAGTATCCTACAGTTATTTGCATTATTCCGTACGGCATAAGACGGCAAAAGACGGCTGTCTTTTTCAAATGTTTGATCACGCAAAGTCACGTCGTCCGTTGAAGGGAACTTGTGTGTGAAAATTAAGATTTTCTATTTATTTTCTAAATACTAAAAGAATATATTATTCAGTAATCGTATAATTTGGGATTCTCACCTGCTTATTTTTCACACCTATGACCATCAATTATCTCTTTAGATGTGTTCAGTTAAGAAATACGTTCTCAAATGAACTATGTTTCGACTGTACTATATTTCAAGTAGAGAGAGAGAACAAATTGCAGGACAGACTGAAAACACATTTGCATTGTACGAACCGCACCTGTAAGATGCAGTTCTCATACACATGAGTTCTGTAGCTGCATGATGTCCGTTGTAAGGATTAAACTTCCAGTTTTATCTTGATTTAACTAATGTTAAGCCCCTCTTTAATTGCTCCGTTGCAGTATGAGAAAGTTCTGTCTCTACGCAGTCTAAAATAAATTTAGTCAGATAGCGTTTGTTTTGCGTATGGGTCATATTCAACATAAACGGGTGAACTTTCGGTGCTTTCAGAACCGCGGGACAACTCTCAGGTTAAAGTTTTCAGGAGTGACAGGCTATCAAGTTAACGGATTTTGGGTTGTTCCTGTCCCAGGGAGAAACATGATTTAATGGACAAATTGATACAACACCCGCAGGTAGTAATACCACAAGCATTTCCTATAATGCACACATATACCTCTTTTACCATTACAAATACTAATGTAAGAATTTGGATGTGTAAATATTTAAGAATCATGAAGAACCGTTGGTGCAATAAAAAATAACTCACTATCAGTTTCGATCAACCGAACATCATCAAGTATCATACAGTTATTTGCATTATTCCGTACGGCATAATTCTTACCTAAAATAAAAAAAAAACCGTGTGACAAACTTCGGTCAACAGTAAAATACAGGGTGTTCATAAAGTCTCTTTACAACTTCAACATTTCATTACAACGGCAGATGCTGAAATATTTTAACAAATTTCTTTTATTGTAATCACTGTTTACTAAAGTTTTTATATATACTAAACTTTTGTGTTTCAGATACTCTGTTGATGGAAGGAACTGAACCTCTATAAAATGGCAACTCCTCAAGAGAAGGCACAATGTGTGTTCTGCTTTATTGAGACAAAATCGGATGTTTAGACTCAACGAAACTTGAGAACGAAGTATGGAAGAGATCTACCATCGCGCCCTTCAATCCGTGAGCGGCGCAAAAAATTTATGTATACAGAGACAGTGTTGGATAAAGGGAGAAGCAGGCGACCAAGAACATTCAAGGAAAACATCGATCGCGTTTTAAACGTCTTCACTCGTTCACGCACGAAGTCCATCCACACTGCTGCCAGACAGTTGCAACTACCACGTTCAACTGTGAATAAGGTTCTCCACAAGAACTTACGGATGTACGCTTACAAAGTGGAACTGTTTCTGACACTTGAGCCAAATGACAAGCCAAAACGGACAGAGTTTGCACTCATCATGTTGGAACGCCTTTCGGAGAATGAAGCATTCCTCAAGCGACTTTGTTTCAGTGACGAGGCAACTTTTCATGTTTCTGCGACATTAAACAGACACAATGTGAGAATCTGGGGATCTGAACACCCCCCCCCCCCATGTGACTAGGGAGCTTCACCAGCATAGTCCAAAAGTGAATGTGTGGTGTGGATTCATGTGCAACCGAATAATTGGTCAATTTTTCTTCGACGAGTCTACAATTACTACAGATGTTTACCTCGACCTTATGACCGAATATGTAACACCATAACTGATTGACTTACAACCAACTATCATTTTCCAGCAAGATGGTGCACCACTACATTGGGTCCTCAATGAAGCATTTCCAGGCAAACTGATTGGGAGGGATGGGCCAATTCCTTGGCCGCTGCGCTCGCCAGATATCACTTCCTTTGACTTTTTTTATGGGGGTATGTAAAAGATATCGTGTATCAAACTCATGTACGTGACATAGCTGACTTGAAGCAAAGGATTCGTAATGCAATTGCCACCACCGATGACGCTATGCTACAGCGAACATGGCAAGAAATCGAGTACCGTGTTGACGTGCTTCGTGCAACTAAAGGCGCCCATATAGAGGTCTGTTAAACATCGTCAAAAAACTTTTATAAGAACTGATTACAATAAAAGAAATGTTGTTAAAATATTTTAATAACTGCCACTGTAATAAGATTTTGAAGTTGTAAAGGGACTTTATGAACACCCTGTACGTTAGGGCAGTTTAATAATCTTAGTTTATATTCAGATTCCATCATCTTCTGTGGAGTGCCCTCTGCATACTAAGATGGTTATGACCCGCACAGTTCTATGGAAACTGAGTGCAAACGATATAATTTGTTTTATTTTTTCTTCCTATTAACCCTTAATTCGTCTATTTATTATACTATCTTCTGTCCATACTGAATTTTGTCGGATAGTCTTCTCAGCAAATTTGTGTTTGGAAATTCAGCAGACAGAAGTGTTTCGGAGTAGAGGGGTTTCGTGTACATTGTTGAAAACTAGGCAAGGCAGAAAACTAACCATACACGTTCCCATTCTGGCCCAACGAAATCGTCAATTGAAAACGCAGTGGCCATGGGATAACCGAATTGGACCATGGATCAGTGAAACGTGTTGGCTCTGACGAACGAAGCACGTTTTTTGCTGCACTAGGACTATGATCGTCCTCTGTTACACTGTCATTTAGATGAACGGCTGCTCGAAGCCACGGAAACAGACTGTCGGAGGTAGTATTATGCCACAGGGGACATTCGCATGGGCTTCTATGGAACCTTTGTTAGTAATCGAAGGAACCATGATACCCGCGGACTGCGTAAAAGTCATGGAGCAACTGCAACGATGCACCGAGTGAGGTGGCGCAGTGGTTAGTACACTGGACTTGCATTCTGGAGGACGACGTTCAAACCCACGTCCGGCCATCCGGATTCAGATTTTCCGTGATTTTCCTAAATCAGTCCAGGCAAATGCCGGGATGGTTCCTTTGAAAGGGCACGGCCGAGTTCCTTCCCCATCCTTGACACAGTACGAGCTTGTGATCCGTCTCTAATGACCTCGATGTCATCGGGACGTTAAATCTAGTCTTCCTTCCTTGTTGCAACCACTCATGATACACGTCTTCCCTTAGGGTGACACCATCTTCCAGTAGAATAACTGCATGAATCACGATCCCGCTATCTGAGAAGCGGGATAGTTATTTCCCATTGAAGTCCTGGCCACTGAATTCATCTTTTTGCTTAAACGTGTATGTTAATAAGAAGCCTGCAGTAAAGAGTGTGGGACCACTACCAGATTGGAGTAACTAGCAATACTGAATGTGTACAAAGAAGGCCAATGCAAAGCGTCACGTTTGTTTGCGGGAAAGCATCGCCGGAAACAAAAAAACCTGAAATGATAACGCTTAATAATGAAGTTTCATAGCGGCTCTGGGAATATACTATAATCTTCTACGTATCACTTACGAATCCCATCGACAAGATTAACCTAAGTGCAGTGCGCAAAGCCCCGTTTAAGGAGTTATTCTTCCCGCGCTCCATATAGGTGTGGAAAGGGAAGATGTGGTACAATGGGAGGGGCCGTCTTCCATACCCTTCATAATTGTTTGCACAGTATGTAGCCTATGTAGATGTAGGTGGAAAATACATTTTAATAATTCAGTACGGTCCAAAATGCGCAGTAACAGAGGAAACAGAGAATTGGAAACGATATTGTGGGATGATAATTGGCAGAATAGAGACGAAGAACCGCAAACAGCACGGCAGGTGGATGAGGTGCATGCGCCATTGGGTCTGGCGGGTCGCTGCGGGCAGAGTATCGTGTGTGTGTGTGTGTGTGTGTGTGTGTGTGTGTGTGTGTATATGTGTGTGTGTGCGTGCGTGCGTGCCTCGCCGCGCTGTCGGCTCGCGACATTAGCGAAGCGCGCGTCGTGTTGGACAGCGGGCCGCGGTCTCGCAATTAACATCGGCGAGCCGGGGGACTGGTGCTGCGGTGGCGCGGCGTACCGTACGGTACGTCTGGATTAGCGACCGGCGTAGGGGCACGAGGTGGAAGGGGGGGGGGGTGACACGTGCAGTGCGGCCGCGCACCACGTGACTAAGCTCCGCCTCCGACGTTATTCCGAGGCCTTATACGTTGCGACAACTACTGCACCTCGTCCCGCAGGGCGAATGCAGAACACAACGCCATATCAAAGCGGTTACCTACACCGTATTTGGACCGTCATCTTCAAATTATTGCCTTTGGGAACGAATATACCGATCCCAACGTATCTGCCACTTTTGAAATACATCCTGTAAGCCTCCTTTTGTTTAGGTGTTTAGTACTCTATGCAATTCCACTTGAATTTAGTCTGTATCAAATCTGCTTGGTATTCGTCCAGATATGAGAAGGAAGTCTTGTCTTTACGAAAAAGCACACGACTCCATACATATGTGTGACGTGTTCAAACAAACTCTGATCAGTTTGACGATGATGTATAAATCGAAACGCGTAATTAAAAATAACAGTCACCATACAACCTGTGACTGCCACGTATTTTATAGCATTCATTGTAGCACCGATACAACCTTCATATTACGCAAGAATGGGCGCCTGCGTCTTCTGTGACTTCACATCTATTACTATGGTTGCCACACGAACATAAACAAAATCGCGTTACGTGATTTTTTTTAACCTTTCATTTTCTTTGAAGTTGCTTGACTAAGTATCTGTACAGAAATATTAAAACTGCGATTAAATATGACAACTCAAAAGATGTTAGAAGGTGCTCATTTAGTAAAGAAATTGGAGTAGCTACGATATGAACCGAGGACTTCCTGCATGGGAAACAGACACTGAAAGCACTTTAGTTTTTGTAACTTTAAATCTGTTTGTGGAGTTCAGTGATTGCAACATACTGATTGTAAAATGAAAAAAAAATCTTAAACACGTTTGTTTACTGTTTATGAACCGAGGACTTCCTGCACAGGAAACAGACACTGAAAACACTGTAGTTTTTGTAACTTTAAATCTGTTTGTGGAGTTCCGTGATTGCAACGTACTGATTGTAAAATGAAAAAAAAATTCTTAAACACGTTTGTTCACTGTTGTGGGTGCTTTCGGTCAGTAAATCATATACAAATGTGAAGGAAGGTGGAAAGTAATACCAAATCGTATCTGTCAGTGGTGAGCAAGGCCTTTGTTCAGCACCTGACAGATGCTATTCGGGATCACTTCGATGCTCACGTCACTCTTGCCTAAAATTTGCCTGATTACGGTGAACAGACCGACAGTCACAACAGTTAATTAATTTCGATTGTTTTTCACGATCACTTTTTTTCTTCAAGCGTTTTTCATTCTGCAGAACAAATAAGTTATTTGTCACTGATTTTGTATCATGTCCAACGCCGCACTTTTCTTGGTTCCTCTTTTGTGTGCGTCGGAAAGTTCGTATTTTCTAAGCGTGAAATGTAGCGTATTTGCTGTTAGCGAATCTATTAGCTTGCGACACATGCACGAAGCAGCAGCACCCTATCTTATTCAGCTGTCAAGGATTTTCTCTGGCAGAACGGGTTATAATAAACACACACTTCACCAGGTGTAGAAGTATGAAACCGGAATTTCCCTATAGATAGAGCTAGCCGTCAGTGAAGGGTCCGTGAGACCGCGTCTGCAGCGTCAACGGTTTCCTTGAACAGCTGACGTGGAAAGTCAACACACTGTAACCCCAAGTTCCGTACATGGTTATCTGCTTCAAACCTGTAAACATATCGAGTGTTGTGCCTACGAGAAACGATTGGCGAACAGCATTGGGTTTCGGTTATCATGTGAAGAAAACTGCTGCAGAATCGCATCGAATGCTTGTCAAAACTTTCGGTTGACACGCTCTTGGTAAAACACAGTCTTTAGGGTGGTTCAAAATATTCAAATGTGGTGATTTTGACGTAAGAAAGGACGCGTGCGGGAAACCCCCGAAAAAATTTCGAAGATAAAGAACTGCAGGCCTTATTGGATGAAGACGGCACTCAAACTCAATAGGAAATAGCGGAACAATTGAACGTGACGCAGAAAGTCGTTTCTCTTCGATTGAAAGCCATGGGAAAGGTGCAGAAACTGGGAGAATGCCTTCCGCATGAACCGAATAAAGGACAACAAGCACTTCAAGAGACCACTTGTGAAATTATGCTCGCCAGACACATAAGAATATCGTTTCTCCATCGAATGCTGACAGGCGATGAAAAGTGGATATATTTTGAGAATCATAAGCGTCGTAAATCACGGGTGAATCATGGCAAGCCATCGACATCCGCTGGAAGATCAAATCGCTTTGGAAAGAAGACAATGCGCTATTTTTGGTGGGTTAAGAAGGGTGTCGTCTATTATGAGCTGCTAAAACCTGGTGAAACCCTTAACACTGATCGCTACCAACAGAAAAAGATCGATTTAAATCGAGCATTACTTGATAACGACAGGAATATGGAAAAAGGCAACACAAAGTCACATTGCTGCATGATAACGCCCCATCGCACACAGCAAAATGGGTCAGGGAAACGATCGAGGAGTTCAGTTCGGAAACATTAGGGCATGCGGCTTATTGTGCAGACTTGGCTCCGTCCGATTATCATCTATTTGCATCACTGAGATACGCTCTCGCTGAACAACGCTTCAATTCGGATGAAAATGTACGTAAATGGCTCGCTGACTGGTTCGCTTCAAAAGAAGAACTGTTATTTTGGAGTGGCATTCATAGTCTGCCGGAGAGATGAGAGAAATATACACTACTGGCCATTAAAATTGCTACACCACGAAGATGACGTGCTACAGACGACAAATTTAACCGACAGGAAGGAAATGCTGTGATATACAAATGATTAGCTTTTCAGAGCATTCACACAAGGTTGGCGCCGGTGGCGACACCTACAACGTGCTGACATGAGGAAAGTTTCCAACCGATTTCTCATACACAAACAGCAGTTGACCGACGTTGCCTGGTGAAACGTTGTTGTGTATAAGGAGGAGAAATGGGTACCATCACGTTTCCGACTTTGATGAATGTTGGATTGAAGCCTATCGCGATTGCCGTTTATCGTATCGTGACATTGCTGCTCGCGTTGGTCGAGATCCAATGACTGTTAGCAGAATATGGAATCGGTGTGTTTAGGAGGTTAATGCGGAACGCCGTGCTGGATCCCAACGGCCTCTATCACTAGCAGTCGAGTTGACAGGTATCTTATGCGCATGGCTGTAACGGATCGTGCAGCCACGTCTCGATCCATGAGTCAACAGATGGGGCCGTTTGCAAGACAACAACCATCTGCAAGAACAGTTCGACGACGTTTGCAGCAGCATGGACTATCAGCTCGGAGACCATGACTGCGGTTACTCTTGATGCTGCATCACAGACAGGAGCGCATGCGATGTGTACTCAATGACTAATCTGGGTGCACGAATGGCAAAACGTCATATTTTCGGATGAATCTAGGTTCTGTTTACATCATCATAATGGTGGTACGTGTTTGGCAACATCGCGGTGAACGCACATTGGAAGCGTGCATCCGTCATCGTTATACTGGCGTATCACCCGGCGTGATGGTATGGAGTGTCATTGGTTACACATCTCGGTCACCTCTTGTTCGCATTGACGGCACTTTGAACAGTGGACGTTATATTTCAGATGTGTTACGATCCGTGACTCTACCCTTCATTCGATCCCTGCGAAACCCTACATTTCAGCGGGATAATGCACGACGACCGCATGTTGCAGATCCTGTACGGGCCTTTCTGGATACAAAAAATGTTCTACTGCTGCCCTGGCCAGCACATTCTCCAGATCTTTCACCAACTGAAAACGTCCAGTCAATAGTGGCCGAGCAACTGGCTCGTCACAATATGCCAGTCACTACTCTTGATGAACTGTCGTATCGTGTTGAAGCTGCATAGGCAGCTATAAACGTACACGCGAGCGAAGCTCTGTTTGAATCAATGCCCAGGCGTATCAAGGCCGTTATTACGGCCAGAGGTGGTTGCTCTGGGTACTGATTTCTCAGGATGTATGCACCCAAATTGCGTGAAAATGTCATCACGTGTCAGGTCTAGTATAATATATTTGTCCAACGAATACCCGTTTATCATCTGCATTTTTTCTTGGTGTAGCACTTTTAATGACCAGTAGTGTATAAATAGCAATGGAGATTATTTTGAATGAAATATTGTTTATCAGTTTCAAACAACAGTCGTGTAATTATTGCAACCAAATTCCGGTTTCATACTTTTACATCTGGTATGCAGGTAGTATTCCACTACTCGCATATACGCGTATTTCACGAAAGTCACTTGCCACCCCACCAAGAGCTGCTGATAAAATACGCTGTTATACACTGTTTCGATCAGCCGATCGTCTTCAGGTACGAGAAAATTATTTATATCATCGAGTATGGGCAGCTTCTTAGTGCTGGATTGTTACCATTGTCAGTAGTTTCAGTGCCGCAAAATGACCTTCATTTTATGTGACGTCACAGTAAGAATACATGCATACAGGAAGATGTAATTAATTTTATGACACCTGATGATGATGGTCGATTTATGCAAAATAGCAGTTAATAAAGATTTCTTGAAACTCGTGAGGACTTTGTCCAAAAGAGAACATACACATTTCGCTTTTTTGTAGAACATGTTGATAGAAAATTGAAAAGACGAGGATATTTATTTTGTGGCTGACTCGTGGGTCTGTGGCTCCTACAACCGTCGCAGAAGACCTTCTGCCATACAGGCCACAGCGGAGAGCGCGACGCCGGGCGGTTATTGGCGCGCAGGCCAGCACGTCGCACTGCGCGCCGGATGCCGGCGCGCGACTCTCGGTTCGTCCGTTTTTTCTAGCGCAGCGCGTGGGAAGCCGTCTGGGATGCCGAGCGAGGGCGGGGTGTGGCGCGGAGCTGCGCTAATAGGCGTCGGATTCCATTCCGGCTGCGTGCCGCGCCGCGCCGTGCCGTGCCAGCACCTGAATAGCACACATCGCCAGTCGCTGCGCGTCGGCAGCCGGCTGCGACGCCCGGACCTCGCGGCAGCTGCGACAGCGCGGGCTGGGCGTTCGTGGGGTGGGGAGGGGAGCGCGCGGTAACTGCGCCGCCGTCGCCCCATACCGCCTATTCTCATAATATTATGGATATACAGGATGTTCCATTTATCTTCACCACCACAATAAGAAAATGTATCAAGTAAATGATGTCAGCTTCAAGGATGACATTAACAAGCATCATTGTCCTCCTCATAGCTTTGTCCGTTACGAATATACGAATAGTAGTACTTTTTTAACAGCATCCTTTATATTTTTTATTTAGTTTTTTACTTTTGTCTTCTCATGAACTTTTCGGAAACGTAGCAACGACACTATAAAACAAAATTTCCTTTGACTCAAATGTACTGCCAATGACAAGAATGGATGCCAGAGTTAAATTTTTTACTAAATTATTATTAGCAAATTCCGTAAGGCCAGCTCGCCTGTAGATACAGGCGTGAAAACAAATGAAGCCTGGATCCTCGTACTGTGGCACAGTCTCATGAGGGTTTTCACATTTCTCTTTTTCTTTGGAGGGGAATCTCGTAGAGACAAAACCTAGTTAGACACACGGTAAATGTTTTTTAAGTAATAGAGATTTTAATCGGTTAGAAAAATCTTCATCTCAGATTATCTTGTAACAATCATGACCAGAAAAATTTGTTACGTTACGAAAACTCGGTCAAAGGACAAAAAAATCATCACACTCCCAGGCCGAAACTTACCATAAGCAGCCATCACCATGAGCTGTCCATTGCCTTTGATAAGGCCCAAATCCGAGGGAGCTGACAATAGTCCGCTGTTGTTATTATTGCGCAGTGATGATTGTTGATGGGAAGAAATCGAAGTATTTAAACACCATGAACCTAAATACCACGTACGCTAATTGTCGCATACACAGGAAGTTCTGTTATATGGAGAGAGCCGGCCGCTGTGGCCGAGCGGTTCTAGGCGCTTCAGTCTGGAACCGCGCGACCGCTACTGCCGCAGGTTCCACTCCTGCCTAGGGCATGGATGTGTGTGATGTCCTTAGGTTGGTTAGGTTTAAGTAGTTGTAAGTTCTAGGGGACTGATGACCTCAGAAGTTAAGTCCCATAGTGCTCAGAGCCATTTCGTGATATGGAGAACAATATGCTACTAATCTGAAAGTGTTACAGATCTTCAGGAAAATACTTCAGTTTGGCAGGTTTGTGGACTACCTCTCACACGCTAATGTGTTTTAGGAGGCTAGAAATTGTTAGTTGATTAGCTAATAAGTCGAGAAGCGGTTAGAATTAAACAAACTTTCGTGGGAGAAAGAGCAGTAAATATGAAGCTCATCTTTAAATAAGCTGTTGGACCTAAAAATTAGTTTTGTATGTTGAGAAAAGGTCGTCTCATGCCTCTTGTAACAACGACGAACGTCTAACAGCGTGAGACGGAATTCGATAGCGGAAAGATCTTGTCATTTACAGAGCAGTTTATAGTTCCCACTACGAGATATTTCAATTTGTATTGGTTCAGATACCACGACATAAACTATGGATTCAGGAGGTCCATATTCAAGTCCGCAGATCGTGGTCTCGCGGTCGCGTTTTCGCTTCCCGAGCACGGGATCCCGGGTTCGTTTCCCGGCGGGGTCAGGGGTTTTTCACCTGCCTCGAGATGACTGGGTGTTTGTGTTGTCCTCATCATTTCATCATCATTCATGAAAGTGGAAAGACTGGACTGAGCAAAGGTTGGGAATTTGTACGGGCACTGAAAACTGCGCAGTTGAGCGCCCCACAAACCAAACATCATCATCAACCATGTTCAACATCATGCTTTATCTCAGCAGTGGAGAGCTCATCTATCACCATGGACACAGAAGCAATGCCGCATCTTCTTTTCAAATAGGTACCATTTCTGTGTACAGTATCACGATGAACGTATTCATGTATGGAGTGAATGAGTAGAATGGCAGTTGCCACATCGTATTAATCATCGCTGTAAGAGTCCAGCACCGGAAGTGATGGTAGACAGTGCTGTTGGATGCACAACACTGTAGCCTCTGGTTGGCCATGCCCTTAATTTGGACAGCAAGAGTTACATTTCTGAAGTGTTTAGAGCGGTAACCGAGCCCTATCTTCGAAATCTGTATGAAATTTTCTTTCAACAAGACAATACAATAACAGAGTTCCCTGTGCTGTCCTGACCTACCTTGATACAGAGAGCATTGGCGTAATTCCCTGGTCATCGCGTCCTCACCCAGTGAAGACATCTGCTCGAGGACTGGCAAGACACAGGCCCCTCGCCATTCGCTAACCACTACGAATAGCGAACTCTAGTATAAAGCTGAAGCTACAAGGAACGACGTAGCTGTATCAACTGTTATCCATGTTCAGTTTGATTCATTTCTCAGCTAGATTAGAGCTATTGTTGAGGCCAGAGGTGTACTGAATGTTGCAGCCTGTGTATTCTGCAAATTTAATAATATGCAGGATTATTCGTAAACACATCCCGGGTTTAAAAGACAACTGCATAAAAATTTCAGACATACAGAAAATAGACATAGATCAGTGATTAGTGTGTCTTTCCACGTTTTTAGTTAATATTACAGATGCTCAAGAAGGGCACTCTTTGGGACACTGCTAACGTCAACATCTATGTGAAGTTCATTGAAATCACTGACACGAACTGTCCAGTGCGGTACTGCCGCAGAAGCTTTGGAAAAACTTTGGTTCGGTTCCTATCTGCAGGTGCGAACTAATACAATACGACAATACGAAGCTGTTTATTTGCCTGCATTGGAGCGACCCAACATATTAGCATACCTGTGGCACATTGGAAGAAGACGAGTGTTTTTGGGCATCATGTAATGGATCATTGAGAGATTAACATCGTGTGGCAGGAGTTTCAAATTTAAAGTATTCAATTTATCATAACTTTACGTAAGCAGAATTTCTTGGATTTTCTTTCTTTTGTTTTGTCACCAGTCGTGCGACGGATGCTCACTTCTTGGGCCGGACTGATAATTGCTTCGGGCCGCATGCGGCCCGCGAGCCGCTGATTGTGTACCCCTAGTCTACATCTCCTGACACACCTGCCCCATATTCCTCTACGTCACAAATCAAATAAAGGAAGATGCCAGTGCGAAAGACTTCGAGGAGGCATGCTCATGAATAGACCAAAATTCATTCCACTATACTGTATACGCACAATATGTACAGTTTTGTCACTTGCTTTTTCCTCTCTCGTGTTCTACATCTACATCTACATCCATACTCCGCAAGCCACCTGACGGTGTGTGGCGGAGGGTACCTTCAGTACCTCTATCGGTTCTCCCTTCTATTCCAGTCTCGTATTGTTCGTGGAAAGAAGGATTGTCGGTATGCCTCTGCGTGGGCTCTAATCTCTCTGATTTTATACTCATGGTCTCTTCGCGAGATATACGTAGGAGGGAGCAATATACTGCTTGACTCTACGGTAAAGGTATGTTCTCGAAACTTCGACAAAAGCCCGTACCGAGCTACTGAGCGTCTCTCCTGCAGAGTCTTCCACTGGAGTTTATCTATCATCTCCGTAACGCTTTCGCGATTACTAAATGATCCTGTAACGAAGCGCGCTGCTCTCCGTTGGATCTTCTCTATGTCTTGTATCAACCCTATCTGGTACGGATCCCACACTGCTGAGCAGTATTCAAGCAGTGGGCGAACAAGCGTACTGTAACCTACTTCCTTTGTTTTCGGATTGCATTTCCTTAGGATTCTTCCAATGAATCTCAGTCTGGCATCTGCTTTACCGACAATCAACATTATAAGATCATTGCAGTTTTAGTGGCCAGCAGCAGGTATTGGACTTCATTTTTGCCTAAATATTCTGGGGAACTGAAGTGGACGCATTTATAACTCGTCTACAGGATGGTTGTTATTAAACATTCGTTACTTGAGAGGGCCCTGGAAAATTTGTAAGGGCACGTGGAAGAGAAATAACGAATAAACCGTTGAAAGAAACACATTTCTATTTCCATATGAGAGAGTAACATTTGTTAATTACGTACCAATTTTACGATCCAGGTTACAGACGTTGTTCAGTGTGACGACTAATAGCATCTACGACAGCCAGAAAACTTTGTAAGGAGACAATTTTACATTTGTTCGCAACGCTAGTTGAACGGTGGATCATGGAAAGTTTACTTGTCGTGAAACAGCACGTGCACCGCTCGACGATCAAACATTGCGTCCAAGTTTCTCAGTCATGGCAACATTAATTTATTGAACAATTTGTGGCGCAATTGGCCGTCGGCCTCCCCCAGGAAAATTTCCCCTTCCGAATCATGTTCTTCAACCTTTAATACGTAGATACTCGCAAGGAGTAATAGCACTATTGCTGTTGTGAATAACGATAACAACTCTCAGCACTCAATAATCATTCTAATTATCGTAAAATTATCGTAATAATTATAACAATTAAAAAGTCAACAATGATGAGGTGTTTCCAAAAGCCACATAGCTGTATGAAAGTGCTTTATTTGCAACTACCGATTTCACGTAACTATAGGCGCATCTTCACGTTTATAAAGGTTATAGTTCCATAAGGTAGATGGATAATTACAGTGTCCCAGGTTTCGAGAACTTGTGCACGTTAAGTGTCAAACCACATTGGTGGGCTCAAATGGCTCTGTGCACTATGGGACTTAACATCTGAGATCATCAGTCCCCTAGAACTTACAACTACTTAAACCTAACTAACCTAAGAGCAGCACACACATCCATGCCCCAGGCAGGATTGGAACCTGCGACCGTAGCGGTCGAGCGGTTCCAGACTGAAGTGCCTAGAACCGCTCGGCCACAATGGCCGGCCCACATTGGTGGGGTGTCATAATAAAATTTATTACCCCCAAAAGATTATTGTCAGAATCACACGGAATTTTAAGTTTTACTTATACTGGTCTTATACAGCTGGTGTCTGCTGGATCTTGTAATACATTCTATGGGGTTTATCCGGCCTGGCTAATTCAGCTGTCATCCTTTGCACATTTTGTCCTTTTTTGGGTGTACACTCAATTGTCGGCCACGGTGGCCGAGCGGTTCTAGGCGCTTCAGTCCGGAACCGAGCGACTGCTACGGTCGCAGGTTCGAATCCTGCCTCGGGCATGGATGTGAGTGATGTCTTTATGTTAGTTAGTTTAAGTACTTCTAAGTTCTAGAGGACTGATGACCTCAGATGTTAAGACCCATAGTGCTCAGAGCCATTTGAACCATTTTTGCACTCAATTTTATTATGATAGCACACCATCGTGGTTTGATCTTTAACGTTTGTAACTCCCAAAAAATTAGGACTCCGAACTTGTCCATTTTCGTTGTATAAATATAAACCTTACGAACTGAAGATGCATTATACTGGTGTGAAACCGGTAGCTGCGAATAAATCATCTTCATACAGCTGCGAGGCTCTTCAAAACGTCTCATCACTTTTGAGTTTTTAATTGTTATAATTCTAATGATAATTTAAATGTGATGTTATTCTCAATATCTCTGAGCTCTGGTTGCCCTCTCCAGAAAGGTACTGCTGTTGTTGTGAGAAAACAACTTTACTAGTATAGCCTCTTGTTGACTGACTGCTGCTGTAATAACACTGATGCTTGTGTTTCAGCCCTACGTCGCCGTACGGCGAGTACCGACTTCTAACGGCACGTCATTGCGCTAACACTACTAATAACGCAAATCCTGCAGCGAACAGGCTGAACATCATTCCTATGAAGTTGGGTACCTTTCGCGGCAAATACTTCTCCGCCTACACTGTCTCAAGTAGCGAAAGATTAATTATAACTACCCTGTACTTTACCGGAGAGCCTGGCAACTCGATAACACACTGTCAAGAATCGCTGCAGGCTTCCATTCGGTGCTGCCTAGAAATTGAGCGGACTGCGCGGGTTTCCATGCGATATTACCCACGCCGCTGTAATTTCCGCCGCTAGCACAAGTAGCTCACATACGCCGGTATCGGGGGCGGCGCCCTCGAACGGGCGGTAATAGCTGGAGGCACAGCGGACGGGAGAGGCGGCCCTCGACGGCCACTGCAGACGGCGACCCCGCCCCGCCTCTCGTCTCTCGGCGCGGCCACTTAAGGCGCCGGAGCACACTTTGTTTTTAATCGAGTTGAGGCGGGCTTCAAAGTGTCTCCAGGCCTGGAGGGCCGCCCCAGAACCCTGGGACGCGGCCGCTCTTCAAAGGCCACGTGTCATCGAAACCGTTTTTCATCCACCCCGCCGCCATTCCACTCTTCGCGACCCTCAGACTACCTCTGGACTTGTTTCGTGAGCAACTCGTTTCGCCCCCATACTTCACCTTTCCCAGACCGTATCTACTGCCTTAGCTCCTCTTTCGCTATTTTTAGATAGTTTCGTGTTTTAATTTAACAAACATTTAAGATACTCTGTTCATATGAAAAGTACACCAATTGTAAAGCACAGTCAATATATTCACTACGCGATCGCAATGGTGCTGCTACTGATGACAGTACCACTGAAGAAGACTTACTAAAAACGGTTTTCAGGAATCTTTTCACGCCGGCCGGTGTGGCCGAGCGGTTCTAGGTGCTTCAGTCTGGAACCGCGCGACCGCTACGGTTGCAGGTTGGAATCCTGCCTCGGGCATGGATGTGTGTGATGTTCTTAGGTTAGTTAGGTTTAAGGGGGGTAGGGCGTCAAATGGGGCGACTTGGAGCAGGAGAGACGCCACAAGACATTTTAATTTCCACTGTCTTTACTTTTACAAATACATTCATAAAACTTTGTCAGCATGACCAGGAAGGATTCAGGATTCACACTCATAGCAGTGGAAGTTCAAAAACATAACAAAATAAATTTTGTTACATGCGAAATTTCATCATTTTTACACTTGCTATTGACTGCTATTGTTGCTATAGGTACACTTTTCTTCATAAGTAAGGGAGATTCTTCGATGAATTATGCACAGAATATAAACCATACTTATAGGTGTATGAAACTAGAACTTACTTAATCAACGAGCTGTTACATTTTAAACTTCATGTTTAGAAAAAACTCAAATTTTATAGTTAACTATCTCAATTTTTACCACAGTTTTTAATAGATTTGTAAGATTCTAGAGTTTCATACACCTGTAAGTATGGTTTTCATGCTGTGCAGATTTCATCGAAGAATCTCTCTTACTTATGTAGAAAAGTGTACCTATAGCAACAAATGCAGCCAATAGTAAGTGATAAAATGATGAAATTTCAAATGTAAAAAAAAAATATTTTGTTATGTTTTTGAGCTTCCACTGCTGTGAGTGTCACTTCTGAATCCTTCCTGGTCATACTGACAAAGTTTTATGAATTTGTTTATACAAGTGTAGACAGTGGAAATTAAAATGTCCTGTGGTGCCTCTCCTGCTCCAGGTCGGCCCGTTTGACGTCCTACCCTCCTTAAGTAGTTCTAGGTTCTATGGGACTGATGACCTCAGATGTTAAGTCTCATAGTGCTCAGAGCCATTTGAACCAATCTTTTCACCAAAAAGTAAATATTCCACAGTTCGAATCAAGAACAACTGTCAACGGGAATATACAGGCAGTATCAAAAAGAATAATCTGATTAAAAAAATCATAACTATTACGATATTTGAGATATTGGAAAGAGCCAACTCTCGAGTTTTACATGAGTTCCGCTGGTTAGCACCAGTGTGCACCCACTTCAGTTCTATTAAAAATGGTATCGGGACAACAGAGAGTGTTTCCTGTTCTACGTTTTGCGCAGTCCGGGTCAGTGATAACTGTTCAGCGTGACTTTTGCACTAGATGTGGTGTGGATCCTCCTATAGCACAGAGCCTTAGACGATGGCATGAACAATTGCGAGAAACGGGTTGTTTGTGTAAAGGCAAATCGTTGGGCCGTACTCGAGTATCTGACACAGAAGTCGAACGCATCAGCCATAGTGTCACGATGAGTCCGCAGAAATTAGTTTGCCGTGCAGCTCGAAAGCTAAACGTGCCCCCGATGTCCGTCTGGCGTGTGCTGTGTTGAAGTTTACACACGAAACCATAGAAAAGGCAGCTGCTACAAGCTCTTCGTGAAGGTGACAAACAACTACGTGTGGAGTTCTGTACTTACGTTCTTGGCAAGATGGAGGATGACAGTTTCCTTCCACCCTTAGTGTTTACTGACGAGGCAACATTCCATTTAAATGGAAAGGTATAGCGTCATAATGTGAGAATATGGGACAAGGAGCACCTACATGAAGTTGTACAACATAAGAGGGAATCTCCAAAATTTAATGTGTTTTGTGCAGTTTCACGGGAAAAGGTACGTGATCCATTTTGCTTTGCTGCGAACACTGTTACAGAAAGCACATATCTCTATATGCTTCAGAGCTGTCTTCTCCCACAGTTGGAGGCTTATTCGAACGACTTCATTTACCAACAGGATGTGGCACCGCCACCCTGCCATCTGGAAGTGCGGGAATTTTTAAACCAAAGAATTACTGAACGATGGATAGCTCGTACTGGATCAAATGATTAAGTCTTAGATTACTGGCCTCCAAGGTTACCGGACTTGACGGTATGTGATTATTTCTTGTGAGATTTTATAAAGGACTATTTGTGTGCCTACGTTACCAACAACGATTAATGAACTGGGACATTACATAACAGCAGCCGTGGAAGCTGTAACTCAAGACATGCTCGCTGCAATGTGGGAACAATCTGAATAAGGCATTGAACTGAACATCAAGGGGAGCATATTGAACACCCATGAAAAGGTATGAAAAATACTTTCTGAGTTTCCATTTCATCAAAAGACAAAATTCATTGTATATGCTTATTAGTTTCAGAAGAATAGAAATGCCAAATCGGATAAGTCTTTTTGATACACCGCGTATTAGAAGTAACATCCTCCGTGTGACGAAGGAGCTTAAAACACTCAAGGAGGGCAAAGTCCACGGTCCAGATTGTATGCCTTTCAGTTTCGTTTCAGAGTATGTTGATACAATAGCTCCATACTTAGCAATCGTATACAAACTTTTGCTTCTAAAGAGATCTTTACCCAAAGGCTGATAAGTTGCACAAGGCACACTAATATTCAAGTAAGGTAGTAGGAGTAATACACTAAATTACAGCCCCATATCATTAATGTCGATATGCAGCAGGATTCGCTGAATTATGGAGTCATATCATGTCAATTTGCAGCAGGATTTCGGAACATATACTGTGCTCGAACTTCATGATTTGCCTCGAAGAAAACGATTTATTTCAAGTAATGGCGATTCAGAAAATATCGTTATTGTGAAACACGAACATTACTTTCACGAACTAATGAGTGTTACCAACAGAAGATGTCAAACTGAGTCCATATTTCTAGATTTCCAGAAGCCTTTTCCACCATTCTTCTCAAGCGACTTCTAATCAAATTGCGTGCCTGCAAGGAATCGTGTCACATGTGTAACGGGGTTCGTGATTTCCTGTTAGAAACGTCACAGTTCGTAGTAATTGACAGAAAGTCTTCTAGTAAAACAGGCGTGTTATCTGGCGTTCCCCAAGGAAGTGTCTTTTGGCATTCCTAATCTGTATAAACGATTTAGCAGACAATCTGAGCAGCCATCTTAGATTGTTCGCAGATGATGATGTCCCTCACCGTATCGTAAATTCATCAAATGGCTCTGAGCACTATGGGACTCAACTGCTGAGGTCATTAATCCCCTAGAACTTAGAACTAGTTAAACCTAACTAACCTAAGGACATCACAAACATCCATGCCCGAGGCAGGATTCGAACCTGCGACCGTAGCGGTCTTGCGGTTCCAGACTGCAGCGCCTTTAACCGCACGGCCAGTAAATTCATCAGATGATGAAAAACAATTGCAATAGATGTGCATGGTGATGAAAGTGGCAATTGACTATAAATAATGAAATGTATGATATCGACCATATAGTACTAAAAGGAATCCGCTAAATTTCGGTTACAGGATAGATCACACAAATATCAAGGCAATGAATTCAACCGAATACTTGAAGCATTAGAATTACGAATAATTTAAATTGGAACAATCTCACAGATAGTGTTGTAGGGAAAGCAAAGCGAAGACTGAGTTTTATTGTGAGAACATTCAGAACACTTAGAAAATGCGACTGGTCCACTAAAGAGCCTGCCTACACTACTCTAGGGTACAGTAGGGTGTATGAGATCCGTATCAGATAAGACTGACGGAGGACATGGAAAAAGTTCAAAGAAGTGCAACTCGTTTTGCATTAATGTGGAAGTGTCACTGATATGATACGCGAATAGGGGTGGCAATCACTAAAATAAAGGCTTTCTCGTTGCGGCAGGAACTTCTCATGAAATTTCCGTCACCGGATTTCTCCTCCGAATGTGAAAATATCTTGTTGGTGGCCACCTATAAAGGGAGAAACGACCGTCATAAATAAAATACGAGAAATCAGCGCTCGGCGGAAAAATTCTCCCGCGCGCAGTTTGAGAATGAAAAGGTAGAGAAATAGCTTGAAGGTGGTTCAATGAACCCATTGCCAGACACTTGATTGTGAATTGCAGAGTAGCTATGTAGATACAGATGTAGAGATAATGGACATTTCGAAAGTTTCTTGTTGTAGTTGTCAACTTCGTATTTCTCATGTTTTACACAGCTTTTAACCTACGAACATGTCTTGTTACGTTAATCTGTACTCATTGGTGGATACCTATGGTGTAGTCAGTTATTGTGAAGAAGTCATACGGCCATGGTTTCATATATTATTCAGTAACTGGGATTCGACTGTGATTATCTGCCTTTAGTATGTTTAATTATTCAGTAAAAATTGCTTTTCATGTGGTGCGTTCATTCAGTCAGCGGAAGATTGCATGCATTGCTTTTCGTAAGATTCTTGCAGGTTCCAGAAGGCAAGTTTTCATCGAGATCTTCGGAGCAGCTTATACTATGCTATGTTCCTTGTAGTCTTCTTCGAACATTCAAGTTATTTGTAGAATTTTGAATTATCTTGACTCTCCATCGTAGTGGATGGTGGGAACATAGCCGCAGATGATAAGTAATTATAAATGAAAGGGGCTCTGGCTGCAAAGTTGGTTTCATGTTTTTTTAGCACGTGATCGATTTCGGGACCGCTAGTCACATCCTCAGATGCATACTTGCACACAATTTTGCTGTGCGCACAGATGCATCCAAGGATGGACATAGCAGGCTCGAAAACGATCCTTTATTAAAAAATGTTGTAAAACCAACTGTGTAGAGAGAGGCAATTTCATTTATAATCGTTTTGAATTACAGTTATGAGCTAACACTCAGTGCAGATGCTTTGCCTATAATGTGTGGCACATTAAATTTTTCTAAGGTCAAATGGTAGTGCTTTTGTGAATCTGCAAAGTGAATTAAACATTCTCTAGACTTAATTTAACCATTCGGCAAAATAGGTGTTGTCTGTGTTCACTTATTCAGGAATTAAAGTCAGATCGAGCCGTAATAGTATCATAGAATTCTAGTATTTTAAGGGTCAACATTCATAGAGAAAAAAAGGGCATTTTAGCCAGGGCGGAATATTTGTTCCGTACTTCGTTTTCTAATCAGACGGAAATATAAATAACAATGCACATTGCTAAACATACTGTCGTGTATTACATTCATACGAAAGTCCCACAATGTTTTAACAACGCTTAGATGCAAATAGCATACAGCGGGACACGAATCTAATTCCTTCGACTCTGTAACCTACGAAAGTGTCAATTATGTTACGCCAGAATCTTGTGATTTCTTTATTTGTTTGGGTGTACCAGTATCTCTTGAAGACTTACATCGTTGATAAATGATTGACATTTAACGATAAGGGAGACGTTTTTGTGATAAATTTTCAACGCCCCGTTGCCTTGAAAAGATATACTTCAAGTTATACGTACAAAACAACTAAATACGGCGTCTGCCGCATTGATCACTTTCTTTCAGAGCAGATGGGTGTTGTAGGCTTAACACCAACACACTACAAGGGGAGTGAAAAGAAAATGGGGTAGCTCATTGTTAAGGGGTAACATCACTATAGAATTTTCAGATAATCATTGTTTTTATTGGCGTGAAAGATGATTTGAACCTACTAAAATATAAACCAAAAAGTCCAATCCCTGAAAAAGAAATTGTTCTGTGACCTCTGAGCTCCTCCTCTAGCGCCTCGGAGGACCCAAAACAGCCTACCTGTGCCATCTCGATTACCACTGTAGCGTCCGGTTATAGTTAGAAACATTTCAAAACAATAATAATACCTTAACTTGAGTCCGCAAGCATCAGTAAGAGTATGAAAAAGAAAATACTTTCGCTTCAGTTCTTGATTTTTGTGTGGCATATTGACTTTTGATAGTTTACTTGGATCTTATAGTAAACAGGTTTGTCTTTCAAGTAAGAATGAATGATAAAAAGTGAAATCGAGCAGACACGGTACGAAAACATTGTACACAACGCGGTATGTTACCAATGCGTCCAAAGAACAGGTTTGAGGCTGACAGCAATTCAGAAGGAGTCAGTGCCTCTTCTAAGAAACTGAAAGACGGTGACCTAGATTTTGTTGTGAATTACGGATTGAGCTAAATGATTAAAACTATTTTTGCCGTTTCCTTTTTTATTTCTCAACACGTGAAATGAGAATGCGCGATGCAGACGTCGTGTTGCAAAAAGGAAATCCTTGAGACTTCGGCTTCACAATAATTATTGCTTGTCGAAACTGCCCAGAAGTTATTATACCAAGTAGTAAGTCTATACAGAACGCATATGAAGTCGAATCGTCGTAACAACGCCCCTGCTGGAGTAGTGCTAAACGGAACTGCAAACTTTTATGCATTCATGGAATTGGCATACTGATATTTCAGTGTTTTTGTGATAAACTATTGGATATGATTTTGATCGCAGCGGGAACAGTACAACAGGGCAGTCCTGAGGTGGCGGATTAGTGGTAAGAGTTTCCTAAAAGTAAAACTTTTATTTATTTGTTCGTGTCTATAATACATTTCAAAACTTCAGAGAAGTTTTTCTCGGAATGTGGCTTTCCTAAAAGCCGCGCAGAATAATCCCAACAATTACCAATCTTTTTATTTGGGAACATTAAAACAACTCTGACATAAATTTTCAAAGGGAAACACTTCAGAGATTTTCGATTAGCTATTTTGACAATATCTATTAACAAATGATTGCCCTTTTATGGTGAAAACTGAAGGACTTTATTCAAGCACTTGCCAGTTACACAAAAATAAATGTTTCTAAAATTCACTACGTGGTTCACTAGCTACATTGGCGTAGATTGCATAGACCTATTTCCTTTTTTCCAGATTCAAACTGACACCAGTTGTGGTGCGTGCCTCAGATCGTGTCAAATTCAACATACCTCGAAGAAATGCTACAGTGTCACCATTTTGTAATATTTTCCCACAAAGTTCTTTGTAATGTGCTTAAATATATGCTCAATAACTACCCCAAGTATTATTTCTTTATCACCTTTCCTTCCACCCAAAACAATTGCTGATAATTGCCTGTGCAAGAAACGAGTGCATTTATTTTTAAAGACTGCACAGGGCAAAACTTTCTCGCATTTAGTTACAACTCCGTGTGCGGAGGTCACCTATTGGGAGTAGTTATAATGTTTTAAGCATCACATCGAAGGAATGAGGTTATGTTATTACTTTTTGTTTGCACACATTTACATGTCTCGAGTCCTGAGGCACACTGGCATCCCCGCACCATATTACCGCAGCACACCACTGGAGGCGCCAAGGCTAAATGGCGCTGCCCAGCTGTAGTTACGTGGCTACACCACCACCTTAAAGAAAAGCGTTTACAGGCAATGGGCTTGGGCGGTAGGAAAGGCGACGGAGAATTAATAGTTAGGGTAGTTTTTAAGTATATCGGGAAGAAGATTGTCGGAAAATATTACAAAATGGTGACACTGTAGAAATTCTCTCGAGATATGTTGAATTTGACGAGATCTGTGGCACTCACTATAATTTTCGCGTCTTTGATTCTGGAAAAAAGGAAAAAGGTCTATGTAATATACATCAGTGTAGCTAGTGAACCTCATAGGTAATTTTAGAAACGTTTATTTTTGTGTAACTGGCAAGTGTGTGAATAAATTCGTTCAGTTTTCACCAACTTCAAGTATTGTGAACTAATCTTTTCATCATAGCAGAACTGTTACACTCATCATTCTCTATGATCTGTTTTGCCTGCTCCAGCATTCGACTGCCCCCACTATTTTTCCATTCTGCCACTCGTTCCACCGCCAAGTAAATGTTTCCTGGATACCTTATCACATGTCCCACTAACCTGTCCTTTTCTCTAGTAAGGCTCTTCCACAGACTGTTTTCCTCACCCATTCTTTGACGCACATCTTCATTTCACTTTTTATCCATACACTTAATTTTTAACGTCCTTGAAATGCCAGCCGTTTTTTTCTGTTCCGGATCTCCCATAGTTCACGTTGAACGTGCACAGTTCGCAGCTCGTGGTCGTGCGGTAGCGTTCTCGCTCCCCGCGCCCGGGTTCCCGGGTTCGATTCGCGGCAGGGTCAGGGATTTTCTCTGCCTCGTGATGACTGGGTGTTTTGTGATGTCCTTAGGTAAGTTAGGTTTAAGTAGTTCTAAGTTCTAGGGGACTGATGACCATAGCTGTTGCCCCATAGTGCTCAGAGCCATTTTTTTTGAACGTGCACATAGCACCGAGCTCCAGGCCTACACTTTCAGGAATATCTTCCTCAGTTCCGTATCAATAACTAGTATCAGTAGAGTTCTTTTGTTCACCTTCGTCGGTCTGCATCTGATGCCTTCCTTTCTTGTTTCAACCTGTGTAGTCGTCTTGTTTCCTATATGGAAAAACAACTTCATCCAGTAGTGAGTCGTTCCCACATTTTATTTAAATCAAGTTGTGAATCTTCTTTTTACTAGATCATCTTCGTCCCTGATTTCTTTAGGCTCCAATACTTCATTAATTTACTGGCAATCGTTTCTTACAATTTTATGCTGTTTGTAACCTACACATTACAAAGAATAGTATCCCTTTATGGGGAAAAAGAAAGGACACGCACATTGTCGTTTGTGAGATACAGTAGCGTTTAGTGACTCAGAATTAAGTAATTACACTGAGGTGACAAAATTCATGGGATGGTGACACGCACGTATACGGATGGAGGTAGAATCGCGTAGGAAAGGTATGAAAAGGGCAGTGAATTGGCGGAGCTGTCGTTAGTACTCAGATAATTCATGTGAAAATCTTTTCGATGCGATTATGGCCGCACGACTGGAGTTGATGATGATGATGATGATGATGTTTGGTTTGGGGGGCGCTCAACTGCGTGGTTATCAGCGCCCGTACAATTACCCAATCTTTTGCTCAGTCCAATTTCGCCACTTTCCTGGATGATGATGAAATGATGAGGACAACACAAACACCCAGTCATCTCGAGGCAGGTGACTGGAGTTAATATCCTTTGAATGGTACATGAAGCTAGGCGCATAGGACTTTCCATTTCGGAAATCGTTAGGGAATTCAACATTTACAGATCCACAGTGTCAAGACTATGTCGAAAACATATAATTTCATGCATTGCCTCACACCACGGACAACGCAATTGCCGACGGCCTCCACGACTGAGAGTAGCCGCGTTTGCGCAGAGTGCTAACGGACAGGCAACTCTGCTCGAAATAACCGCAGAAAACAAAGCCAGACGTGCGAAGGACATATCCATTAGGACAGTGGAATGAAATGTGTTGTTAATGGGCAATGGAGGCAGACGACCGACGCGAGTGACTTTGCTAATAGCATGACGTCGCCTGCAGCGCCTCTCGTGGGCCCTGGTCCACATCGGTTGGACCTTAGACGACTGGACAAACATAGCCTGGTCATATAAACCCCGACCACAGCTAGTAAGGGCTGATGGTAGGGTTCGAGTGTAGCGCAGACCCCACGAACCCATGGACCCAAGTAACCAACAAGGCGCGGTGCACTCTGGTTATGGCTCCATAATGGTGTGGGGTGTGTTTACATGGAATGGACTGGGTCCTCTGGTGGAACTGAAACTGTCATTGACTGCAAACGGTAATGTTCGGGCGGTTGGAGACCTTTTGCAACCATTCAAGGACTACATGTTCCCAAGCAAAGATGGAATTTTTGTGGATGACAGCGCGCCATGTCACCGGGCCACAAATGTTGCCAATTTATTTGTTTTCGTCACCGAGATCGTCCGTCTTACATCCCATCGCACATTTACGACACATAGTTAAGAGGGCAGTTTGTGCACAAAATGCTGCACCGGTAACAATTTCGCAAATACGGACGGCTGTAGAGGCAACATGGCTCAATATTTCTGCGGGAGACTTCCAACGACTTTTTGAGTCCAGGCCAGGCCGAGTTGCTGCATTACGCCGGGTAAAAGGAGGTCCGGTACGATAGTAGGAGGTATCCTGTGACTTTTTCTTCTTCTTCTTGCGTTACGGTCCCTGTAGGACAACGGGTAGCCCCTTCGTGGACTGCATTTTCCTCTTCTTCTCCCAGAATCTCTTCATTCTTTCTCTCCTTCTCTCCCGCTCTTCTTCCGAGATCTTCAGTTCCCGTTTCTCCTGTCGGCTCCACTGGTGACACTCTAATCTTTTCCTGTATTCTTCTCTGTCATTGATCTCCGGCATATTGGTCGGCGTATATTTGTTCCTCCAATTTTCCTTTCCTTCGACCATTATCCCCAAATCTAACCAGTCCTCCAATTTTCCTTTCCTTCGACCATGATCCCCAATTCCAGCCAGTCCTTCCGAAGTTCAACAACCCAGTTGGTTCCTGTCTTTCCCCTTGTCCTCCCTGTTGTTTCCCACAATCTCTTCGTCATTCTGTCCATACTCATCCTAACTATATGTCCAGCAAACCTTGCCCTTTTGAGTCTGATTTCCCCAGATATTGTTCTCATATTCCGGTACAATTCTTCCCTAGGTCTTCGCCTCCACCTCTTTTGGGACCTAGTATTTTTCTCTCTTATTTCTCTAGTTGTTCTGCCTCATCTCTTCCCAGTGTCATCGTCTCAGCAGCATATAATACTGCATTCCTCACCGTTGCCTTGTAGTGGCTTCTCTTTGCCTCTGTGGATATATTCTCTTTATTGTATATCTCTCTCGTCATGCAGAAGGCTGACCTCATCTTCTTTATCCTCTCTGTTATTCCCGCCTTGCTCCTGTTCCTTTCTGTTATAAATTCTCCCAGGTATTTAAATTTATCCACCATTTGCACAGTGCCTTCCGGTGTTTCCCAGTCTGCAGTGCGATTTAATGTCTTTGTCTTGTTATAGGCGTTCCTCAATCCCACCTTTTAGGCTACTTTACTTAAGTTGTCGAGTTGTGTCTTTGCGTCTTCTTCCGTCTTACTATTAATATATCATCTGTAAAGACTAGGCAGTCCACTTGAGCCTTGTTGTCCTTTTTGCCCCCCACACGGGTCTTTGGTATTCCCATTTCCTCGTTTATTGCTCTCCACTGCCTGATCACTTCGTCCAGTGTTATATTGATCAAGAATGGTGACAATCCATCTCCCTGTTTAACACCAGTCTTGATCTCAAATTCTTCTGGCAGTGCTCCTCTGAATCTCACCCTTGCTTTTGGGTCTTTCAGAATTTCTTTTATGAATTCTTGTGTAGTTCTGTCAAGTCCTCTGTTCTTCAGGATCCTAACAAGAGTCTGTCTGTCGATGGAGTAATATGCCTTTGTAAAGTCCACGAAGGTTATTATTGTCTTTTTTTTTTAAGACCCTATGTTCTATCAGTTGCTTCAGGATACATATCCTGTGACTTCTGTCACATTAGAGTATGTCTGCTGAAAATCTGGGACGTTTAGTCTCTTCTGACAATGCGACGGTCTTGTTACGCGATGGTCTTCTCGGCATCGGTGGAACGATCACATGTCGAGACGATCAGCCATCCCCGCTGCACGACATGCCGCAGGCCCCGGCGACGTTGGCTGTTCGCGTCGGGAGCAAACCCGACCGCAAGGGCGCGGATTCGCGCACTGTGGCCTTGACCGCCCACCCCCAGCAAGAGCACAGGGCGCGGTTTAAGCACCGCGGCGGCCAGCGCCTCTCGCCCAGGGTCCGACCACCCCCGCGGCCGCTGGTTATTTGCATTTTTAAGGCGGGGGTGCATAACTTAACGGCCGCTATTGTTGCGGGCGCCCATTGTCACAACCTTGGCTGACCCGGTCGGCCGCAGATTAGGGACAAAAGCGGCCCGGGGCTGTTTTCTGCGGCGCTGGAGCCATTGTGCCACTGGGGAAAAGCGGGCGAGGCGCCGTTAATATTGCATCGCCTTCGGGCGATTATTTATTTAGAGCAATGCCGTCAAACAGCGTTCGCGGTTCCGGAGTCAACGGGACGAAAAGGAGTGCCGAGAAAAAAGGAACCATTTGATTTTGCGGTTCGTTAACGGTAATTACACGGGCCTGTGCGCAAATGTTTTCTAGCTGGTGAAGTTGACGCACCAACAACTGTCAGTAAGGTTGCAAAATGTTTCGTAAATGAAAAGTGCATGCAATATATTTTTTTTATTGGTGGCCTGTTGCACCCTCACTCATTAGTCCTTAACTGAATAAAAGCTGCAGAGGTTAACAAGATAAGACATAGATAAAATAACTTTTTATTATTGAAGAACACTTTCTTTATACTCACTTGAGGCACGGTAACAAAACAGAATCGAGAAATGTCTTCACAAGATTATTCTACCATTTTTGTAAGTGACTGCAGCAGGTTTACTGAATGAGAGTTAATCAATATAATCTTATTCTACTTCGAATTCACGTTATGATGCGGATGCAGTGGACAATTCTTAGGTTTACCGATATGCTGAAGTGTCATGATAGACTGTGCGCGTAATTCAAATCTGTTTTGTGCAAGTCACTGGTTAAAAAATGATATTTGTTTAGTAAGGAAGGAAATTTGAAATCTGGATACTCGTACGATCGCCATGATTTACTCGATTGAAATCGTTCTGGGTGTGGGACCGCATAATATGTTCTAGAACTGCATGCGGGTTGGCTGCTGTTGGAGGCTGCCTTCACCAGTGAGGGAGCAGTTACAACCGAAACATTGACAGTTTTATTACATAGACCCTTTCGCGCAAGCAGAAGGATTTTGATCGAAATGACCTCCGACAGCGAAAGGCTACGCTCGTATACCCCGACTTAATTTTCCTAGAGCATGTCCGAAAATAGCTCCAACTCGCTGGGCGTTTAACCCTACTGTAAGGACATCGTGGGGCTGCAGTCACGTTGACCGTGACCTGACGTCTGTGGAGTGTAGCGCAACCGTAGGTTTTGCTCAGGTATACAGGGTGGCACCACTAGGAACTGTTTAAAACCATTCGACGATACATTCACGTGGTCCGAATCAGCAAATCGTGTTTATGCCTTTTCAGCCCTTCTATTTTGCACCCTCCTGTGACGTGATATCACGAGTGAGGGGGGGGGGGGGGGGGAGCTGCAATATTCACACATGCGTTAATGTTAAGCAGTTATTTCAGCTTGGCCTATGATTTCTGGTAATCAAAGATGGAAAGGCACTGCCCCAAACTTTAATAGTAATCTGGATTTGATTATTATTCAGGGAATTAATTCTCTTTCTCATCGTAGTGCATATTTTATTTGAAAACGTAATAGACACCCTCTACGACTCCCCAGTTTGGTAATATCCTCGCGCCTTTGCTGGACACTTTAAAAACGTACCTGTATAGAGACTTGGACAGCCATTCACTTGATTAGCGATGTAGCGCCTGAGGGCAGGCAACCCCCACCGACACCTCTTCGAAGGGGTTGCCTGCTCTCAGGCGATAGAGGAGCATCACTTTGGTGAATGGGTGTCGAAGTCTCTGTACAGGTGCGCAGCTTAGGTAAGTGTGTGAGACCGAGAGTGTCGCCGAAATGAGGGATCTTATTGGGACTATTTCCCGTGTCATTCACGTTTCAATTTTGCACTCCCCTCCCCCTTTCATATGATTATGCCACAGAAGGGCGCGAAAAAAGGAGGACTGAGAAAGCATAAGCACCCTTCGCTGCTTAGGATCATGTTTAGATTTTGTCGAATAGTTTTGAACGATCCTTAGTGGTTCTGTGCTGTACACCAGACCAAATATTGTGGTCGCACTACTCTCGAAAGGGGTCAGATCATTATCAGTGGGGTTGCAGCTCTACGATGTCCTTAGAGCAGCTTTGAATCGTTCGTGGGTTGTCAGCAGTGTCGATCTTCTTACTGTTGCTCATCGCACTGCGAACTAACGTTTTCAACTGCAAAATGTGTGGGAATCAATGCAACATGGGTATAGGTGGTTTCACTGACGCCCTTTGTACCACCTCCTGAGGCTTTTTCTTGTAGATCTGAAATGTTCTCTTCGGCCGTCCATTCGCCACGTGATTTTATTGCTGAGCGTCGCAATTCTGATCTCTGTCGCAGAGGATCAAAAGACGGGGTGAAATATAAGTAATAGCCTGTGTGACGACCTTCCCACCGTGAGAAATGTCCACGATGGCTTTGGACAGAATTGTGGTGAAATTTGGTGCCAATTTGACGTAATTATAGTCACTTTACTCATCATATGGACTTCTGAGCTCCAGACTTTTTTCGCATGTGTCGACGCCTTGCTGTTTGAAGCGCAGCCGAGCCCTAGGGTGATGCACGCTTCTGCAGCCCCACAGAGCAAGGTTGGAGGCAGCTTTAAATTTCAAAATTTCGTATCATATCAGACAATTTTTGGGGTTTCGAAAAGTTATCATTTAATTGTGTTGAGCAGTGTAATATAACCATTTGTCCAGCCAGACATAATAAGTAGTGAACTTGCAAACTGCACAAGAGTAGCACTGACTCTACTTTCACTGCTGGAGACTTATTTATCAGTAAAACAACCAACATATTAATTGCAATAAACTGTAGAATTTGCAGTCGTTGTTATATTTCAGTTAATTAGTTTCAGATAACCGATTTCTGCTTTATAGCCACCCTGAGATAGAAAATAAAAGAAAGGTACACAGATTACCACTAGTCGCGAAAAACTATAGTTCCTCCTATTACTCGCGAACTCAGTTTAAAGCTCAGAGGAAGTTAAAGTCGTAATTGCTCCATACACTTTGGTTGATAAAGAGCTGCAGTCTTCAAAAACCCTAGCACTGAGGACATTTTTCCTTTATTAGAAACCGTAGGAAACAAAACTTGTGAAATGAATGTTATTTTTAAATCTTAGAAATAGCATTTTATGAAAACTATAGCTTAAGAACCGATTTCTCATCGTTTAGAAAGAACAATACATCATTTCACGTTCTTCATGATTTTTGCAGTGTATGTGCAGATGTTTGTTACACAGCTACACAATGGAAAGCGGGAACAACGTCCTATAGGGAGGGCGGCCTTCTTTAACTACACGACGCGCGGAGTGGCCGCACGGTTCGAGGCGGCATGTCACGGATGGCGCGGCCCCTCCCGCCGGAGGTTCGATTCCTCCCTCGGGCTTCGGTGTATGTCTTGTTCTTAGCATAAGTTAGTTTAAGTAGTGTGTAAGTCTAGGGACCGATGACCTAAGAAGTTTGGTCCCTTAGGAATTCACACATTTTTAACTACATGGTGAACCATTACCACGTAGTAATCTTTCTACAGGTGTTGTGCTAGCTCACTAGCCCGCTAAACTGTGATGCCGACGGTTCTGTGGCTACATTCCTGTCGAAAACCTCCTAACCTTATCATAAAGAAGGCTCGGTTGGAGTCTAAATCCAGGACTACAACTAGCCCCTCTCATTGGTACTTGCAGCTTGAAAAAATTTCTTGCATTGTACTAGATTGTGATAAATTAGCCCACCTTTGGAACACTCGACTAATAAAAATGGGATGTTTCCGAAGAGAAGGGACCAAAAACAAAGATCAGGCTTCAACGGTTCGGCGACAAGGCGATCATAGGAACTCTAGCCCGGCAGGACGGGTAAGGAAATAGGCAGTGCTATTTCTGAGGAACCACCCCGGTGTTTGTCTTAACCGGTTTAGCGAAACCACCGAAAATTTTAATTTGGATGGTAGACCTCCCAGGTACGAGTCCAGCGCCTCAACCGTTGCGTCACCTCGTTCGAACACAAGAGTAGGAGAAGATTCTCAACTCTACCAAATATTTCTCGTAATACGAGCCTTACCAACACTTTTCTCGAGGAACAGAATTGAATGGCCATTTCGGTTGACGATTTCTTCAGTACTGCACACCAATTTCGTTGATTAACATAAGTGTAGTCCGAAAATATTTCAAAAGTAAATGGTATTTAAGTACATTTGCAAGCTGAACTACTTAGGTGCCCATCTGACAAAAGAGCCGTCTCCTGTCTGTAAGTTTTATCTAAAAACTATAAACAATCATCAACCCTTTCTTGCGGACACAGACATCTCGTGTGCTTCTTTGACCATAGTGAATGTCCGGGGAAGAGAGGCAAGGGAGAGAAGGTTCTCATCGAGAGTACGCGGAGAAATCCTCGTGTTGCAGATCAAATCTGGCTGAGCGATGCCACAGAACAGTTACAGGATTGCAGTCGGATTTCGGCCTGCTCTCTCTCTCTCTCTCTCTCTCTCTCTCTCTCTCTCTCTCTCTCTCTCTCTCTCACACACACACACATACACACACACACACACACACATGCACATACACACACTAAGAAAGAAAGTGAGAGAGAGAGAGAGAGAGAGAGAGAGAGATGAGAGAGATAGGGGGGAGGGGGGAAGGGGGAAGGAGAGTAGCAGCTGAGCAACGACAATTACAGACCATAAGCCGCCACGCTTCCCTATAGTGAAACGTGAAAAGCAAATTCCTCGGCAGTTCGGCTGCGGTGTGAAGAGAGTGGTGGGTTTAGAAATCGCAAAATTTCAAATTTGCTTCTCCACCTTCCAAATTATTTTACAGCTGCCGCATCTTTCCGAGAGGCAATGAAGTTAGTACTTTTCCTACAACAACTTTCGATACTACGTGAGGCGGTATAAGATACAGAAGAAAGATAGTTAATGTCTTGATAGATTATATAAGTCCAAAGGACTTACTTTTAACATAATCAATGCTGTGTACCTCTTCTTGCTACAGTTGCACCAATTTCAGCCGACCTTTTAATTAAGGTAACGTATAAGAAAACAGAACTATTCGGTCTAAGAAAAAGGCGATAACTTTATACTTGCAGACTACAGTTGCCGTCGATGTATAATCGCTACATCTTAGCAATATAAATGTTACAATATCAGCAAATGTCGAAATGACGTTAAGTTGCCAATTTAACTCCAAGAGAAATTGGAATTTATTTAATGGTATTTTTCGGTTTCAGATTCATTGTTATCCATTACGTTGAAATACTCGCAACAGCAACGAAACAATACTGCATGGCTCCACTGCAGTACGTTAAGATCACATACCGTCATTACGGAAGGCTGATTAAGCTAATTTCACGCAATTACTTGTACATTGGTAGCATGTGATTTCCTTCTGTCGCACAGAGCATGGGGTCCCGAAGTAATGAATGCTTATAGCTGAGATTACTGCAAGCACCATAACCCAGCCCGTAATATACGTAAAATCACAACGCACGCTATTCAGTGGCTTTCGTAGTTTATATGAACATGTAGTAAAAATTACTCCATTCCATCGTATCAGTGTGCTACTACAACCACTTTCGAATTACTTCAGTATAAAAACACTCCTGTCTGCGAAATGATTTAATATCAATGACGCTTTTTACCCTTTTGGGCATCATTAGATTGTGTTAAAGTAGTTACATATGTAACCCACCAGTCATAAAGCCATATAAAATGGAAGATGGACGAAACAGTAATCGCATTACACATCTAGTTACTGTTGCGTCCATTTTCCATTACATATGGATTTCTAGCGGATGGGTTACATATCCAGCTACTTGAACATCTGTGATGCCCCAAAATGGCGAAACGCGTCATTGATATTATGAATAAATAATTTCGCAACCGAGAGTGTTTTTATTCTGTAACTGTAGCATTTGATACAGGAAATTACTGCTTGTCCGACGAGAAAATGAAAAAGGAAACTATGTCCCGTACCTTAACTTCGTCAGCACTGCGCGTAAAGGAATACACAAGGAAACATTCATGACGCATGAACTGTTACCAAATGGTATGGCCTCTCAAAACATCTCTGACCTTAAAATCTCGTATTCATGACTCGCGAAGTTACGTAATCCATTACAGGGCGACACATAAAAACTTGTGCCGTAATTCCGTAATGGCCGGTCTGCAAATTTAGGTTCCCGTATTCATGGCAGTCGCCGTTAAATCTTCATGCTTGCTCAAGCACTGTCAACATTACCGCGTTAACGGCCTGGTGATTTCGGCAGCAGATTTATCGGCTGGACAGACCGGTACACGGAACTGCGGCAATTCGAACACACTGTTGGCGTCAGTGTAAACCATTGCTCGCCAACTCTCACACTCATATTATTAAGTTTTTTCGTAAAATCAGCTACACTATTTTCAACGATATTCAAAACCTAAAAGCTCACACACACACACACACACACACACACACACATGGGCCAATGGGAAATATTGTCCCAGAAATAAAAATAGTTCTGGTCCCTGGCCCAATCCAAGATTTGTGGGTCGTTTCCTTTGGTGGTAAGGAAAATGCCGAAACCTTCTAACCATTACCCTAATTCAACTATCAGCTTGCCTGAAAATTAGCTGAAAAAACACTCAAGTCAAACATCCAGCACTGCTCTTTCCACCTGAAACTTCGGAAGAAAGAAAGTATTGCTAGTCCCCAAGACTTTTTACTCAGGTATACTTCAGCACAAGTCGGGCAAGTAACCTGACTTACTCTATTAAATACATCAGCATACACACATACAGGCGTACTACACCTTCAGAATGTTTTGCTGAGCCCTGTGGTCCGTAAAACGTTAAAGAAAAATATAATCCACCTAGTTGGTTAGCTTTGCTATGGGGTAAACGCCAGGATTAGATATCCTCTCCAGAATATTTTTAATTGAGAACCCTTTGACCCCATCTCATTCGATGAGACACGACTGCTAGGGAGAATCCAGGCAGATAACGGGCAGAATCCCGAACAGTTCTCTCTCTCTCTCTCTCTCTCTCTCTCTCTCTCTCACACACACACACACACACACACACACACACACACACACACACAGAGAGAGGGAGAGAGAGAGAGAGAGAGAGAGAGAGAGAGAGAGAGAGAGAGAGAGAGAGAGAGAGAGAAAGAGAGAGATGCACGGTTGGACTACAATGATTTAAATCTCCTAGATTCGACCGAGAATTTTGGGAGGCTTTCCTTGGTTGTTCTCAACGGTTGTTCTGAACGGATCCGATCTTTAAAATGTGTTGCGATCTCAAACAGCTTGGAATAAAAATTGCTAAAATAGTTTAAATAATTGTTACTGAAAACTTTCTTTACGGAGTCTGTTTATTAGAGAAAAAATTCTATAACATAAATTTCTCAGCGACAAGGTAAACTGAGTCATTTTATTGCTCGAAAACCGGAGCTTGGCGTTCGTACATGTTGTGTGGACAATCAGTAGTGCAGTAGATTCATTAGTACCTGTAATCTACGAACGGAAAGAAAGATAAATGCTATCGAAGTGATGCCAACGTTTGTTGTCGGACTAGTTTTTCGTGGTTACTTTGCTTTTCCATTTGATCTTTCGCGCTAATGTTTAATCAGAAGTTTAATTTAGTTAGGTTACCCTTGTGGACTTCATATTAAACGCTATTTTCTTGGAGGCTGAGATACTGAGGAGGCTGTAACGGTAAGTGAAGTAAAAATAGGTGACATAGTTATATATCTATCATTTTTTCGTTTTTTCCTGGTGCTTATTTCGTTGTTCGAAGACTGGGAAAAATACTGTCTTAATTCAATTGACATCGTGAAATGATTAACAGAGAAAAACACTGTATGTGTGCTGGTGGCAACTAGGGAAAGTTTTCGCAATGCTACGGGAGGTAATACTACAGCGAGGAAGAGATCGAAATTAAAAGAACAGTATAACTTCAGAAGGTAAAATACGGATGTAGACCCGCAAAACAAAAAGAAAATAGGGATTTTGGGCATTGTGATAATTAAAACGAATCTCGGAGCTCGTCTTAGTGAAAGTGCTTCCGTTTTATTGGCTTCTAGAACCTCCTTTATTTTTACAGTGTCTGTAATTAGAAGATAAAATCGACCGAAGTTAGCAACAACAACGAAGTTCAGCAAGATATTATCCTAGGTGGATCCCTTTTTTCATGGAGTTATTATTCTCAATATCGTTTCAGAAACTTCTCGTCTGAGACTGCGCATGTGTAGACCACTAAAATTTCGTAGGTCAGATTTTAAAAACAAATTTTAGAACTCGATTTTGTTGAAATTGCGGAGTGGACCCTATAAACGGCGAGTCACTTTTTTGTTATAGAATCGAAAGGCAGTTGTCTACGTTACTTCCCTGGTATAATTTTGTTGTTCCCTCTACAATAAACATTTAAAAATTTTATTGTTGTAGGGTCCACAGCCTCCTCATTTTTTGAGAATGAAAACATCGTCCATGTATGCTGTAATCTTTTTATTATCTGAAAGATCGTCCAGTTTCAACTTTGGGTCATTTTCAAGTACGTATGATAGTCTTCCAGCTTCATTTCACATTGTAATACATCGGTTGTACATGTGGACAGGAATACGTCTTACTTCTGTGCGTAATTATATTACTTTTGTGTCACTCATGCCCACAAGTAAGACGTATTCCTATCCACATATACCAGCGATGTATTCTAAACATTTTCTTAGCTGTCCACACTTGTTGTATTCTGATAGTTACTAGTAACAGGTTGAACAATGTTTTAATTAGACTTACATATTCCTGACTTGGCTTTCATTATGGTGTTAAAAATAGCGCAAAGTAATAAAACTGATTAGTGTCACTTGTTTACCACAAAAGTAGTGACATTAATACTTTGTCTTGTTAAATAGGTGGAATAACTTTCCGACGTGGTTAATATAGACTCTTAGAAACAAGTGGATGTGAATGACCTGTATTTAATAATACCTGATCCAATACAAGATGAAGACTGTGTTGTTTGAAGTTTCAAAACAAATGATAAGAAGTGTGGTTTGGCGGGTCGAACAGGGCTCACAATTCCACACACATCAAGTGAACTGTCTCCTGACTGTGCAGATAACTTCGATTTAATTGTTAGGGAATATCAAGCCGATAACTGAATTAGTATCCCACATGAAAAGCTACTACTTCCGAGTCATTCATTCATCCCTTCAGGTATGTGGAAAGAGCCAAAATCTTATAAACATAATCCGTGTACTGTGTTATCAAAAAATTGTCACTGTGCTGCTTCATGGTTTTCAAGCTTATGCTAACAATATTTAATCTATTAATTAGAAGGATGCACAGCTAGGTGCTAATCACTACGGGTAGCTTAATATTTACTTGATTATAACTTTTTTTCGAAGAAAGAATTTACCCACATCTGCACTTAATGAGTTCTATTTATTGTTTATTATTACTTGTGCAGCTTTGCACAAATACTGTTACTAGGAACGCAACTAAAACGACTTTTGGATACCTGAATCAAGTAATCTGCGTCAGTCATGGGAATAACTATTCTCAAAAAAATGAAACTTTCAGAGTAAGTAGAATAGAAAAACCGAAAAAGAATACTTCGAAAGTTTATTTGTCGATGAATTATTTAACGATCAGCGCGAAATTTTCTACATCTACATCAATACGCCGCGAGCCACATTACGGTGTGTGGCTGAGAGTACTTTGTGTTCTACTGTCACTTCCCACTTTTCCAGTCGCGTATGGTTCGTGGAAAGATCAATTGATCGAATCTCGCTAATTTCATTTTTGTGGTCTTTCCGCGAGATGCATTTAGGAGGAAGCAATATACTGGCTGACTCTTCTAGGAAATGTCGGAACTTCAATAATATACTGCATCGTGATGCAGAACACTTCTGGCACTGGACCGACTGACAATCTCCGTCTCAGTTTAGCGCATACTAAAAGTCCAGCAACGTATCGTGCTGCTTTTCCTTGGAACTCTATTCCCTCTATTCTATCTGGTACCGATTTCATACCGAAAAGCAGTGTTCGAGTTCTGGTCGAACGAGTGTTTTGTAAGCTACTTCGTCTGTTGATGGTCTAAGCTTTCTGAGGATTCTTCCAATGAATCTCAGTCTGACATCTGCGTTGTTTGCAATTAATTTTATGTGGTGGTTCCCATTAAAATCAGCCAGTACACCTAGATATATTACGGAAGTAACTGGTTCCAGTAACAGTTTCGCATTTTTTAAAACTTAAAATGAAGGTTTTGTAGCTATGCATTTGCTATACATTGCATTTGTTTATGTTGAGTTTCAATTGCCACTCCCTGCATCAAGTATCTATCCTCTGCCGGGCCGGCCGCTGTGACCGAGTGGTTCTAGGCGATTCAGTCCGGAACCGCGCTGCTGCTACGGTCACAGGTTCGAATCCGGCCTCGGGCATGATGTGTGTGATGTCCTTAGGTTAGTTAGGTTTAAGTAGTTCTGAGTCTAGGGGACTGATGACGTCAGATGTTAAGTTACATAGTGCTTAGAGCCATTTGAAACAATATGAATCCTCTGCCGGGCCTCCTGCATATCAGTACAATTTCTAGCGTCGCAGCTTCTCAGTATAAAACAGCATCATCCGTGAAAAGGTCATAGAGCTTCCTAAGTTATCTATTAGGTAAAAAGTATATAGTGTGAAAAGTAATGGTCTTGTAACACTCCCCTGAGGCACGTTGGAAGTTACTTTTTCGTCTGAAAGCTTTTCTCCGTTCTGAATGACATGCTGTGTTCCATTTGCTAGAATGTCTTCAATCCAGTCTCACACCCGGTTTGATATTCCTTACGTTCGTATTTCCTTCATCATGTGACAGTGTAGAGCTGTTTCGAATGCCTTCCGGATTTCAAGTAACACGGCATCTAGCTGGGGTCTGTATTTGCTGCTTTGTGTATCTCTGGGACGAATGGAACGAGCAGGGTTTTAAAAGTCACACAATTGTCGTTTTCGGAAGCCATGTTGCTTCCTGCAGACAGGAACCAATAGGCGAGGATAAAACCAGGTCCGAAATTCTACCATAGACTGACATCAGAGGTAGTTCTGTGCGACTGTTCGACTATCCTTTTGAAAAAGATATTGACCTGTGCTTTTTCCCAAACATGGAATGCTTCACTTGTCTAGAATCCTACGGTACACTGCTGAAAGAAGATGGGAGGTTCTTTCACATGTTCTGTGTAGAATCGTATTGATATCCTGTCGGTTACTGCGGACTGCCTTCTGTTGAGTGATTTTAATTGCTTTCCTATCCCATGGACACTCGGTATCTGTCGTTTCGTCGTTCGTGCTACGATTTGGACAAACTACAATGTGATTTACTTGTGTGAAACAGTCTGAAAAAAAGACGTTTGCTATTTCGGTCTGTACCGCTTCATTCTACTTCAGTGCTGGTATTGTCAGAGTGTCTAGATAGATGGCTTCGATCTGTTTACTGACTTAACATAAGACCAGTACTTTCTGAGATTCCTTTCAAGTTGGTGCGTAGTTCAATTCTCGTATCCGTTGAACGATTCTCGCAGCAAAGCCCTCCCTGCGTTAATTTTGGCTTCGTTTTTCTTCTATAGGGTTTTGGATACGTTTAAATTTTCAGTAAAGTTTCTTTTATTCCCTTTCGTAGCAGCTTTCGAACACAGTTGTAAAACCTTGGTGAGGCTTTTTCATCCATCACAATTGTCATCAGTACATACATATCTGTCTAAAGCATGATGTACGACGCTATTGATCTTTGTCCATTCATGATGAACATTGTCAGTGCTGGAGATGAGATTTTCGTGATAACCTGTCAAGTGTCACTCTTGCTAAACAGCAGTATCTGCCTGCCTTTCTTTCTATTCGTATTTATAGCGGTATTCAGTGATCCTGTAACGGCCTCATGATCACTGGTCCTCTCTTCTACGCTAACCGAGTCGAAAAGTTCAGGTGTATTTGTCACCAACAATTCTAAGATGTCATCTTCATGAATCGGTTCTCTAATTAACTACTCAAGGTAATTTTTGGATAAGGCATTCAAAACGATTTCAAATGATTCTCCGTCTCTAATGTCCGTCCTAAACACTTTAGCCTCCCAGTCCGTAGTTGGTATGCTAAATTTCCACTTCAAACTGTAACATGACCAGGAAATTTCGCTAAATATTTTCTATGTTTCCTCTCAGCTGTTCCGCCGCTACTCATTCTGAGGCAGGTGGTCTACAAAAGCATCTAATTACAGTGTTCAATTCACATTTAACAATTTATTTTTGCACAAATTATTTGGCATTCTGGGTCTATAATTATCTCATAAGAAGTGTTTTTGATCGCTATAAACACGCCTCCACTACCAGCGTTCAGCCTATTTACGCGATATACATTCAACTCTGAGTCTGTAATTTCCTTTCTATTAACCTCTGGTATCATCCATCTTTGTGTCCATGGTGTTATGTGGGCATTGTTACCATTTACAAGCGAGATTACTTCTGGGAGGTTTCCACAGACGGTCCTGCTCTTAAGAAATACTGTATTAACATTTTACTTTTCCAGTTTGCTGTAACGAATGTTACTCTGTCTGGACCCAGACTTGTTTAAACACACTGAATTTAACTGCTGCAGCAAATTTTACTATACAGCTGAAAATAAATTGCGTGTCTTCAGTGTCACGACAAAAGCGAAAATTGCTACTTGGACTACCTGCTTCTCAACAGAATAAGTACTTATATGCTCTGAAATTTAGTCGGTCGGCTCTTTCCATACAGGGCTCGTAGTAAGTTTCGTGCTGAAGGGCAAGAGTCACATCGTCGCTCATACTTTGTGGCAATTCATTAGCACTGGTACAGTTCTCCGCTTTTCACCTTTCGTCTCAACGTCGCTTTAAGCCGGCCGTATCTCGACGAGCCAGGTCAAGTCCTCCCTCTCGACTCCCACTCTTGAAGCTTTTTGATGTACGACTTCCTCCCCCCCCCCCTTTCCCGCCACTGCTCTCCCATGCCAGCTTCATCAAGACCTACACAGTCCTGTGAACTCTCTCCACACCCACCTATCTATCCTCCCCCCCCCCCCCCACCCGACACACACACACACACACACACACACACACACACACAAAAGCCCGAGCGAAGCACAGGTGCATGCTAGCTCCTATCAGTTGAACACTTACCCTGTACCTGATGCTCTTTTCGGGAAACTTAATGACACTGCTAATATAAATTTTTATCCTAGGAGGAGCGAAGAACAAAAGAGAGGAAATTACGGGAAGTAGTAGTACCGCCAATTTACTTTGTAGCAACTCTTCAGCCAGTATTAGGAACCACTTTATTCAGATGTAACAGAGCGCACTGACGAAGCACACACAAGCGGTAACCAAACGAGAATACGGATAAATCTAGCGCCGCTTCTTTGCTGGGAACACAATGTAATAACTACGGTACTACATTAATAAGCTTACACGAGTAATGCATTCACCAATCTCGTTCATTACCTTGTCCTATCCGTGAATGAGAATAATGCTCTTTTCCATTTTCGGGGTGGAATTAATTTGATATTCATAGCGTGCTCTACCAGTATTTTGTTCATAATGCTTTATATTAAAACACAATAGGATCTGTGCTCTATGGAGACCTAATCCGTGACCCATAACAAATTCATTACCTGGTTTTTGTTTATAAGCAGGTAGTTCCAACGGAAGCTTATTTCACGGAAGAGGCGGGAACACTCCACCCGCCCCTCCATCTTAATCCGCTTAGAAAGGCTAAATTACAATTACGTTCCCCTCGGCGTCGCTGTAAATAGGACTCACACGATCTCTTCCGCCGCAGTACTGAGAACTAGCAGAAGCAATGTTAGCCGTAAAGTGTACTTTCCTCGTAACTGCCTCCAGTGGTGCCGATGCTGTTCGTTTCGCTGTGTAGCATCATACATCAGCGAATGTTGTAATGACAGCGTTTCTCCACCACCCCATCTCCTACTTTTACAGTTGTACTATAAACTTTAAACAGTGTGGAATAGCACAGGGGTTAGAGCACTGGCTCCGGCATTTGAGAGGTACGGGTTCTGTCCCTGTCTCCACTTGCTGACTTACGGTCCCATGAAATTCCAAAATCGCTAAAGGCGCGTATCAGGGTGGTTTCCGTGACAATGAGTCCACCAGTTTCCTTTTTCGATCTACCCCAATCAATGAATAATCTTTGTCTGTAATCCCATTGTCGACGAGACGACGAACTCTAACCGTCCTCTGTTTCATTCGTAAATTTTGAGAACTCATTCTAAATTTTGCGAAAGCACAGATATTAAAGAAGTGAGAAGAGCTCTAAATTAATGAAGCCCACAGGTGATAATTACACAAAATAAACATAAATGAACAGGGAGCTCAGAAACAGTCTTAAAAGCTTATAAGGGTGCTGCAAAGTAGGTTATGATGACAAATAATTGTTAAAGGATAAAAAGTCGAAACATTTCGCCGTTTCCACGTTAGTTAACATTTCGCGCGCAAATTAAGGTTGCCCCATTGTCAGTTTGCCAAAGGTGTTTTAAATTGGTTTCCTAAAACCGAAGAAGAAAGCGATACGAAAACTGGACATGGGACGGTAGTCAGCATCGAACCAGAGCCCAAGACTGAGCCGTCTCGTGCGCTTTCTCTACAGTACGACAACAACTGATACTAATTGTATCTGGCGTGCCGCTTGGGTTTGCACCCGCAACAGCCCGATTGCCTAACATCAATGCTAATTAACTCTCAAACGGCCCAATGCATCGAATTTTTTTCTTCACATTATTTCTCAACATAACCTACGCTGAAACACCTTCTCAAGCTTTTAAAATTGTTTCAGGCCAACCCTGGATAATAAAAAGCGAATACCGACACAGGGGAAAGTGAACGATAATAGAAATCATAACTTTAGAGGATATACGAGTCTGCAAATGAGCCGCTTGTGAGATAATTCCGAATGTGTGGTTCCTAGGCGCCACTCTCTTCAGTATAAAATACCGTCCTGGTTAGTAAAACTTCATTTGCAGTTCAAAACTTTCAATTAATTCCCTCCTCTAGTTACGCTCAAATTTCACCTGTTGACTACCTCAACAGGAAATACGATACTGCTTCAGCATGTTGCATGTTACAATTTACCGTACATTCGTAGATATTAAATGAGGTGTTCCAAGTGCCATCCGTGGATATGGGTCTCAAAGTGTGCTCTTATCTGCAATGAATTACCAATTCTATCGTTCATACTCGGGCCACCTACTAAATGGATATTATTATACATTTAGCTGCAACAGATTTGCAACGGTGGTATAGGGAGTGCTACAGATTTTACTTTTGAGATTATCCCAGACAGGGATATCGAGAGTGCAGAGGTCAGATGATTTTGGAGACCACGATGTAGGTTCGGTTTCATATATCTTTCTTGGACCATACTGGGGCTTTAGATACCGGTTTACACCAACAGCAAAGTGTGCCACATATGCTGAGGTGACAAAAGTCACGGGACACCTCCTAATATCGTTCTGGAGCTTCTTTTGCCCGGCGTAGTGCAGCAATCGACGTGACATGGACTCAACAAGTCATTGGAAGTCCCCTGCAGAAATATTTAGCCATGCTGCCACTACTGCCGTCCATAATCATGTCGGGAGATCTGGGTGGCCAAAGCATTTTCTCGAATTGTCGAGAATGTTCTTCAAATCAGTTGCGAACTAGTGTGGCCTGATGACATGTTTGGGAACGTGAATGACTGTAAATGGTCTCCAAATAGCCGGACATAACTATTCCCAGTCAATTATCGGTTCAGTGTGCGCCCCCGATAGCTGAACGGTCAGCGCGACATGATGTCAATCCCAAGGGCCCAGGTTCGATTCCCGGATGTGTCGGAGATTTTCTCCTCTCAGGGACTGGGTGTCGTGTTGTACTGATCATCATCATTTCATCTCCACCCACACACCAGTTGCCGACGTGGTGTCAAATCTAAGGACTTGCACCCGGCAAACGGTCTACCTGATGGGAGGCCCTAGTCACACGACATTTACATTTATCGGTTCAGTTGGACCAGAGGATCTAATCCATTCCATGGAAACAAAGCACACACCATTATGGAGGTACCATCAGCTTGCACAGTGCCTTATCTACAACTTGGATCCATAGCTTTGCGAGGTTTGCGCCACATCCGAACACTACCACGAGCTCTTAGCAGCTGAAATCGGGACTCATCGGACCAGGCTACGGGTCTTCAGTCGTCTAAGGTTCAACCGCTATGGTCACGAGCCGTGGAGAGACGCTGCAGGCGATGTCGTGCTGTTGGCAAAAACACTCCGTCGTACGTCCCACATAGATTTCAGCGATTATTTCACGCAGTGTTGCTTATCCGTTAGCACTGACAACTATACGCAAACGCCGCTCTTCTCGGCCGTTAAGTGAAGGCCGTCGTAGGCTGCGTTGTCGGTGGTGAGAGCTAGTACCTGAAATTTGGTATTCTCTGCACACACCTGACACTGTGCATCTCGGAATGTTGGATTCTCAAACGATTTTCGAAATGGAATGTCTCACGTGTCTTGCTCCATCTACCATTCCGGGCTCAGAGTCTTTTAATTTACATCGTGCGGCCATAACCGCGTCGGACACCTTTTCACATGAATCACCTGAGTACAAATGACAGCTCCGCCAATGCACTGCGCTTTTATACTTTGTGTACGCGATACTGCTGCCATTTGAATATGTGCATAACGCTGTCCCATGACTTTTGTCACCTCAGTGTATACCTACAAAATTCTCCAATCATGTACCACTAGCGAAATTTGAGACCAGTAAGTCGAGACGTCATTAAAAAATTCGTACTGAAGTCAGTGATGGTACATAACCATACATTAACAATTCTCTGCGTCCTCTTGTTTAGTAGTTTCTTTCTATTTTTACTTAGGTTATCGTATTCCTCCACTCGTTCCAGCAAGGAAACCTAAGAGTTTGCACCATGATGAGTCAACTGGGACCGACCGACCGCCGCGTCATCCTCTGCCAATGGCATCATCGTATGCTGTATGGAGGAGCGTGTCTACAGCACACCGCCCACCCGACCGTTGTCGGCTTTCTTATTCTTGGAGACCCTACTTCTCATTCAAGTAGCTCCTCAACTGGCATCATGAAGCTAAGTGTATCCTGATCCAGCCCTCCCACCAAGGGAGGATTGCCTGGCAGTACCAGGAATGGAAGCCAGGTCCTCTGCATAGTTGCCAGTCACGCTTACCAGTGGGCTACTGAGGCAGACCACCCGTATCAAATTTTGCTGTTAATTATGATACAACAAGCACCTTTTCCCCATTTAACTGCGACTGGCTAAAATACTGCGATATTTTCATTCTGACTGAACAATCTTCACGGTTGGTTAAATGCTGATTTCAGTCCTTAATGTTGTTCAAATGGGCAATGATTTCGACATTAAATGGACGTAAAAATGAAGCTTCCGTGTCTGCAGGTTGAGTAACTACTGAATCGTCTTCCGGTGATAGTTTTCCAATTACTGTTTAACTCTGTGTACAGTTTTCCATTCCAACGGACATGTGTTAATGTCGCTTCTTTGTTTTTTTTTAATCAATCCTGAGGCTGCAAATACACTCAGGGCACAAAACCACTAGGCAGCATCTACTGAAGTGGGCTGTGTGCATTTACAGCTACAGGACTGACCAAAAACGCCAATGAAGCGACATTAACAGCTGTCAACCGCACTGGAAAACTACACCTCGGAGTTCAGGGATACATCACGACAAATTTGACCTTATCAGAAATTCATTACTATAAAATGAAACAACCAGCGTACTGTTTAACACATAAAATCACTAGATACCACATCGTTAAGCAAACATTTGTAATTATGCTGGATATTCTCATTCTATCCCAGTTTTTGTGTGTGTGTGTGTGTGCGTGTGTGTGTGTGAGTGTGTGTGTGTGTGTGTGTGTGTGTGTGTGTGCGTGCGCGAGCCCGCATGAGGCTGAAATGGGTAACAACTCTTAGAACACTGATTTACAAGAGGATTCTCGGAGATCTACGCAGCATATTCTGATCCGAGAGCTAAGAAAAATTATAGTTATACTTGAATTTGTTGTCGTTATGTTTCACTGAGAGTTACCGCAGTTCAGACGTTCAAATATCTTTTAGCGTTTCTACATATTCTTAAAGAACCCTATCGGCAGATGTTTCACGTCTGCTTTCTCGACACAAATTTCGTACAATGAAAAAGCTTCCCAAATACCTGACTTCATATTCTCGATGCTTAGTGGCATCATGAACTAACTGAACGTGATGTTTGACATCTCTCATAGTACATCGCTAGTACTCAAGAGATTTTCCTTTCACTTTTATCCATCTATAGTAGTCCACAGCACTTACCAGTTCCATGTTTTTCTGTCAAATTAGGTTTATTACCCCGCTCTGATTTCAAACAGCAGGTTTTCATAAATTTCCGCATTACCCTATCGTATCTTCGTGTGATCGACGAGTAAACCTCTAGGAATATCTTCCATAACCCGAGTACATGACAGAAACGTACTTCTAGTATGTAGGCCATTGCTTCCTTCACTCCCATTAATGAAATTTCTGTTTGACTGGAAATTAGCCATTATGATAATAGAATTGATTAGTTCGTTGTGTAGCATTTTAACATTGTAAGCTTATCCCGTTTCATTTTTTGGTAAATTTCATAAGTTTTCCTTTATTGTCTTATTGTTTCTTTATCGTACATGTGTAACATCTGCAGAGACCCTTTTAGACCAGTCCTATTCGCTTTACATTTCTCCTCCTCGATCTCCTGCAACATTTAACGCTGAACATTTATGAAAGTATAGCATGATACACATCTGCCAATATTCTTGTAGTTATGTCTAGAAACCAAGGAATAGTATGAGGTATTCTTTTAGACAACAGGAAAACAGTTGTTAGAAAAAGTAGAGTAATTACAAAATTTAAACTGCTGAGCTTGGAAATTGCATTGAACTTTCCGGCCAGATTGCAATGTACTGGGTATGAGTGAACAGTTAGTATCCAGCGTCATTAATGGAAACTTAACGTGCTATATAATACAACGTCTGTGATATAATTTAAACTTTGCTTTGCTGCAAATGTGTTCCGACAGGAAGTTATTGGGAGCTAACTGTACCTTACTAAGATAAAATTCTCGAAAGGACACTCTGTTTTACTCTCTCTTCGAGATTGCGGTGATCAGCAGAGGAACACAAGAAGTGATTAGACAGTGACAGGCAATGGAACTGAATATTTAACGAGGTGTCGAAGCAGAAAAAAAACTGAAAAAAGAATTAGTGTTTAGCGCTTCATCGACAACGAGAACAGTAAAGACGGAGGAAAACTCAAGTTGAACAAGAGAGGGGGAAGGAAACATGACATGTTGTAAGGGTATATGTGTAGAAATCGCTACGATGTATCGAATATTACTCTGTCCCATCTCAGATCACTAGTGATGATAGGATGCTCCATCAGCTAGACGATGAGGCCAGCTTTTCACGCCTGCAGAAAAGGCGCATAGAAGTTACGCCACCGGCACATGGACCATGCAGTCGATCGCTGGGTGTTGTGGATGTAGGATAGAAAAAGCACATTGGGGAGTCTTTCCGAATGTGCGGAGCAATATCTAGCATGCCAGATACTCTGAATGTGTATTTGAACGTAGACCAATGAGATGAAATAAGAGATGAAAGAACGCCATCTACGTCACATCCCCGCCAACTCTCTCCAGTAAATAATTGCGAGACGCCATATTGGTTTTCATTTGAAGCTCTTATGTATATATATGGCGTTTGTAAGCACCAGAAAACTGAGGATCTCTCGAAAACCTGTTTTGATTTATTGTGATAAAATGGCGGGAAACGTCGTATTGGTGAGTAAAAAATTGTTGCGTATTATAAAAGAATGCCGTATGAAGACAGCGGCGCACTGACGATTCATCAAAAATGCATTGTTCTTGTTATAATTTCATATAATTAAATGTCACTTAAGGACATATCTACGAGTAAAGCTTTTAGGAGACAGTTAAATGCAAGGTATGGCCATAAATCACTGACGGGTGGCGTAACGCAATGAGTAGTCGTAGAGCTGGAAAGTAACAGATGACGTATTGCTGGGTCGCATCTCGTTGGCTGAAACAATCGTTTGTGTATGTGAATTCCTAAGGGACCAAACTGTTGAAGTCATCGGTCCCTAGACTTACTCACTACTTAAACTAACTCATGCTAAGAACAACACACACATACTCATGCCCGAGGGAGGACTCGAACCTCCGGCGGGAGGGGTCACGCAATTATGTTGTGACACAGCGCCTCTAACCACGCGGGGCCACTCTGAGCGGCTAACAATTGTTTGGCCTATGTCCTATCTTTTGTCAAGATCTTTGTGACAAACAACAATTGTATAGCACATGCTGGATGCTAGTAAAGTTTCGCTATCACGGTGTAAATGTCTACAGATTGTGTAAGAGTGTGTGAAGTGATGTACCACCTGGCCATCTACATGGAATCATACATACTGTCACAGTAAGTACAAAACTAAAATCCATATCGACAGATAAACAGTACTCATGGCGATAAAGTAAAGCACGTTCCATCTTTATCACAGAGCCAGCACCCAGCATTAAGCTAGAAATAGTGGTGTGAGTCTAGAAAACCATCTGAAGATGAACCTGAAAAGGTTCGAAAACCGGTTCATGGAATAATAAATAACTATTCAAAAGTGACAGGTCGCAGTTTTATATATTTACATTCAGTTAACAGACACAGGTTCTAAAATATCTGTAACTGATCAGCATAATCAATTGTTTTACTACACTTCGCGTTTTCTAGTAGGTTCAGATACTTTCTTATTAGTTTGATAATAGTTCATTCTGCAAAATTCGATAATACGGAAATAAAAGTGCGCTTTTCCTGAGGAGTGCGTTTTTTCGACTGGCGTAATCTACAAGACAACTTACATTATTTGCATTATTGCACTACAGATTTTGTTATCCAATGAAATCCATACCTCGGCACGAAGGGATCGAGCAACAAGTGGAAGACGGCTAACAGCTGTTATCAACGTCCTGCATTTTAAGATACATTCTGTAAGCCAAGAATGTGAAATTTCTGCAGGGTTCTCCTGTATTCACGTAAATGAAGCAACATTTAGTTGTTTCCATAGGCGGTAAGTAGCATTCATTTACCCCTTCCACGCAGAGTTTTCAAAAAGTGGGGAGTTAGGTTTAAAGGCGCTTTAGAGGAGGATATTTTGCGGATACTTGCGGTCTTGCCGTAGAGAGAGACAGAGAGAGAGAGAGAGAGAGAGAGAGAGAGAGAGAGAGAGATAGAAAGAGTGAGTGACTTCTGGTCCTGACGCCGAATGGGGCACATGCTTGCTCACACCGACTGCGGCGATCTTTATCCTGTGACGATCGGTGTAGTTTGGCGGCGTTTGTCACGTTTCGGCATTTCGCGTCAGCGCTGTCCACTTTCTGAGCAGCTCAAAAATTGTTCGAGTGGCTATGCAACTTGTGTTGCTGATTAATTATGCTGTCTTCTCGGTGTAGGAGTGGTTTAGTTTGGATTTTGCGAGCTGCACATATTAAGAAACTTGTAGCGTTTCTCACGCAATCTTGTACGTAAATAAGGCAGTTCCTCACAATGTTTACAGGACCCGTTTTTTTTCATCAGCCTTTTGACTGGTTTGATGCGGCCCGCCACGAGTTACTCTCCAGTGCCAACCTCTTCATCTCGGAGTAGCGCTTGCAACGTACGCCACCAATTATTTGCCCCATGTATTACTCTACATTTTTACCACCGCGGATCCTTCTAGTATTGTGGAAGTTATTCAGTGATGTCTTAACAAATGTCCTACCATCTTATCCCCTCTTGTTATCAATTTTCCCATATATTTATTTCCTCGCCGATTCTTCGGAAAACTTCTAATTGCTTGTCTTAGCAGTCCACCTAATTTTCAATATTTTTCTGTAGCGCCTCATCTCAAATAATTCGATTCTCTTCTGTTCCGGTTTCTCCACAGTCCATGTTTCACTGGCATACATTGCTGTGCTCCAGGCGTACATTCTCAGATATTTCTTCCTTAAATTAAGGCCTGTGTTTCATTCTGGTAGGCCCTTTTTGCCTGAGCTAATCTGCTTTTTATGTTCTTCTTGCTCCGTGTGTCATGAGTTATTTTCCTGCCTAGGTAGCAGAGTTCTTTAGCTTCTTCGACTTCGTGATAACCAATCCTGATGTTAAGTTTCTCGCTGTTCTCATTTCTGCTACTTCCCGTTACTTTCGTCTTTCTTGGATTTACTCTGACTCCATGTTCTGCACTCGTTAGACTGTTCATTCCATTCAATATATCCTTGTATTTCTTCACTTTCACCGAGGATAGCAATGTCATCAGCGAATCTTATCACTGATATCCTTTCACCTTGAGTTTCAGTTCCACTCTTTTGCCTTTCTTTTATTTCCGTCATTGCTTCTTCAACGTATAGATTCAACAGTAACGGCGAAAGAGTACATCCCTGTCTTACACCCTTTTTAATACGAGCACTTCGTTCTTGGTCTTACTGTACATATCGTATGTTACCCTTTGTTCCCTATAGCTTACTCCTATTCTTCTGAGAATTTCAAGTATCTTGCACCATTTGACATTGTCGAACACTTTTCCTGGTTGACGAATCCTACTAACGTGTCTTGATTTTTATTCCGTCTTGTTTCCATTATCAACCGCAGCGTCAGAACTGCCTCTCTGATGTCTTTACCTTTCCTAAAGCCAAACTGATCATCTAACACATCCTCAATTTTATTTTCCCTTCTTCTGTGTATTAGTCTTGTCAGCAACTTGGATGCAAGAGCTGTTAAGTTAATTGCGCGGTAATTCTCACACGTGTCGGATTTTATACCGCCAGACTCATACATTCTATCCCCTAAAGTGAATGGTCGTTTTGTTGCCACTTCCTCCAGTTATTTACGGGATATTCTGGATTAAAGTGAGCTTCTAGAGAGATTTGTGTATAAATATTTCAGATTACTGAGTGCTCGTTGTGTTGGAGAAATTTCTTAGCCAATTTTACAAGTCTGCATTCATTTTGTTGGAAACGTATTCCATCACTTTAATATGAAATATGTCGAGATCGTAGGGTAAATAAACGACTTACTAAATTCTTACTTGATCTGAATCTCAGAACCAAACTGTTATCCTACCACTGATCCTGACTAGGCGATCCTCTAAAAAAATAAAAATAGCCAATTGATCTGCATTTTTAACTAACTTTCTCTCATTGTGACGGTGTTCCGAAGCAATACACTGGCCAAACCATCTGATCAATGAGTATGTACGCAGATCTTATGATCAGTTGTTCAGCTGATGCATACCGTGCATTGCATTCGCTCGTCTAACATGCTGTTAATGCTATTGTAAGTCAAGTCAGTTTGCATCAACAAGCAACAAACAGAAACAGACGACGCATACAATTTATCTCAATCCTGACCCAAGGAGTCGCAATTGAACATTTTAATCAGCAATGAATGTCTTTAAGTTCGCTCTTTGTAAAAAGTTCTCGACATCTAAGAAACATTAATTCTACTTCTCCAAAGAATCAATTTCCTTTTCTTTCATCTAAATGGTTCTGACACGAAAGCACTTTTACCTCCCAGGGCTGACACGTTCAAAGCTGAAGAGAATTCAAGGCGCAAACTTTCGGACCTAAGTTCGCGGGAATTCTTGAAGAGGATCTGAGAGCTATGTAAATTTCAAGAAAGGCTTCTGATTCAAACGTTAATGTAAGGTAGAGTATAACATTGTTCCCTGCAGCCGTCAGTTCCTTTGTAGAAAGAATCAGGTTACATTCACATACAGCAGGAGGCAAACAATATGTTCTCTAGTTTAGAACATTTATCATCATTATGTAACTTTATTCGCCTTTTACTTCTGAAAGAATTCGTCATATTTCCCATTTCCTCTCGCTGCTTTGAAGACAAAATAAATTTCTTGTGATAAATTGCCATGAAGAACAAAAAGTACAGAAATTTGGCAATCGATAGCTGTGTTTAGCGAATTAATCTATTATTTTTGCACATAAACACTACATGATCTACCAGCAACCTATTGCAAACAACATGAAATCGTGGTGATGTGTTTCGGCATGATGATGCACTCTTAAAATAGTCTACACATAAGTAATCAATGTAAAAAGTGAAACGCTGAATCAGTGAAATTTCTGTAGTTGTTAGCCTCGTCCAGGCGGAGTTATCGAACCTGTAGAATATGCGAGTGGAAGACGATTGCTCTCTGCTGCGACAACGGCATCAACCTCCAATAAAAGGGTCCAAATTTTGGCGGATAAATCTCATACAGAGCGCCTCCTACTTTGTGCTCCTCAGTAATATTCGAGTGTGTCGCAGTAATGATGACATGCCTTTCCATTTTTGACTTGTACGTAAATAACCTAATCACTCTATGAGTGCATCTAGTTCTGCAGCAAAACTTCTTGGAACACACAGACATTCCAATGAAAACAGCATGAAACTCAATACCGAGCTTCCTTTGTTACATCACAAAATCATCAGCACTTTTATCTCATCATCTCATAACTTGCGCTATTGGATTTTTGACTTCTGTATGAATGAAGTAAGTACATAGTGGCAATTAACCATTCCACTAAAGCAGAGGTCACCATACTAAGGCCCGTGGACCTGATACGACCTGCGAAGTCACTTGATTCGCCGACCGAGTGGCCGAGCCGTTATAGGCGCTTCAGTCTGGAACCGCGCGACCGCAGGTTCGAATCCTGCCTCGGGCATGGATGTGTGTTTCGTCCTTAGGTTAGTTAGGTTTAAGAAGTTCTAAGTTCTAGGGGACTGATGACCTCAGATGTTGAGTCCCATAGTGCTTCATATTGGTCATTAAAAAATTGGATTTTACATGTTAAGTTAAATTTGTAGTTATAATTCTCCTTGTCTCACGACGGGTGAAATGAGTAACAACTTAATGATACTGCATTCAAAGGTTCGAAGTTTCTCTACTCTTTTGAAACATTTACAATTCCTTATCTGCGAACTGAGGCAGATTATAGTGTGAAGGTGTTTCGAATATAAGTCACGCAAATAGTTTCAGTTTGGATTGCACCAAGACATGACCCACAGAATTTGTTTTCTTTTTACCTTGTACAGACAGTTGTACAAACTGTAAAATATGTACTGTACTAGAGCATAATACCTGTCTGTCTCATAACGAGTCACGAACATACTGTCTGTGTTGTGGACGACCAGCGTTACATCCCCCCCACCCACCTACATGTTAAATCTAGATCATAGGTTCCCAGGCACTTCACCTGTCGGAATATTTTGAGAACCGTGGTACTCTGAGAGATACCTTGTTTATTTTGAAGATTAATAAAATTTTGGAACAAGAGAATAATTATTTCTATTCGTGATTACTTCAATTCTAGATCAGAACTAATGACCCAAAACTCGTAAAATATTAAAAAAATTGTTGTCGTAAGGACGAAAACAAATCGTCATATTATTAATAGTTCTTGACGGAATACTTATTCGCTGCCCGTTCCGTGGAAGACAGTTTTAAAAACCCTGATCCAGACGGTCCATCTCGACTCGACGAGACCAATGTTAGCCGTCGGCACATGGACTGTGCAATCGAACGTTGAGTGGTGAGTATGTCTAGTTTCTGACGTCACAGCGTGGGAAAGGCACGTTGGAGAGTCTTTCCGAACGTACAGAGCAATTTTTAGCAAGTCGGGTATTCTGAACGTTCGTTTGATCGTAGAGCACCAAGACAAGAGTACGCCACCCACGTCGCGTGCACGCCATCTCTTCAGTAAAGGAGAGTTTCGAAAACCCGCATTGGCTTTCAGCTGAAGCCGATATGTTTACAGGGTGATTCAGCGGTTTTTACCGGTGCCGTTTTATGCAACCCGCATTGTTATAGCTGGCCTTCATAAACCACGCGCGAGTTTTTCATATTCTCTCACTCGCAACGTGCAAACTATTAGTCCTACAGAAAAACAAACAGGACCTTTCTATAGGAAATTTAATATAGTTCAATTTTGTACTGGGATACGTTTTCGCTAGAGGCCTTATTTTTGGAGTTATTAAAAGAAAAGTCACCTTAAATACAATACTGGCCATTAAAATTGCTACACCAAGAAGAAATGCAGATGATAAACGGGTATTCGTTGGACAAATATATTATACTAGAACTGACATGTGATTACATTTTCATGCTATTTGGGTGCATAGATCCTGAGAAATCAGTACCCAGAACAACCACATCTGGCCGTAATAACGGCCTTGATACGCCTGGGCACTGAGTCAAACAGAGCTTGGATGGCGTGTACAGGTACAGCTGCCCATGCTGCTTCAACACGATACCACAGTTCATCAGGAGTAGTAACTGGCGTATTGTGACGAGCCAGTTGGTCGGCCACCATTGACCAAACGTTTTCAATTGGTGAGAGATCTGGAGAATGGGTTGGCCCGGGCAGCAGTCGAACATTTTCTGTATCCAGAAAGGCCCGTACAGGACCTGCAACATGCGGTCGTGCGTTATCCTGCTGAACTGTACGGTTTCGCTGGGATCGAATGGAGGGTAGAGTAACGGGTCGTAACAGATCTGAAATGTAACGTCCACTACTCAAAGTGCCGTCAATGCGATCAAGAGGTGACCGAGACGTATAACCAATGGCACCCCATACTATCACCCGGTTGATATGCCAATATGGCGATGACGAATATACGCTTCCAATGTGCATTCACCAAGATGTCGCGAAACACGGATGCCACCATCAGGATGCTGTAAACAGAACCTGGATTGATCTGAAAAAATGACATTTTGCCATTCGTGCACCCAGGTTCGTCGTTGAGTACACCATTGCAGGCGCTCCTGTCTGTGATGCAGCGTCAAGGGTAACCGCAGCTGCTCCAAACGTCGTCTAACTGTTCGTGCAGATGGTTGTTGTTTTGAAACGTCCCTATCTGTTGACTCAGGGATCGAGACGCGGCTGCACGAACCTTTACAGCCATGCGCATAAGATGCCTGTCATCTCGACTGCTAGTGACACGAGGCCATTGGGATCCAGCACGGCGTTCCGTATTGCCCTCCTGAACCCACCGAATCCATATGCTGCTAACAGTCATTGCATCTCGACCAACGCGAGCAGCAATGTCGCGATACGATAAACCGCAATCGCGATAGGCTACAATCCGACCTTTATCAAAGTCGGAAACATGATGGTACGCATTTCTCCTCCTTACACGAGGCATCAAAACGTTTCACCAGGCAACGCCGGTCAACTGCTGTTTGTGAATGAGGAATCGGTTGGAAACTCTTCTCATGTCAGCACGTTGTAGGTGTCGCCACCGGCGCAAACCTTGTGTCAATGCTCTGAAGAGCTAATCACTTGCATATCACAGCATCTTCTTCCTGTCGGTTAAATTTCGCGTCTGTAGCACGTCATCTTCGTGGTGTAGCAATTTTAATCGCCAGTAGTGTAGGTAACCTTAAAATGCTCTCTCACTCCCAGACACAGCCCCCACCGGCGGTCAGGGTATCTAGTACGTTGCTCGTGGCACTCCCTTCTACCACCGTACAAATCTGTACAACCATTTGCGACTGCATGAATTAGATTTCACATTCGACCTTTTTCGGTATTAACTGAATGGTCTTATTACGCTTCTGGCTTGGTCGAGGAATTACAAATTGTAAAATTGGTGTTTTTGTAAGTCTTATCTAAGAATTATGTGAATTTTAGCAGCATAAAATAAACAATTACATCATTCAATTCGTCACACCTTTTGACTGCGAAAAAATGTGCTTGTAAGTTTTAATTTTGGTCCAAATTTTCAACGTTGTTTTAGCGTAACGTGCACAAAAGCCGTTTTTCGTCCCTTACCCTCATGGACACGTTTAAATTAATAATGTTAACGATGAAGCTAACGATGTTGGTGACATAATAATCTAATCAATAGAGAACAAAAAAGGTCGGATATTGGGAATAGTTCGGGTAGTCGGAAATTTTTCTACAGTGGTAGGAGGGAGTGACACGAAGAATATGTTAGAAATCCTGACCTGGTGAGGGATGAGTGTGGGGTGGAACGGCGTTCGAAGGTCACTTTTGTACGTTTTTCTGGCATAACTCGGAGCTGTGGCCTCCAGCAAAAAAGGAACCCCGTACAAAATTTAACTCTGTTAAATTTCCTACAGAAAAGTGCCACTCATTTTTTTCCCTAGGAATAATAGTTTGCGCATAGCGAGAGAGAGAGGATATGACAGTCTATCGCTCTTGGTTTATGAAGGCCAGCTGTATCACTTCGGGTTGCATAAAACAGTAACGGTAGGGACAGGTGAATCACCCTGTGTATGTCGTTTCTGACGCTCAAACCTCCAGATGTCAGACACTCAAATCATCGATACCAAACGTCGTATGTCGATAGAGTATGAACCAAAACTCCGATATAGTTCGTACTACGTGCTACCGTGCAGCAGAACGGGAGTAAACTTTAATTAAAAGTAACACCATAACTACACAGCACATCAAAAGCATAACCGTGAATAACACACATAGTTACTTCCGTTGAAAAGTTGGTAAAGCTCTAGATTCTCGTGCCAAATGCCCTGAAATCAAACCCCAATGATAACTTTTTTTATTGTACTGTACGTGGAAGTGTTATATGAAACAACGTGTTTGTGACATGTAAAAAGGCTTTTTGGAGTTTACAGCAATGTTCTCTTGGTAGTCTGCTTTCCGTTCGTTTCTTTGAAAGTAGTAAACCTCCAGGGCACATTAGTAGTTTCACAGAATGCAAAATCAAAACAGAAAAATAAAGAAAAAATTGCATCACGGGTGCGGAAGTAATAGTAATAATAATACTTACTAGTAAGTAAAATAATAAGATCGATAAGAAGTACATACCATTCAACTACCGAAGTGGAAGTAGACTGCCAAAAGAACATTGCTATCAACCTCGAAAAGTCCTTTTACACGTCAGGAAAATGTTCTCCCATACACGCGTAAACAGATAAAAAAAAAAAGTTGTCATCACTGGTGTCTGAAAACTCTACCTTCTCACCCACACGAGATTACCAAAATGATCACTCGCAGGTACGCTTTTCCTGTCATACGTAGCTCTGGTGATACTTTTAATTACCGTTTACGCATGTTCCACGGGATAACAGCACACAACACGCACTAAGTCGTTGTTTTGGTTCATGCTCTATCGACATACAACGTTTAGTATCGATCTGAGTGTCTGACATCTGGAGGTTTGGGTGTAAACACCGCCAAAATGAAGATCTCTCGAAAACTCGTCATCAGTTGTCCGACTTGTTGTAGTAAAATGGCTGGACTCTTCATGTTGGTGGTTAAATAATTACAGTCATTTGCGTATTATAGATATAGTGCAGTTTGAGGGTAGTGGCACAATGAGGATCGATCAGAAACGCATTGTAGTTGGTAAAATTTGTTTTGATTAGATGTCAGTTAATAATATATACAAGATTAAAGCTTTCAAAAGATAGTAAGACGGTGACTATGACTGCTTACCGTTCATGGTTGGCGTAGCGTACTGAGTAGAGGTATCAAGTTGGCATTTTCTAGTTGGTTCTGATACTTTCTTATTAGTTTAATGAAAGTATATTCTGTAATATTCGATGTCATATAAATATGAGTGTAACTGCGAATTTTCTGGGAAATGAGTTTGTTCAACTGGGTTAAGCTACGAGACGGGTTGCACTACTCGCAGTAAGATACTTTCACTTTCTTGTTTTAAGTTTTGCATTTCACATGTTGCAAAGATTCTGCTACTGAATATGAACAATAATCTAGTAAGAGTGACGTTAGGGTTTTATTAAAAATGGAAACGATGAAATAATTTTTATGTCATGTGGAGAAATATTGCCAATTTGTTCCCACTGTTTGAAACGGAACTTTTATTAGACGGTATCCTTATTGACTGGACGCGGTACTTCCGTGTCTGTCTTTTAACATGTTCATGAATACTTATGTTTTTTCGTCATTTATTCTGTTTCCCGTCTTCCCTTAGTTGCTTCAAATTCGTGGAGGCATGTTCCATCTACGAAACTAATTGAAGGCAGTTTGTTTATTTCCATACTCGTTTCGCTTCTTTTATTTGGGAAGCATCTTCAGTGGCCTGTCATACATGTTATTTTTACACATACAATGAAAATAAAATGACGTAGATACAATAATCTGCCACGTTACATTTTTCAGTATTTTGCTTTGTTTTTTAGGTTAGAATCAACTTTTTTAGCACAAATGTCGTAATGTGAAATTGTCGTTCGGTGTTACGATTTCCAGCGCTGTTGACTCGTGCGTGTAGCCTTGGAGATGTATTCGTTAGTTTCCACGCTGCAGCTGGCCAATTTCTGGCGATCTTTCACCCACGTTTGTCACATCGCATATATCACTTGCACTTTCCATTTTGTGATCAACATGCGTGTGTTTTCGGTGTGTAGCGTTTCCAATTGTTTTTATGTGTTTGTCTGTCGTCTTTTGTTTGTGTTGTGGGTGTGGTTTAATATTTTTCGTTTGTTGTGTGTGTGTGTGTGTGTGCGTGCGTGTGTGTGTGTGTGTGTGTGTGTGTGTGTATGTGTGTTTGTGTATGTATGTATTTCCTGTGTGCAGTTGTGTCGTTCTTTCTTAGAATGATTTTTTTAAATGGACATTTGCGCGTGTGTGTGTGTGTGTGTGTGTGTGTGTCTGTGTCTGTGTCTGTGTCTGTGTGTGTGTGTCTGTGTGTGTGTGTGTGTGTGTGTGTGCGTGTGTGTGTGTGTGTGTGTGTGTGTGTGTGTGTGTGTGTGTGTTGATGTATCATCGTAAGTAACACCGAACGATAACTTCATATTACGAAATTGGTGCTACAAAAGTTGATTCTAACCTAAAAAACAACAGCCAAACACGGCAAAATGTAACATAGGAGCATATTGTATCTACCTCATAATACTTTTATTGTATGCATAAAAAGAAAAATATATTACAGCGCATTGAAGATACTTCCCAAAAAAAAAAGGGCGAAAAACGTATGGCAATAAATAAACTGCCTTCAGTTAGTTACATAGACGGAATATACATCCACGAATTGATGCTTTTATTTATATTCTACACACAGAACAACATGAGTAGCATATGGGCAAGTGAGGGAATGTGCGTTTTAATAGAGGTGATGTAGGGATTTTACGCCTTTCCATAACAGTGTGGCCTACGAGTCCAGATACAGCTGACAACTACCGCTGGAGCATTCTGCGATCGCGTATACCACACCGAGCGAGGTGGCGCAGTGGTTAGCACACTGGACTCGCATTCGGGAGGACGACGGTTCAATCCCGTCTCCGGCCATTCTGATTTAGGTTTTCCGTGATTTCCCTAAATCGTTTCAGGCAAATGCCAGGATGGTTCCTTTGAAAGGGCACGGCCGATTTCCTTCCCAATCCTTCCCTAACCCGAGCTTGCGCTCCGTCTCTAATGACCTCGTTGTCGACGGGACGTTAAACACTAAACACCACCACCACCACCACCGCGTATACCACGCTGAGGCACGCGAACCGTAAGTACCACTCGCTTCGTTCCTGGGCGTTGAGCAGCACACTGAACTCGGCACGCTCAACGTTGACGCGGGAAAGCACGTTCCGCGTGCCGACGGCCTTACAGTTCTGGAGGCGAGCTTCGGCCTGGAGTCTCGGGCGTCTGGACCGCCTGGCGGGGTCGTGGTGGGTAGGGGTAGGAGGTGCCAGAAAGGCGGCTGAGCGGTTTTAATTAAGTTTCGCCAGCAAGTTTGGACACGGGTTCGGCGGGTTGGCGCGTCAGTGAACACCGCTCAGCGACAGCCAGCAGTCCGCAGACTTGCATCCGAGCCGCCGCCGAACACTCACAGCTTACGTTTATCAGGGAACTGCTGTTTGGATGTTCCGCTCGTGTTATATCAGTTAATGGAACTTGACTGATTAACAGACACTGAGAAATAAAAAAAGATTTAATTTTGGACGCATAATGATGTAAAGTCTGTAGTGCAACTTTCTTTGTAAAATTGATTGTCAGCCGTTGTGTGATGAGAGCGACATCGTGGTGTAATTTTTCAATTTAAGAGAGTATTTCGGGGTAGTCATCCTCACAGCTGTGATCCGCTGCTTTGCATCGCTACGTTTAAGCTGCGCCTCAACATGTTGTTAAGGTTAGGCAGCTGACTTCGACTGATGTGTGTTTTAGTAAAGTCTTCAGCGATGTGACGGAACGAACCATCTCCTCTTTCACTAAATTTCAGGACGTTATTAGGTGGAGTAATTTAGAGGAAACTTTGAGATGAAACAGCTTTTACAGACAGTGGGCCAAAATATTTTCAGAAAGTGATGCCCCACAGCTTTTATATATTTGAAAAATGTTGTATTACCGCCTTGAGCTGCTGGTAAAATATTTTATTTACACAACGAATTTCCGTCGTCTTGAACGTGTTATTGCTGTTAGAAGCAACATATAGGACATCTGTTATGACTTTCACATGTGCTTATGATAGATCCTAGTCAGTATCGATGTATGTAGACCTCTATGTTCATCTTTGGATCTACCACTTTACAGTGATCGGCTGCGCAGTTGTCTCTGTGTGACATGAACCTGCTCACAACGTTAAGTGTAACCGCTGCCATGGTCTCCGAGGTGATTGTCCATGCTGCTGCGAACGTCGTCGAACTGTTCGTGCAGTTGGTTGTTGTCGTGCAAACGTCCCCATCTGTCGACTCATGGATCGAGACGTGGCTGCACGATCCGTTACAGACATGCGGATAAGTGGCCTGTCATCTCTACTGCTAGTGATACGAGGCCGTTGGGATCCAGCACGGCGTTCCGTATTACCCTCCTGAACCCACCGATTCCATATTCTGCTAACAGTCATTGGATCTCGACCAACGCGAGCAGCAATGTCGCGATACGGTAAACCGCAATAGCGATAGGCTACAATCCGACCTTTATAAAAGTCGGAAACGTGATGATAGGCATTTGTGCTCCTTACACGAGGCATCACAACAACGTTTCACCAGGCAACGCCGGCCAACTGCTGTTTGTGTATGAGAAAACGGTTGGAAACTTTCCTCATGTCAGAACGTTGTAGGTGTCGCCACCGGCGCCAACCTTGTGCATGCTCTGAAAAGCTAATCATTTGCATATCACAGCATCTTCTTCCTGTCAGTTAAATTTCGCGTAGGTAGCACGTCATCTTCGTGGTGTAGGAATTTTAATGACCAGTAGTGTATTTTAAATTCGAAGGAGAATTTTATGTTTTACGAACTATACAGTTACATTTTTAACAAAGAAGTTTTTCTAATTTTTTTGTTATTTTTGTGATGGAACTTTTCCTGTTTTTGGAAAGAAAATTAATGGGGGAAATGAACATGTCATCTCAAAATAGCAAGCAGATTTTACATTCAAGATTTTTTAAAAGCACGGATTTTATGTTTGTTTTTAAAAAGGAATAACTTTCGGTTAGAAAAAAATAATAATACTTTACCAATGATCAAAGCCGCTCCATTCTTTTCACGGTGATTTAACAATTTCTGTTTAAAACAATCTCTCTCTCTCTGTCTGTCTGTCTGTCTCTCTCTCTCTCTCTCTCTCTCTCTCTCTCTCTCTCTCTCACACACACACACACACACACACACACACAGACACAAATAATTATACTTCTAGCCGTTGCATCTCACTAAGCAAATCAAAACATTTTATCTTAGTAGACAAGAACAAATAGGCCGTATTAGTTGTTCACCAGATAAAGAGAGCGAATGTAATATGTATTTTGGCGAAACAACACAAAATTTACAGCGGAAAAAATTCTCAGATGATAAGTAGAAGAGCTGGTTAAGAAATGAATATCTGCATTTAGAGCTACAGATCTGCAGCAAAGCAATTTCACACTGAGTTAAGATAGTTGTGATACTGCAAACTGGTTTGTTCTCACTGTGTTTCGTCTGAAGAATAAACCATTTTATTGGTCGACTGTACTGCTACGAGAGCAAGCTGGTGCGCTTGGAGGCGCCAGCGAGATGAACTGCGACAGGAAATGTTGCCAGCTTCATAGGGCAGAAGACGTGATGGAGTGGCGGGTCGCGGGATTTGAAGGGACCCTGTTGCGCCCCGTGTTTGCGTTCCGGCGCGCCACTTACAGTGAAACTGGGAACACACATACGGCACGTTCTAGTTTTGATATCATACTGCGTATTACAACTCGAACTACTTGCTCTTGTTGGCACAGCTGACTGCGCTGGCTGAGATGAGATAGCGGAGGGTCACAGGCCTTAGTACCGTCATAAGAGTCGCTGTTTAAGATCTCGATAAACTCGAAGAGGCTTTGTCAGGTTACTATGGTGCAGTTGATGCACCCTGTCGAGAGAAAAATATGGATCGATCTTTGCTTAAGAAGAAACCAGATGGACGGATCTGGTATTCACACCAATTAATAAACGGTCTGCAAGGTGTGTGGTCATTGATTGGAATGGTAGGAGCACCTACTCGACAATACGATGTCTGCGTGTTATGCATACTTCCCGGGGCACCTAAAGACTAGAAACCAAGCTCCAAGTTAACAGGCAAATCATCTTCCCTCTTTCATGTACAAAGACAAATAAGAAACTTTTAACAAGCCGCGACATGATCGCGACAAAGACAGTGCGCCGGAAAGCACAGAATTTGTTTCTTTGATTCCAGTCGATGATCACAAAAGTTGGGGTTAGGTTACCAATTTCGACCAATAGTGACTACATTCAGATCTGATTAAAACATACGACGCCTTTTGTTATCCTAATGTAAATACGCTAAAGTGGCATCCTCAAGAGATAGCTCCTGACGGCAGGTTTTGCGATCGTCGATTAGAATTAAAGAAACAAGTTAGAAATTGGCAAGGAAAGGAACTGTTGCAAATAGGGAAACTAGGAGAGAGGTACTGGCACAATATAAGGTTGAAAATGGTTCAAATGGCTCTGAGCACTATGGGACTTAACTGCTGACGTCAGCAGTCCCCTAGAACTTAGAACTACTTAAACCTAACTAATCTAAGGACATCACACACATCCATGCCCGAGGCAGGATTCGAACCTGCGACCGTTGCGGTTCGCGCGGTTCCAGACTGTAGCGCCTAGAACCGCTCGGCCACTCCGTCCGGCTCACAATAGAAGGTATGAGGCTGCATCCTGAGACTTGGCTAAGATCATTATTTACGACAGGCATTGTTGCGTTTCCGAACAAACATCTGGCACACGGTTTTAACATGCCTTGATGTATCAATGGCACATGGGTTTGGTTCTTTGTTGTTGCATAACAGCGTTCAGCCTGCATTTTATTAGATTTGCTTGTTGAAAACAGGTGGTTTGATATGTCTAGGTGAGGTATCAATAAATCAATATTATTTGTCGAAAGGGATATACTGGTAGCTGTGGATCATTTTATGGGGTGTAGAGAGCATCAAATACGTTTCTCTCTAAGTAGGGTTTCATTGTCGGACAAGACGCTGTAAAGTAAACAGAAATTAGAAAATGAGAATCTTATAAGATACAGTAGTGTGCATGTTATAAAGCGGGTGCATGATGTGTTCTGTGCGGAAAACGCCTAATTTTCTAACTGATAACGCTGGAGTAGACGTCACACTGGGACACTGTATCGGCTTTTGCCTCTCGCTGGATAAAGTTATCTGCTGGGAAAACTATCGCTGTAGCCTCTTAACTTAATACTTGCATTGCACCACCCACAATGAAGTCTTGGGACAGTCTAGGTCGGCGTTTCTAATATGTAACTTTTGAGTGTAGTGTTCCAATTTCATGACTGTGCAAGTTTCCATACAGTGAGGGTCGATACTGAATGGATTTATTAGTATAAAGTTTGATTTTTACTTTTTCACTTGATGTCCATCAGTGCCTTCTGCCTGGCGGTAAGTTGCAGCGTCTCAGTCACACTGCCCAGAACCGGATAGAACCACCCTGAAACTCACGTGTAGAACCATCAACAGTTAAACGTACGTGTTGCTGACGAAGTAACTCTACCGAACTAAGTGTCTTACGATCTGACCGACCAATAGGGAGGCTTGGAGGTGGTCAAGTAGGGGTGAAACAGCAGACGGCTGCCGGGAACGGACACGCCGTTCGCTCTCTGCTGATGGCAACTTCCAAACCGATCAGACGCCCTCCTCACCTGCAATCTTGGGCGGCCGCCCATTCAGTCTCGGCGGCTTCTCCAGGCCTGCCTCTCTTTACGGCATTAAAACTTCATACAGTTTAAACTATGTTTTATTCTTCACCCTCAATGCGTGCCTACAGCTTTCCCCTCCTGTCCAATCCCGATGCATTAACATTTTTAAATAGTCATCCTCGGTAGCTGCGCGGTCAGCACGGCGAACTGCTAACCGAAGCGGCACGGGCTCAATTCCCGGCCGGGTCGGAGATTGTCTCTGCTCGAGGACTGTCTGTTGTGCTATCATTACGTTCGTATCGTCAGAAACGGCTTTCCACTTTGTGATGGCTGTATAGGCACGTCTTGAAACTCAATAATTAAAAATATCTAGTTATGGAATGTTCCTGTGTCTCTGAATGTAGTCGTGCTGAACTTTCTAAACGCCATGCCCTCAGTGTAATATGGAACGTGACCTAGCTCTGTGAGTGATAACATGGTAACTATTGTTCGTTCACTCGAAAACTTATCAATCATTGCTATTCTGCTACTGTCAAAATCTGTACTAAAACTAAAACAACACAACCTATTATCTGTTTGCCTATTCCCTTGAACTTAATTACATTGGACTGGAAAAAATAATTAGCGAGCTTTTCCTTGACTTTACTAATTAATAATTTGAACATAAGAATTAACTGTCCGTAAAATACGCTAATCAGCTGTTTGCCCTATTTACTGTCGTGAGATCAGTCAATGCATAGTTACTCCTTTAGAATTATATAGAAAGTGATAAATGGTCATTGCTCCCTTAACACGTCCAAGAATATGGCCGTAAAACTGTAACATGATCTGCGCAACGGGAGCTCTTCCCTACTCTGTCATAGCACCTGTAATAAATCATTGAATAGCTTGTAGACTTAAAGTGCAGTGCACTAACCAGAATTTTACCTCCGCGTAAAAATCAGCCTGAAGCATGTTGCACCAATGTCAGCGGACGCAGCCAAATGCAAACTTTATGATACTGGGAACCTTACTATGCAGGTTGATACAGCTGCCGCTAGCTTCGTGTTTTATGCAAACTGCCACGTCTTGAAAAACCACTCACTACAGACAAACTATTAGTCCAACAGAAAAAGGAGGCAAGACCTTTTTGTTGGCAGTTTGATGCAGAAAAAAGTTGTGCTGAGATACGTTTCCGCTGGAGACCATGGTTTCCAAGCTATTCAAGAAAAACGAGTTTGAATGTCACTTTCGTACATTTTTCTTGAATAATTCGAAAACCATAGCCTCTAGCGAAAACTTATTACAGTAAAAAATTTAACTCTTTAAATTTACTGCAGAAATCTTTATTTTTTTCGGGACTAGTAGTTTACCTGTAGCGAGGAACAGGGTATGAAAATCTTGCTTGTGGCTTTTAAAGATGTTGCAGGTTGCACAAAACTCATAGGTAGGGACAGGCGAATCAACCCTGTATATTTACACTGCCGGAAAAAAAAAATTAGTACGCCCTTTTAGGAGTATCCAATTTGCTCAAGACTTATTGTTGCAACAATGCATATGGAGTACATGAAATGATAATATTGACAGATCAATAGGACAGGTGGTTCTGTGGTACTACGTATTGACCCACACCGAAGCATCCATATTTGTACATGTTGTGGCCTCCATAGGCGGCAATGCAGGTGCTGACTCAGGCGTGCAGTCGATGGTAGAGGTGGCAAATTCTGTCCTGGGACATGTTATTCCACGACCTGTTCACGTAGTTCTTTAAGAGCTGTTGGTTGACAATTCACACGAGTCAATTTTCGTCCCATCACATCCCTCACGTGTTCGATTGGAGACAAGTCCAGAGATTTTGTTGGCTAGGGAAGCTGCTGCACATCTTGCAGTGCAAGTTGAGTTTCACGGGCAGTGTGCGGACGAGCATTATCCTTTTGGAACAGCACCTCACCTTCCTGTTGCAAGAGCGACAGGAGAATGGACCTAACAATATTCTGCACGTACCAAGTGTTGGCTAGCGACCCTTCCAGAAACACCAAAGGTGAACGAGAGTTGTAGCTTATCGCATCTCAGACCAAAATGTCAGTGACGGGGCGAGTGTGTTGTGGACGAATGCACTCTACGAGACAGCGCTCACCAGGTGACATAAATGGAAGACGGGTTAGAATTGTGCGTGCTCGTAGTTCCACTGTTAATAACCAGTTCACGACACGTCATGTTGACACGTCTGGTTTCAAAAGCCCTCTTACCTGTGCTGCGGTGGCTGTACCATCTGCCACTGCTGACCATACAGTACCATGATCCTGGCGGTAGTCTGCGAAACGTGGTCGGTGTGGCAATTCTCAAAAATCACCATCCCACCATTCTGAAGACCACAATTTTACCCTTTTCAAACTCGCTCAGTTGGTTATAGAGAGCACGAGTGTATCTCCGTGGCAAGGTTGCCTGCATACTTCATATGTGTGCACCACACCGAGCATTCAGGCTGTGAGCATTCCCTATTAAAGGGAAGAGACAGAGGACGTTCTGGTAGTTACGTTTCTATGCTATCTGTTGGCGGACGACGTTCAAACCATTATCAGCACATGTACTATCCCACAGATAGCGTATTCCGTCATCAGATCAATATCGACTTCCAGGTGTACTAACATTTTCCGGCAGTAAATATACAGAGTTATTACAAATGATTGAAGCGATTTCACAGCTCTACAATAACTTTATTATTTGAGATATTTTCAAAATGCTTTGCACACACATACAAAAACTCAAAAAGTTTTTTTAGGCGTTCACAAATGTTCGATATGTGCCCCTTTAGTGATTCGGCAGACATCAAGCCGATAATCAAGTTCCTCCCACACTCGACGCACCATGTCCCCATTAATGCGTTCGAAAGCATCGTTGATGCGAGCTCGCAGTTCTGGCACGTTTCTTGGTAGAGGAGGTTTAAACACTGAATCTTTCACATAACCCCACAGAAAGAAATCGCATGGGGTTAAGTCGGGAGAGCGTGGAGGCCATGACATGAATTGCTGATCATGATCTCCATCACGACCGATCCATCGGTTTTCCAATCTCCTGTTTAAGAAATGCCGAACATCATGATGGAAGTGCGGTGGAGCACCATCCTGCTGAAAGATGAAGTCGGCGCTGTCGGTCTCCAGTTCTGGCATGAGGCAATTTTCCGCGGGCTACGCGTGAAACTTGCCCGCACGCGTTCAACCGTTTCTTCGCTCACTGCAGGCCGACCCGTTGATTTCCCCTTACAGAGGCATCCAGAAGCTTTGAACTGCGCATACCATCGCCGAATGGAGTTAGCAGTTGGTGGATCTTTGTTGAACTTCGTCCTGAAGTGTCATTGCACTGTTATGACTGACCGATGTGAGTGCATTTCAAGCACGACATACGCTTTCTCGGCTCCTGTCGCCATTTTGTCTCACTGCTCTCTCGAGCGCTCTGACGGCAGAAACCTGAAGTGCGGCTCCAGCCGAAGAAAACTTTGAGTTTTTCTACGTATCTGTATTGTGTCGTGACCATATGTCAATGAATGGGGCTACAGTGAATCTATGAAATCGCTTCAATCATTTGTAATAGCCCTGTACATACATGAAAGACAGGATCACGAAAATAAGTCTTCACCCCATGGACGTTAACAGAGCAGGGTAAATAACTTGGTTGGTAAGACACAAGTGACTTCATCCACAAAAACATTAACTCTAGTTGTCATAGAGATTTATTCCACTTACGTGAACGTGTGTAGAATTCCATGTAGCAGAGAGAAGAAAAATTACAACCATTTCTCATTAATAACTCGTCTTACACACTACACTGGCTGAATGTCTTCACCATATGTAAACTAGTCGAAACTCAACTTTAAATTTTCTACGCGTACGTCGAAGCGGCTGCTACAGTTGAAAGCGGTCGGGGCTGTCGAGATATGCTGACCTTTTGGAGTAGTCACAACATGTCTTACAACTTCCAGTTAATGTATCCGGCGGGGAGCGCGTTGCTATTTCACACCAATCTAATACTCTATAGCTGCGTGTTTAAATATAGTCAAGCTCACGATAACGTAGACAAAGGTAAGGATCTAAGTGGGTACCTTTCATTCACATACTAGTTCTCTGCCAGGCCCCGGAAGTAGCCGAACGTTCATGACGTGTGTCAGGCGAGGAAACTGTGTGACATCACAAGTTCGTTGCTGGACACGCATTTGTAGTGGGCCCCGGAGGTGGTAAAACGCTGAACACAGTTTCTTGAAAATATTCTGGTGTCAATACATAGAATTATCTATTTCCATAGTGACTAAACAGACGAAGGAGTAACGAAATGTTAGGCTGTAAAATTTGCATTGTTCCGTGACCTAAATCCAAAATGCTCCGCTGGACAAAAATCATGCGATAGCGATATGCACATAAACAGATGGCTGTAGTATCGTACACAAAGTAGGAAAGGGCAGCGCATTAGTGGGGCTGTCGTTCGTACCACGGTGATTCATGTGAAAAGGTATCCGATGTGATTATGGCCGCACGACGAGGTTTAACAGGCTTTGAACGTGGACTGGTAGTTGGAGCTGGACGAATGACACATTCTATTTCGGGAATCGTTAGGGAATCCAGTATTCCGTGCCGCAATGTCAAGAGTATGCCAGGAATACCACGAACAACGCAGAGCTAACGGTATTCACTTAACGGCTCAGAGCTGCGGCATTTGCGTAGCGTTGGCAGTGCTAACAGACAAGCAACACTGCGTGAGATAGCCGCAGACATCCACTGCGTCGTACGACGATGATATCATTGGGACAGTATGGCGAAATCTGACGTTAATGAGCTGTGGCAGAAGACGACCGACGCGAGTGCCTTTGCTAACAGCACATCACCTGCAACGCCTCTCCTGGTCTCGTGACCATATCGGTTGGACGTTAGAGGACTGGAAAATCGTGGCCGGGTACGATGAGTCTCGATATCAGTTGATAAAAGCTGTTGATAGTGTTCGCATGTGGCGCAGACCCGACGAAGTCATGAACTCAAGTTGTCAACAGGGCACCGTGCAAGTTGGTGGTAGCTCCACCATGGTGTAGACTGTGTTTACATGGAATGAACTCCGTCGTACGGTCCAACTGAATCGATCACTGAATGAAAACGGTTACGTTCGGCTATTTGGAGACCATTTGCAGCCATTCATGGACATCATGTTCCCAAAAAATGGTGGAGTTTTTGTAGATGATACTGCACCATGTCACTGGACCACAATTGCTCTCGACTGGTTTTAAGAACATTCTGGACAATTTGAGGGAATGATCTGGCTACCTACGTCGCCCGACATGAATCCCACAGAACATTTACGTAACATAATGAACAGGTCAGTTTGTGCACAAAATCCCGCTCTGGTAATACTTTCACAGTTATGGTCTGCTGTAGGCGCAGCATGGCTCATTGTTTTGCAGAGGACTTCCAACGACTTTTGGAGTCTATGCCACATCGAGCTGCCTCACTGCGCCAGGCAAGAGGAAGGAAGGAAGATTCATTTAATGTCCCGTCGACATTGAGGTTCTAGGCGCTTCAGTCCGGAACCGCGCGACTGCTACGGTCGCAGGTTTGAATCCTGCCTCGGGCATGGATGTGTGTGTTGTCCTTAGGTTAGTTGGGTTTAAGTAGTTATAAGTTCTACGGGACTAATGACCTCAGATGTTAAGTCCCATAGTGCTCAGAGGCATTTGAACCATTTGACATTGAGGTCATCAGGGACGGAGCACGATCTCGGATTGTGTCAAGGATGGGAAAGGAAATCGGCGTGCTGTTTCAGAGGAACCATCACGGCATTTGCCTGAAGCGCTTTAGGGAAATATCGTAAAACCTATATCTGGATGGCTGGACGTGGGCTTCAACAGTCGTCCTCCCGAATGCGAGTTCAGTGCGGGCAAAAGGAGGTCAGACATGATAGTAACAGGTATCCTATGACTTTTGTCACCTCAGTGTGCAACGCAGTACGTGCGAGGCAAAAGTGCAAAAGAAGGAATTGAAACCAGAAAGTGTAGTACAGACGATGTCAGAAAAGAGTCTTGGCTGTGGGGCCTCCAGGGAATCCAGTGCGGCTCAGTCAACCCCCCAGCAGCGCCTCTCCCAGTGTGGCCTGCGGCTAAGAGATCTGTGTAAACAAGCCACGCCGGGCCGGGCCCACGGCAGGAGCCCGCCTCGCTGTCCGAGAACAAAAACAACGGACGCGCGATCGTTGTGTGTCCGGACCGAGCCGGGCGCGCCAGCCTGTGGGTGACGGATTGGCAGGGCGCAGAGGTTGCGAAGTTTTTCTGCCAGGCAGCACTGGGTCGCGTGGACCTCCAGCCACTTCTAAGGGATGCCCACGCTAATCGAAACGGAAAGTGTGGAAGTACAAAGTAATCACAAATTCTGACAACTGGAAGGGTGGTACTACTTTAAGAAAAAGCTACAATCAGCCACTTTTTATGTACTTTTATGAATATAAATAAAAATACTTAGAATGTGGCCCATGCTGTCTTTTTTAAAGCAGTATAATCCACAGTTATGGATCTCAGCCACCAGTAAAATAGATAAATTAATGTAACTGATGTTAAAATTGCCGCATAGCTGCATACGTCATTCAAATTCCGTACCGTCGTGGACACACCAGTTCCTATCATGTCACTGAACTTAAGGACCGTTGGACTTGGTTGGCACTTGGATGGGTGACCAAGTGGCCTAACATGCACTGTTGACGTACTGGCAGAGTAGGTCACAAAGACTGACAACGTCTGAGACAGCTGTCTGCTGACCTCACGCTCCTCCACATACGCATCCGATGACGCCAGTGTGCTGAGAATGATACGGCGATCGTTCGGTATCGTTGAACCTTCCAAGGTCTGTTCTGAGAGAGAAAGTTTCCAAACACCAGCTACACTCATGTTAATAAATTAAGGATAATTGCAGAATGTGGTACTACACAACGTGGCACTACACAAAACTGGCGCTAATAGTATAGGAATATAGGGAACACACACAACACAGATCTGTAAGTGCACGGTATTGTTGATACGTTGAGAAAACCGTCCAGAAACACATGTGCTACAAAACGCCACTGTTTCCTGCGCATGTACCGCGATATCAATATGGGATATGATCACCATGCACACGTGCACAGGCCGCACAACGAGTTGGCATACTCTGGATCAGGTGATCCAGCAGCTGTTGGGGTATAGCCTCCCATTCTTGCACCAGTGCCTGTCGGAGCTCCTGAAGTGTCCTAGGTGTTTGAAGACGTGCAGTAATACGTCGACCGAGAGCATCCCAGACGTTATCGATGGGGTTTAGGTCTGGAGAACAGGCAGGCCACTCCATTCGCCTGATATCTTCTGTTTCAAGATACTCCTCCATGATGGCAGCTCGATGGGGTCGTGCGTTATCATCCATCAGGAGGAAGGTGGGACCCACTGCTTCCCTGAAAAGGTGGACATACTGGTGCAAAATGACGTCCCGATACACCTGACCTGTTGTAATTCCTCTGTCAAAGACATGCAGGGGTGTACGTGCACCAAACATAATCCCACCCCACGCCATCAAACCACGACCTCCATACATTAAGGGGTTGGTATCAGGTTACTGGTTCACGCCAGATGAAAACCCAGACTGTACCTGGACTCGTCCGTGAACATAACCTGGGACCACTGTTCCAATGACCTTGTACTGTGTTCTTAACACCAGGCTCTACGGGCTCTCCTGTGACCAGGGGTCAGTGGAATGAACCTTGCAAGTCTCCGAGTGAGTAAACCATGCCTGTTCAGTCGTCTGTAGACTGTGTGTCTGGACACAACTGTTCCAGTGGCTGCGGTAAGGTCCCTAGCAAGGTTACCTGCAGTACTCCGTGGCCGTCTGCGGGCACTGGTGAAATATCGGTCTTCTTGTAGCACTAGTAAACTGTGGACGTCCCGTACTGTAGCGCGTGGATACGTTTCCTGTCTGCTCGAATCGTTGCCATAATCTTGAGATCACATTTTGTGGCACACGGAGGGCCCGTCCTACGACCTGCTGTATTTGACGAGCCTCCAGTCACCCTAGTATTCTACCCCTCACAACGTCCTCAATATGTGTTCTTTGAGCCATTTTCAACACACAGTCTCCATTAGCAAGTCTGAAAACGTCTCCACTTGTACTTGCTGCACCGCACTCTGACATGCACCAACAGACTTCTGCGCATGTGGTCTTCTGCCAGCGCCACCGTGCGACGACCGCAGGTCAAATGCACCGCATGGTCATACCCCGAGGTGATTTAAACCCGCAAACCGCTCACCAGAGCGTTGTTTCACCACGTATCAGCATTATCTTTAATTTATGAGCATGAATGTAGTTTATTTCCCAGCGTGAGTCAGTTATCCATTCTTCTATTGAACAGGCAAAGGAATCAAATGCAGCCATGATGTAAATATAAATAACTTATTCACAACAAAGTTTTATTGTCCGTCTAGATTTCATGCATGTCTCAGGGTACGACCAATGTCGGATCCACTGAGCCATCTTTAGCTCTATGGAAATAGGACATAAAATAACTGATCATCATGTACTCGTACAGTAATTAAAAGCCAAACGTTCTGGACAAAACGTTTCGACTTAAGCCACACTTGGATAATGCGAGACTTCTTTCTCAAAAGCCACAAAAAAAAGTTACAGCTTAACTGAATTTCTTCGCTCTGAAAGTGATTTCCTACTTGAAGACTGACTGACAACTGACGGATGCGGCTGAGTACATAGTGCCAGAGACACTTGAGCAGGGGTTTGAAGGCATTCCCGTTATAAACAATCGGGTCTGTTGTTAGCTGCAACTTTCTTGATGGCACAGCTACAGTTAAAATCAGAATTAAGTTCTCGATATTTGGGATGATTTTATACGCCTCTTCATCGTAAATGCTTATCTTCCAATTCAGGGGACCTGACGTATTTTAAAAATGATTGACTAATTTTGTCAGAAAATACGGTAAATATTTGGGAAAGTATTAACTGCCAGCAGCAAGATTATATGTCCCTGTTGCTCTTGCAGGATACATATATGCTAATACCGTTAGCATCTACAAAGTGTGTGCAGTTGATTGACATAATTTCTTTTGGGGTATCTTTTTGACGTCCAAAATTTATGTCACTAGTGGAAACTTTAAGGAGATCCCTACACGGATTCCCAAAAGTCAGCCACTTTCACCTTGCACATCACATGGAGCTAACAATAGAAACCTGAAAGTTTCATACATATTTCACTCTTTTAGGAAAAAGTCCAAGGATCCAATCACGAAGTATGAGTATTTTGCAGCTGGAGATTAACGGCATAATTTTGGTACTCTTTAAATCTCAAAGTACCCTCTTGTAGGGAAGCAGCCTACTCACGCTGTAGTAAATTCACATCAGTTTCCATTGTGTGCCAGCCAGTCTGCTGTAACTAGCTCTGACGTCATAAATGTTGCGCAATACCTTAAAAATCAAGCAAATGACCTAAAACTTTTCTAGCATGTCAGGAATAATACTAAATTAATGTGTGTTAAATATCAGTTCGATAACTTCAGCCATTTTTGAAATTTGGACGTTTTTCTGAAAAAATCATTGGCGCAACAGAAAAGAGCTAGAGACTTCAAAATTTATATTTAGATTCATCTTTCATAATGATTTAATAAAAACAGTACTTTGGATTTCACAGATTAAGACTTTAGTGGAAATTCATGATTTTTCTGGTTTTCGTCTCAAAACTGAAGGAAGCAAGATAGATTAAGTAGGCTAATAAATAAGGCTAGGATGTTTAGATTTAAATAGGTTGGAGGTCCGCTATGACTGTGAAGATGTGAAAAGTTTCTTTTGAATACCTATAAAATTATAGCGATAGCGGATCTCAAAAGGGCCAGTTCAGAGCTCATCTACTGCGTGCAGTGTAATTTAATTAATTCTCTCGCCCAAAATATTTAACTTAGCCACGTCAAAATTTTATTATCAATACTTACCTGCGTGCTGAATGCACGTTTAAATTAAGAGCTTCATCGGCCATCAGCAAAAGAAGCTATAAATTATTATGTAACTTGAAGTGGTGCGTTACTAGCCCAGCGGCTAGTCGGGAGAGCCGATTTGATCAGGCGTTCTCTTAGCCGTCCGCACCGCGGCTATATATATATAAGAGCGCTGCGCGAGGAAGGAAGGCCCCAGTTCTCTCCAGACGCCGAATAGCACGTCAGCTGTGTCGGCAGTCGCGTCGCTTCAGTAGTACTGCTACAAACAGCCTCGGGTGCCGTATTAAGTTACTAGAGATACGCGGAACCATGAAATCATTTCAAGTGAAGGGTTAATTCTGGGATGATTTTCATTATCTAGCCTCAGTTTGCGTATTGTCGTATTTTCACGTGCCGTCGCGGGACAGACATTCTACCAATTATTTAGCGTGGCGTTTGATGAAATATTCTCATCAAATTTTGGCGAGCATTCTTGTTAACATTTAATTCGGACATTTATAGTTGCATCAGCGCATTAGACTCTGAACTGCTCTGTTAGTTAGGTTGTAGGGATACTTGTGTTGTTATCAGTGAATTTCAGAATATACTCAACTATTTTGGAAAATCGTTTTTGATTAGAAATCCCGGACAATCTCCTAATTCCTCAGAGCTATAAGCTGCAGCTATAATGGTATTCTCAGATGAAGTGGGCACTAGGATCTCTAAATACTGGTTTCACGTTTGGTTAAATCACTTTCTGGGAGCTAAAAAAGTAAATAGAGAGCCAGTGTTGAGAACGGCGAAAGACAGCATTAACAACATTCTAAAAGCCCGAAACGGATTCAACATTCAAACATTTGTATTGCAAGCACTTATACAGAAGTAAATTTTAATTTTCACGAGTTACTCGCCGCCCCACACACTCATTCGTTAATTGATACTCCCTACCCACAGTTATATTTCTTTGGTTTGTGTAACTTGTGTAGTTAAAATGTAGACTGAAAATATTCCTGAACATAGAAATGTTTGGGTCCAGTCTGCATGTTTATACTCGTATAAAAAATGTCACCCTGGTTTGACGGGTATCCACTTTATTTAGGCACCCGAATGGTTCAAATGGCTCTGAGCACTATGGGACTCAACTGCTGAGGTCATTAGTCCCCTAGAACTTAGAACTAGTTAAACCTAACTAACCTAAGGACATCACAAACATCCATGCCCGAGGCACGATTCGAACCTGCGACCGTAGCGGCCTTGCGGTTCCAGACTGCAGCGCCTTTAACCGCACGGCCACTTCGGCCGGCCTAGGCACCCGAATAAAGGCGTCAAATCCCAGCTGCCTCCAACACCACCTACCATTAACACTATCTACAATTAACAGGGTCACCAACCTATCAAATGTTTGACTCGTGTGAGAAGGGTAACTTCATAAATGTGAACCATAAGGCCTTTCTGAGTGCCCACTTCTTCAAGATCCAGAATATACTCATAAGATCGGCGAACCATACGGATAACAAATCCATAAACATTGACAGTAAATGTAGCTAAATCAGCAATATAACCTACAAGAAATGGTAAATATGACCTCTTTCATTCGCTAACACCTGCAGCACATATTAGAATTATGGAGCACACAGGAACGCAGCGACGATATAAAAAAACCTGAGAACACATTAAAATAATGAATAGACTAACTAACAAGGAGGACAAGCCAATATAAAAGTGAATCTGTTTTTTTCAGTTCTCAGTAATTCCTGACTCCATACGTTCACTCACATTGATACGCAAGATATATTCCTGACTCACTAGGGGAGGCCACGACATTCGGACCACGGATTCACCGTAAATTATCTACACTTACAATAGTCCATTAGGATGACGTAATGTGCAAGCAGTAAGGCGTACCGCTTACGCTAATTCGAGAAAATCGCTGTTGAGCACTAGCTGGCCGTGGTGTGTGTGTGTGTGTGTGTGTAGCGTTCAAACTCAGAAATCGGTGGATTGCTGGATCGAGTCCCGCTCATGCTTTTCTTTAATTTATATTTTTTCAACATTAGTTATATTATTTCGTACATAATTCATTTGAAAGGTAATATGATAAATATTGCATAATGCTGCTTTAGCCGGCGTGCTCTCGGTTCCTGTACTTGTCACTGCACCATGTACTTAGGTCTCCCTCTTTCGACAGGAGCCATTACCCAGGGAGGTGATACTCTCCCCGCGGCTGTAGCGCGATGGAGACTACTGTACATTTCGCATTAGATCTTCAACAATGGATGATATGTACTGACGAGGAGAACACGGCAAGTGCCATAACCTGGTTTCGCAGAAACTTCGCTCAGTGGAAGAGGTGTCAATCAACCGAACACGTGTCGCGGCTTATGCGCAGATATTCACAGTCTCTCAGAAAACTACGGTCAAAGTTTTTTAGGCGCTGTATTTGCCTCTTCGAGAGTAAGTAGATCAAATAAACCGGTGGCACAGTGGCTAACGTCGCGATTTCACATTTTCGCTTCCTCCGTTCAAAATTCACTTATTATTTTACTTCTACTTTGATTTTTCATTTATCTACGCACGTCCGTAGAAAGACAAATAAAAGAATGAACGGAGAAATTATCTGTACCTCTTTTCGGTGAAGTTCCTGTAGTGTATCTTGATTCACAGTCAACTGCAAGCACCAGTTTTCTGAAAAGTGATCACCGTGCGTGGTTTGCCTCGAAATTATTGCCAACACGTGAAATCTTCAGCAATGTTAACGACGTTCCTTTCACGAGAGGATCATAAGAAGAAATGTCACTGGGGAAAAATTGCCATACTCGAAGCTCGTCGAGTATGGAACTTCTGCGTTCTGAATGTGTTCTACGATCGGTATCATCCAAGGGAATGCACCACGTTAAGAGTAAAATATGGAAATATGAGAATTTAAAAGGATTGTAATCCCCCAAAATACCATACACACAAATTTTGTATAGTAAATGTATGACACGTATTTTGCAACAATAATATTGATAAGAAACATTTAGCCTACCTTCTGTGGCCGAGCGGTTCTAGGCGCTTCAGTCCGGGACCGCGCTGCTGCTACGGTCCCAGGTTCGAATCCTGCCTCGGGCATGGATGTGTGTGATGACCTTAGGTTAGTTAGGTTTAAGTAGTTCTAAGTGTAGGGGACTGATGGCCTCAGATGTTAAGTCCGATAGTGCTTAGAGCCATTTGATCCATATTCAGAGAAACACTGTTGTAGAAATTTTCTGCGGACATTGGTAGATAAATGAATGAAATAAAATAAAAACAATAATCAGGTTTCGAACAAGGGACGCAGAAGTGGTAAGCCGCGGCGCTAGCCAGTATGCCGCCCGCTGAGCAAATCTTATCGCATTCTTAATGACTTCTAAAGTACGCCCAAACCTTTAAATGTCATTTTCTCAGAAACGGTCAAGTATCTACGGATACATGTTCGCTTATTTTGGCTCCTCCTCCACTGAGCGAAGTTTTTGAGAATTCGGATTAAGGCACTTGCGTGTTCTCTCGCTAGCTGAAACATACCAGCCAAGTAAATGAAATGTCGCTCATGGATGGGAGTTCAGCAGCCCGCTGGGAGAGTGTGCCAAACACAGGTACTCACCGGTGCTGGCTGGAGATGGTGTTGTTCTTGGAGGCGGCGATGCTGTCCGCCTGCAGGAAATCCTTGGCGCCGGCGGCGGTGACGGCGGCGGCCGCTGCCCCCGCGGGGGACTTGGGCGGCTTGGCTGGGTACGTGCGCGGGCTGCCCGACATGAGGTACTCTGCGGACAGGCAAGCAACGTGCCACGTCAGCGACAGTTATCGCACAGGGTGATACTTGTGTTATTAGCAACGTAAGTTTACAAGTTTTCTGTTTCATGACAACTAAGCCGTAGCCGGCAAAAAGGAAAAAAAAAGCAGACAGAAACAGCAGCAGCAGTTCGCTGCTATATGTGAGGGTGACAAACAAAGATAAGGTGATGGCATTTCAAGGATTAGAACCAATGAGCAAAAATTTCAATAAATGGACAAAAAAATCGAATAATAACTCAATTTAAATATCTGAGGTATAATCTTGACAGTACAAAATCATTAGGTAAGGACAGAAGCTGAAGTAATGAATTAAAATTCGGTCTCAGGCCTGGACTTGATCCTAGATTTCCTGCTTATTAGGCAAATATGCTGTGACTACCACACCTGTATGGTCTAGTCTAGTCCAATGCCCTCCATATCAGAAACTTCAGTTCACGCCTTCTGTCCATTTCCCCATTCTTGAATCGTCGGTATTGCTGAGGATCTCCAATATTGGAATAGCACCCCATCTTCGTACGTAATGGAGAAATTCTGTCTGTACCTAAGGCGTAGGTGACCTATTGATCTGATAGAATTACATTTTCCTGGAGACGTAAAGATGAGACTCAAATGTCTCCAAGAAAATGCAATACCATCAATGCAAAGTGTGATGAGGTCTAAACGGAGTTCCAAAGATTCAGAAATTTCTGTGGCACAGTGCGAAGAGCATTAAAACGTAAAATCCGAAAGGAGATCCTAGTTAAACCGTACAACATTGTTTCACCAACTGCGACATAATCGCGTACAAAAACAGTGATCCAATACTGTCAAATGTTTTTTATTCCAGTCTTCGATCACTATATCAATTCTTTTGACGATGACCGATTTCAGTCCGTAATGACCATCCTCAGATCTGAGATCATCTTCTAAAGAATTGATATAGTTATCAGAGACTGGAATAAAAAACATTTGTACAACATTTTAGCTCTTTCCTTATTGAAAATGTACTTATTTTCTACAAATAAGGATCGCATAGAACTCGCTGCCGACAAGTATGTCCAGTTTCACTCATCCACTATTGTGGTACGAATGCAACATAAGGATTCTAAGTTCCGACCGAATAAGCGAAACTGAAATGAGGTTTCTTTGTTATATAGCGTCATACACCTCACTAGATCTGTAACGTGAGTGCTATGGTTTCGTTTGCTGGCGCTCGCTGAACTTCTCTTGACTTCGTTTCCTAGCCGTGACTTCTATGGCGTCCCGCGAGGCTACAGCCTTTCGGACGCACTTATGTTTGACCATAAATATCATTCTCAATACTCAGGCGTTAAAACTGTTATAAAACATTTTTACCTCCAACCCTATGTTACTATTAAAGCATTCGTGTGTTAAACGGACACAGTTTCTCTTACTTTAAGTTTATTATGCTTTTCAAGGCTAAAGACCCATGTACGCCGTGTAATTTTTTGTTATATAATTTTTATATATATCTTGCATAAGTTTTAAAGTCTGAGCTGTATGGGTTCAGCTCAAGCCAGTCATCTCGCGCTGGCTAATGCATTTATTTTCAGCTTCCTTATAATTTTTATTTAAATCGGTTATTCTTATGGTCTATGTGTGAGATGTACATTTTATTGTGGTTTTCTAAGAGTAAGTGAGCTTTTAGAATTTCAGATCTGCGAAAAATAAAAAGAGAGGTGCGAAAATATTTCCTCAAATATTTAAAGACAATATCTGAAAGATTATTGTGATTAAATTCTTCTCTATTGAATTTTTTTTTTTGGTTATCAGTCTACTGACTGGTTTGATGCGGCCCGCCACAAATTCCTTTCCTGTGCTAACCTCTTCATCTCAGAGTAGCACTTGCAACCTACATCCTCAATTATTTGCTTGACGTATTCCAATCTCTGTCTTCCTCTACACTTTTTGCCCTCTACAGCTCCCTCTAGTACCATGGAAGTCATTCCCTCATGTCTTAGCAGATGTCGTATCATCCTGTCCTCCTTATCAGTGTTTCCCACATATTCCTTTCCTCTCCGATTCTGCGTAGAACCTCCTCATTCCTTACCTTATCAGTCCACCTACTTTTCAACATTCGTCTATAGCACAACATCTCAAATGCTTCGATTCTCTTCTGTTCCGGTTTTCCCACAGCCCATGTTTCACTACCATACAATGCTGTACTCCAGACGTACATTCTCAGAAATTTCTTCCTCAAATTAAGGCCAGAAATGCCTTTTTTGCCATAGCGAGTCTGCTTTTGATGTCCTCCTTGCTCCGTCCGTCATAGGTTATTTTACTGCCTAGGTAGCAGAATTTCTTAACTTCATTGACTTCGTGACCATCAATCCAGATGTTAAGTTTCTCGCTGTTCTCATTTCTACTACTTCTCATTACCTTCGTCTTTCTCCGATTTACTCTCAGACCATACTGTGTACTCATTAGGCTGTTCATTCCGTTCAGCAGATCATTTAATTCTTCGACACTTCCACTCAGGATAGCAATGTCATCAGCGAATCGTATCATTGATATCCTTTCACCTTGTATTTTAATTCCACTCCTGAACCTTTCTTTTATTTGCATCATTGCTTCCTCGATGTACAGATTGAAGAGTAGGGGTGAAAGGCTACAGCCTTGTCTTACACCCTTCTTAATACGAGCACTTCGTTCTTGATCGTCCACTCTTATTATTCCCTCTTGGTTGTTGTATATGTTGTATATGACCCGTCTCTCCCTATAGCTTACCCCTACTTTTTTCAGAATCTCGAACAGTTTGCACCATTTTATATTGTCGAACGCTTTTTCCAGGTCGACAAATCCTATGAAAATGTCTAGATTTTTCTTTAGCCTTGCTTCCATTATTAGCCGTAACGTCAGAATTGCCTCTCTCGTCCCTTTACTTTTCCTAAAGCCAAACTGATCGTCCCCTAGCGCATTCTCAATTTTCTTTTCCATTCTTCTGTATATTATTCTTGTAAGCAGCTTCGATGCATGAGCTGTTAAGCTGATTGTGCGATAATTCTTGCACTTGTCAGCTCTTGCCGTCTTCGGAATTGTGTGGATGATGCTTTTCCGAAAGTTAGATGGTATATCGCCAGACTCATATATTCTACACACCAACGTGAATAGTCGTTTGGTTGCGACTTCCCCCAATGATTTTAGAAATTCTGATGGAATGTTATCTATCCCTTCTGATTTATTTGACCGTAAGTCCTCCAAAGCTCTTTTAAATTCCGATTCTAATATTGGATCCCCTATCTCTTCTAAATCGACTCCTGTTTCATCTTCTATCACATCAGACAAATCTTCACCCTCATAGAGGCTTTCAATGTATTCTTTCCATCTATGTGCTCTCTCCTCTGCATTTAACAGTGGAATTCCCGTTGCACTCTTAATGTTACCACCGTTGCTTTTAATGTCACCAAAGGTTGTTTTGACTTTCCTGTATGCTGAGTCTGTCCTTCCGACAATCATCTCTTTTTCGATGTCTTCACATTTTTCCTGCAGCCATTTCGTTTTAGCTTCCCTGCACTTCCTATTTATTTCATTCCTCAGCGACTTGTATTTCTGTATTCCTGATTTTCCCGGAACATGTTTGTACTTCCTCCTTTCATCAATCAACTGAAGTATTTCTTCTGTTACTCATGGTTTCTTCGCAACTACCTTCGTTGTACCTATGTTTTCCTTCTCAACTTCTGTGATGGCCCTTTTCAGAGATGTCCATTTTCTTCAACTGTACTGCCTACTGCGCTATTCCTTATTGCTGTATCTATAGCGTTAGAGAACTTCAAACGTATCTCGTCATTCCTTAGCACTTCCGTATCCCACTTCTTTGCGTATTGATTCTTCCTGACTAATGTCTTGAACTTGAGCCTACTTTTCATCACTAATATATTGTGATCTGAGTCTATATCTGCTCCTGGGTACGCCTTACAATCCAGTATCTGATTTCGGAATCTCTGTCTGACCATGATGTAATCTAATTGAAATCTTCCCGTATCTACCGGCCTTTTCCAAGTATACCTCCTCCTCTTGTGACTCTTGAACAGGGTATTCGCTATTAGTAGCTGAAACTTGTTACAGAACTCAATTAGTCTTTCTCCTCTTTCATTCCTTGTCCCAAGCCCATATTCTCCTGTAACCTTTTCTTCTACTCCTTCCCCTACAACTGCATTCCAGTCGCCCATTGCTATTAGATTTTTGTCCCCCTTTACATACTGCATTACCCTTTCAATACCCTCATACACTTTCTCTATCTGTTCATCTTCAGCTTGCGACGTCGGCATGTATACCTGAACTATCGTTGTCGGTGTTGGTCTGCTGTCGATTCTGATTAGAACAACCCAGTCACTGAACTGTTCACAGTAACACACCCTCTGCCCTACCTTCCTATTCATAACGAATGCTACACCTGTTATACCATTTTCTGCTGCTGTTGATATTACCCGGTACTCATCTGACCAGAAATCCTTGTCTTCCTTCCACTTCACTTCACTGACCCCTACTATATCTGGATTGAGCCTTTGCATTTCCATTTTCAGATTTTCTAGTTTCCCTACCACGTTCAAGCTTCTGACATTCCACGCCCCGACTCGTAGAACGTTATCCTTTCGTAGATCATTCAATCTTTTTCTCATGGTAACCTCCACCTTGGCAGTCCCCTCCCGGAGATCCGAATGGGGGACTATTCCGGAATCTTTTGCCAATGGAGAGATCATCATGACACTTCTTCAATTACAGGCCACATGTCCTGTGGATACACGTTACGTGTCTTTAATGCAGTGGTTTCCATTGCCTTCTGCATCCTCATGTCGTTGATCATTGCTGATTCTTCCGCCTTTACGGGCAATTTCCCACCCCTAGGACAAGAGAGTGCCCTGAACCTCTATCCGCTCTTCCGCCCTCTTTGACAAGACCGTTGGCAGAATGAGGCTGACTTCTTATGCCGGAAGTCTTCGGCCGCCAATGCTGATTATTTATCAAAATTTAGACAGTGGTGGGGATCGAACCCAGGACCGAAGACATTTTGATTATGAATCAAAGACGCTACCCCTAGACACGGGTACTCTATTGAATAAATTCCTTTAAATTTTCAGAACTTAAATGCTATTCAGTGAACCTAAGGCAAAATAAAGAGGGTAAACGTTCATATTTGGTACGTGCAGCACCTTACCACCCCGAAATCCGAGATACCTACTATTTCAAGTTCATGAGAATATTGATACTTGACTGGGATTAAATGTGAAGTTAGTTACTGATGTTATAAATAAATATACAAAAAACTGAAGTGATCTTGTCCAGAGTATGGAAGACTGTAGAGTTACTAAGATAGCTTTGCTGCAGAATCCCAGAGGTAAAAGAATTGCTGGCCACCCTTTAAAAAGATTGAGCGAACAGTTCTGAGCCGGAACTGGCCAAATGGTATAATCTCTAATATCGATGATCGCATAATCACGTTGAGAGCTCAGACAAGTGGTTTCTGTCCAGAGTAATACTCAGATCAATCAAACAGGAAACTGTGGATCTCTCATGGGAATCAGCTCTGAGTTTAGAAAAAGAAAATGAATCACAGGCGCATATCAGCTGTTGTTCTTGTTAATAGCAGAGAAAGAAAAACCGAAGATCCTTTTCTAAGATTTGGCGACCTACAAAAACCGTCAGACAACGTAAACTGGTGCCAAATGTTTGGAATATACAGAAAAATGGGTATGTGCTATAGTGAAAGACGTGAATTTTGATGTTCTTTGCCTTGAAACTGGGTCATTCTTTTCAGTGTTTCAGAGACCCGCCTCAGGGTACTTTCATGGTACTGAACGGAACGCATAGAGACTGTCAGGGATGATTGTTAAAGGCGGGTAGTTTTTTGAGTCAATGAGTGACAATGTTGGCTTACCGTGTTGTTAATCCTTGGAACACCATGAATTGTAACACTGGTTTCTTACTAATTCATTTTGACTGTCGAAAATAGATCTCGGTTATTGCAAAAGAAAGCGTTAAGCTGTGTACAATGGATAGCTGTTACCTGTATATTGTGTTAAACATATGGTACTCATTCTTGATATAATTACGATAGCAGGAGCACTGCCAAGTATTTAACTGCAAATCATAAACTAACCTTCTAATCTGGCCTTCTCTTCGACTTCAGTTGTATACTATTATCACAGTATCGTATTCTAACAAAAAATAGATTTACGGCGGTCATATCAAGAGATGCGCATATCCAATACTGTCTGTTAGCCTATAGTTCCAGCCGTTTAATAATCTCTGCAATGAAATCACCACTCTGTTGTGAGGAGAGTGATAAACTTTTATAGTTTGAAACAGAAATCTGCATCCTAATCACCAGCTGTTCACTGATAGTAGCGGAATCGTTCTTTGGGAGACCGTGGGCAAGCAGGTGTCGAGGGGGTGGGGAATTGGGAAGGGTGCTAAAGTGCGATGGCATCAGCATTGCTTTCGTTTAGTCGTCGTATTTACATGTAGATCTAGATTAATATTCAGTGGTTTATGTTTATGCAAGCCATGCAGATTACGCATCAACCATCCCAAATTCTAATGGGAAAGGGAGCATGTTGCAATTAATCGCACCAATACAGGATTTTGTTTCACGCAGTTTGTAGCTTCTGTTATTCTCAGTGGAGCAAGAATGTGTTCACAGAATCAAAGTGAACCAGACAAACAACATGTTACCGGCACTCCGAACACGATCATCCAAGTAGGAGAGCTGATTATTCATTCATTGGACAACACAGTATCTTCTATCAACTTTTATGATACTCCAGAAAGAGGAAGGAAAGGAAATTCACGTTCGTCTTTTGACAAAAGCGCAACACGAACTATAAATCATACCTACAAAGTATTGCAGTTTTTGAAGATATATGTAAATAATAGTGATGTATTTTACTGTTCATCCTTAGTACAATGTTTCGAATACAAACATTTGTTCTGGTACGGAAAACTGAACGATCCTTTTGTACGTCACTGCGTCGTTAACAAAAGGTGGAGTGAAAACAAATATAACTCAAAATAAAAGAGGACATTGTAACATTAAGTATTGGATTATAACACTAAGTAGTGGATTACCCTTGAAAATACTGTTATTCTCGTTTAGAAATCAAGAGTGATTAATATAATGGTTGCCGGATTTTAAAGAAGAAAAGTTCGGAAGAAGCGGAAATTCTTTAAAGAGCTTTTTCAGAATAATGCTAGTAAAACACAAATAACGGAGAAGATCTAAATCCTATAAAGTTTTAATTATTAACTTCGACGAAAATAAAGACATTGATTAATACTATTCTGCACAAATGGGAGATGCAGCATTACGGCATTTTAGTCATTGTACAAAAATAATAAAATAAGGACCCGTACTGTAACGACGGGGATAGACTGCCGATATTAATCAATGAGTCAGACAAGGCGGCCCACTGTCCCCCACCCTTTCCAATGTTAAATTGGCGATATCATTCGTAAACGATTGATTCTGTTGAATGAAGTATTAAGAAGTGATAACTTCAGTGCTATGAGGATGATATTTCCTGATAATGGAATTATAATAGGAGAATATGGAGAAAAAGGTTCAAATTGCAGCCTAATATGGAATGAGAATATCAACAGATAAAAAAGTGATAGCATTTCAAGTGTTGGAACCCACGTGAGACAAAACTGTTTTAGATGATGGTGATGATGATGACTATCCTATATGATGGTGGTACTATTTACTGAAATGGTAAAGATAAAAGTAGTAAGTGCATTAAACAAAAATGAGAGCTTTTTTGAAGCCTGATAAGGTGCCTCAATTAGTTTACTGAAGCATTTGCTTTGGTAAGATTAGTATAATTATTGTTCAGAGGCTGAAGGATGTTTAAAGTTCTGGGAGGATAGAGCAAGTATACATCGCGAGTGTTGATTACACCATGCGTTACTAGTAATTACGTGTAGATGGTGTCATATCACGTCTAAATTGGTGGCATTGGGTAATGGATATAACAACGAAGGATACATTTATAAGAAGATAATGATTGTGGAAGAAAATTTAGTTTTTGTAATGTATTGTATACCTGATGTATACAATTTTAAATCCATAATAATTCTTCGAAGACACTGAAATGCAATCAAAGCTCAAGTTTCCGTTGAGGCGGGGCCATCAGAGACGGAAGATATTTTCGTATTGGAAGAGAACTTGGCTGTGTTCTTTCCAAAATAACCAATTAGTAATGTTTCGTTCAGAGAGTGACGTAAAGAGAAAATTAATCGCAAAGATAGGAAAACTATTTATGCTAACGTTTCTATCGGAGGTCTCTTATACCTATAGAAATCTGTGATTCATTTTATAGGAAGAATTTAAAAAGAAGTAGGACACGGAAATAATGTGCCCCGTTCCTGCAAAAAGTATCGAGACTGTATTAATTTAAAAAAGGGTTGGTGACTTTAATGCTCCACGCGCTTTACATGTCTTTCACAACTTGAATAGGGAAGAGTACTGTACTGGAAGGATAGTCTACCTACGAACACATAATGACGTTTTTGGTCAGCACTTCAGTCTAGTGGCTGATTTTAGAGTCACATAAAGGAATGCGTACGAGACAGCGCCTCAAGCAGTTTCCACCATTTTGTACAGTTGTTGTTGTTCTGCATGAAGTTGCGTCTTGCGTAGAATTTGTTAATATTTAGAGTTCTATACATTAAAGTTCTGTATAATAAAGTATAATATAGTAAAGCTTTTCTTTAATTCTTCATGTATAGACCGTTATGGCAAGTAAAATTTTACAAAATTTTACAAAATTTTAAGAAATATTTCTTTGAAACTTGTGATACTTGCAAATTAACTGCGTTTCGTTAATGTCTAAGAATTTAACTATCTTGAAAATGGAAGTTTATTTCAGTTTCCAGTGGCTTCAGTTTGGAAATGTATTTAAATTTATATTGCTTTTTTGACACTACTTTGTCTAATTTTGATCTCACTTACCGATTATTGGTGTTTAGTGGGGTAATTAATGTGACAATTAAATGACGAAGAACAGTACTGACAAGATTTTTTTTTCTTACCGAAACGCTTTTAAGTATCAAGAGAATATTTGTTCCTGGTTACATGATCTTGTTGTGCGTTGGAACGTGTTTTCGCATGTGGAGAAACATTAATTATCCAGCGTAATTTTTTTAATTTCGGAAAGTGACTACAGCTGATAAAAAGGCAATACCACCATTCAAAAGTGGTATAGGAGATTTTATTAAACTCATGTTATAGTGTTGGCAAGAGGCGAATGTCTGAAATAGATTCCAAGCTACAATACACTTCCCTACAACGTACAGAACGTTCATATTCATCCCTGTGAAACTTTCAGAAGAGTACTTCTTTGGGATACTGAATTCGCATGTCGCATTACCTTAAACGTCGTTGTTTTTGTTCTGGAGTCAAGACATGCCTTACAAACTTTGCCAAACGTTCTGGAGGGTATCTTGTACACTTCATTTAGCGGTATGTTGCTACTTAGAGATCTGTAACTCAAGAACGTCAACGCGCCACGGCGACACATCCACGACTTACGAGGAGAACATGGCAAGTGCCATAACCTGATAACCCAGAAACTTCGTTCTGTGGAAGAGGGGTCAATGTAATCGATCACTTGTCTCGGCCTATCCGTAGATACCCGACCACATGAGAGAAAACAACGGCTAGTTTTTCATTTATCTACGGAAGTCCATTGCAGATTAATACATGAACCTTATGTAATTTATACTGAAATAACGTTGTGGTTACTCGTCTACTAATTGTATGGCGAATGAATTAAAAAGAAAAAAGACAATAAATGAATGAAAAAATTGTATGAAATTGTTTCCGGGAAAATTTCTATGGTGCATCGTGATTCATAAAGATTGCAAGCCCCCATTTTCGGAAAAGAGGCCCGTTATGTATTCTTTACCGAGTGAGATTGATACCGAAGAATGTCTCTCTGTCAAACCTACCTTCACGCAATACTCTTATTGTCCAGAATTTCTATGTTTCTTATATTTCTACGATCGGTATCATCCAAGGAAATGCACCAAATCTTTATACAGAATAAACATAAGACTAAGAATTAACATCTGATATAAGAATGAAATGTAAGAATACGAGAATTTATACAGATTGTAAACTCTTACAATAGCATAATACATATATAATAAACATATGACACTTATTGTGAAACGCAGTTGTACCAGGTGTACCGGTATGAAATTAGCGTTACGATACACATGTATCGATAAGGAACATTTGTTGTGAACGAAACTTAATTTGTTTCTGTTTGGTTGGTACGACATCTGTCAAAGATATTTAGTATACATCAAGTCATGCAACAAACAACATCATATGTTTTCGTCGTGTTAACAATGTCGAATTTTGTACCAGAAAGTGATGATTTGCTGAAAGCATTATTTTTGTTTTTGTTTTCATTTGAAAATAGTGCTGCAGAGTCGCATCGAATGCTTGTCGAGGCTTATGGTGATCATGCACTATCAGAAGCAACATGCAAAATATGGTTTCAACGGTTCAGAAATAATGAATTTTATGTAAGAAGTGAAGAACGTGGAAGACCACCAAGAAAGTTCGAAGACACCGAATTGCAAGCAATATTGGATGAAGATGATACTTTGAGTCATAAGCAAATGGCAGCAATGCTAAATGTTGCACAACGATTTCTGACCGTTCGAAAGCTATGGGAATGATCCAAAAGTGTTGAAAATGGGTGCCACATGAATTGAATGAGAGACAGATGAAAACCGAAAAACCATTTGTAAAATTTTGCTTCAAAGACATGAAAGGAAATCAATTTTGCATCGAATTGTTACTGGTGATGAAAAATGGATTTATTTTAAGAATCCTAAACGGAAAAATCATGGGTTAATCTGGGACAACCATCAACATCGACTGCAAAACCAGATCGATTCGGCAAGAAGACAATGTTCTGTGTTTGGTGGGATCAGAAAGGTGTGGTGTATCATGAGCTTCTAAAACCCGGTGAAATTGTGAATACTAATCGCTACAGACAACAAATGATCAATCTGAACTATGCATTGATCGAAAAAAACCAGAATCGGCCAGAAGACATGGCAAAGTAATTTCTTAACAGGACAATGCACCTGCACACAAAGCAAAACTGGTTCAGGATACAATGAAAGCACTTGGCTGGGAGCTGCTACCCCAACCGCCGTATTCACCAGACTTGGCCCCTTCCGACTACCATTTGTTTTCATTACTGGGACACGCATTGGCTGAGGAAGACTTCGATTCCTTCGAAGAAGTCGAAAATTGGGTGTCTGATTGGTTTGCTTCAAAAGGCGAACATTTCTATAGGCGTGGTGTCCACAAACTGCCAGAAAGGTGGCCAAAATGTATAGAAAGCAATGGTCAGTACTTTCAATAAAATGTTTTTACTTTTCAATTCAAAATTAGTGTTTCATTTTCACAAAAAGATGCTCATTTCATACCGGTACACCTGGTAATTTTACAATTAATCTAACGCACTTTTATTCGCTAACGTGATACGTAACAGTCGTGGAGGCACCTTCTATGGACATGGGTAGATAAATGAAAAAATAAGATAAATAAAAATAATACTCTCGTTTAGATTACGGGACGCAAAAGTGAGAGGCCGCGCCGCTAGCTACTGTGCCACCAGTTCGTCTGAGCACATCACGCGTTAAAAGACATCTACGGTACATCGGAAACATGGACGGCCCTTTTCACAGAAGCGGTCGAGTATCTACTGATAAGTCAAGACACCAGCTGGCTTAGTTTGACTCCTCTTCCAATAAGCGAAGTTTCTGGGAAATCGGGTTATGGCGCTTTCCGTGTCCTCCTCGTTAGCATTGTCTGGTGACTGCCACTGACTGATCTCATGCACTGTGTTTTACTGCGCATATGTCGCTTGTACGCCAGGCCAGACGGTATGTACGTATTATGTGCTATTCGTCAAAGGATGAAGGGTTAATAGAATCTCACCGTGACGCCACTTACCCCCTATTCTGGATGGTGACTTCGCTGGCGTATATTTGCAATTGCGTCAGTGGATTCGTTGATGGAACCGTGTGGATCACTAATAGCAGCTGGCACATTAGCAGTAGTGGAACCCGCGCAATGTACTCTCAGCGGACACTGCCTCGATTCGCTACTAGAACAGTTCAATTTGCTAATTAAAGTGGATACCTGTGTGGCCGGCTTGCCACTGCCCTTGCGCGATTCAGCGACGCAGCAGACACACAGAAAGGACGGAAGGCAACGCGCAGGGGTGCCGCGCTGGATCCTGCGGCCAGTAACATTAGCGCTAATGAAATGACGCCGTATTAACTGCCGGGGGCGCTCCGAGCTGCTTTTGACAGCCATGCGCCTCCAACAACGGCCGGTATTATCACGTTATTGCAACCTGCATACCAGACGAGGATCATGGCGTGTAACAAAAGTCGGGCCCAGTGCGTGTCCACAGTGTGGTGGGCAACAACAGCGATCATCTGCTACATGCGTCACAACCAGCGGGTCACACACAGTCCACAACTCATCCTGCATGCAATATGGACGACCGCAGGATCGGCTGTCAACTTTTTAAGGAGGAGGAATATGAATATTATTGCTTCTCGATGGTTCGTCGCAGAGATCTAGTTAGTGTATCAGATTGCCGGATCATGCAGATGGTTGACAGCCGGCCACTGAGAAAGAAACCTAAGACATACCACAAATCCAGGCGGTAATGTTCTGATAAACTAAAGAATGAATGTCTAATTTACTGTAGACCGTAAATCCAAAAAGTTGCGAGAATGATTTTATTCTCGGCGTATATACTGTCAGCCACTAACTACGGTGACAGCTTGAATTACCAATTGTAAACAACATAGGTGCATTCGACCATCAGCTGTGAGCAGTCAGTGTTAAGTAATGGACGTGTGGCTGGTTTGTTAACATTATTGTATCACAAATTGCAATGGAGCAACATCTCTAAATCAAGTGTCCAACTCATTCTCCAGAATGTCGCGAAGGAGAGAAAAGTGTGTGAAAAATCTGTCTCGCACCCCTTGACTCCCGAACAAGAACAACGAATTATGGATGCCTGCCGCGACTTGGCTGAAATGCAAAACGAGAACAGTTCTTCGCAATAAGAATCGTCACGGGTGGCAAGACTTGGTGTTACTAATGCGAACCTACCACAAAACGACAAAACGAAGGAATTCGCTTGTAGGGTCAACTCTTTGAAAACATGCCAAAGGATGACTTTTTTACCGTTTCAAATGGTTCTATGAACATTCTGTACTGAAGGAGGGGGAAGAGGGTGAGGGCTATGTTGAGCATCTGAAGCATACGAACACCCATCTTAGCGTTTCTCCATTTTTTAGTAAACGAGTTTCTGAACTTTTTGAATCGATGGGGCGGCATGGAATGAGTTGAACCTTTTATTACGTGGTCTATCGTCGTATACCTTTTGTGAAAATAAACTCAGTTTAATTGTTTGTCGTTATACCTTATGATCATTGAAAGATACATACAGCTTTGTATATCTACGAAGAAGATAGTTTCCTTAGCACATATGATGGAATTTTAATCAGTTGGTATATGAACAAAACTTTTAATTTTGTGAAATGCTGAAAGTTAGAATTATATCTTTGGTTTTGTAATAATCCGATGACGATTACTTACAAAATAACATTTTGGTGTTTTAAGGATCGAAAAGAGCTTTAAACTGTTTGTAAATGAAATGTATACAGTCCGAATACCTGAGAAATAACATTATGATATATTAATGATGGTAAGCATTAAGCTGAAGTATGACCGCTAGCGCTGAAATCAATGGGTCACCAATTTTTGTAATACTTGTTTCAACAACATAGGTGTTTATCTGGGCATCGGAAAAAATCAGTAATTGAATTTTATGACAATTTTTGAAAGGAACTATGGAAAAGAATTTTCATTTCTTTACAATAGTCTTCCTCAAATGAGGGGAGCTTGCAAATATTTGCACCAAACATACAGCCAAACTGCATCAGTTTTCCGACAAAGTTGTGGTTGCGACGTGGTATCACATGCTCTTAACGTTATAATCTTTACCAAAGATTCGTAGTGAGAAGTGACCCGCTACACCGTCAAACTCACACCGCACATGCGGTGGACGAAACGGGACTAATTTAGTTTCCTCATGTCGAAACCCAAGCGAATGAATCTAGCCACGAAATAGGGACAGTTACCATATGGCGTTTCAATACTGACGTAAGAGGGTTGGCTTATTCTCTTTCATCCGTTTCATTATGTTTCGCTCCATCACTGACACTTAAACGCTTTTCTGCATTTTGCACGATTACTGGTAAGAAATTTTGTTATTCCCTAGTGACATTTGTGGGAGAAATTTTTGAATTAATGTCATAAGTTGCAAATACACTGAACAGCCCAAGAAACTGGTACACCTGCCTAATATCATGCAGGGCCCGGCGAGCACGCAGAAGTGCTGCAGCACGACGTGGCATGGACTCGGCTAATGTCTGTAGTAGTGCTGGAGAGAACTGACACCATGAATCCTGCACGGTTGTCCATAAATCCGTAAGAGTACGAAGGGATGGTGATCTCTTCTGAACAGCACGTTGAAAGGCGTTCAAGATATGCTCAATAATGTTCATGTCTAGGGAGACTGGTGGCCAATGGAAGGGTTTAAGCTCATCAAGATTGTTCCTGGAGCCACTCTATAGCAATTCTGGACTTATGGGGTGTCGCATTGTCCTGCTGGAATTGCCCAAGTCCTTCGGAATGCACAATGGACATGAATGGATGCAGGTGATCAGACAGGATGTCTAAGTACGTGTCACCTGTCAGAGTCGTGTGAAAAGGAGCAGAGAGAATAGAAAAGGGAAGGTGGCAGAAATCCAAGCGGACACCAGATAAAAAAGGTTGTTTTATCGGATGATTACGACAGTGCCGGATACATCTGTCAGACACGATGAGTAGTTGTACGTGTGACGATGATTTCTCGGAGGCATTGTAAATAAATTTTTTGTGCTGTAGACATAGCCTTCTAGTGTTCACCAGGTAACAACATCCTCCGAAATACATTCTTTCTAACTAACTTTTGACCCTATGTCAGACTCTCTTATATCTTCCTCCCAACGGCAGATATGAACCTAGGATCCACTTGTTACTTTTACTTTACCTTGTACACACAGCCGACATTCCTGAGTCATCCCTTCCAAAGTTTCAACTGCAGTGCGCTGATGATACAGCTTTCCTAGCTGTCCAATATCCTCCACTTGTCCCAATGATCCCTCGTATTTACACCTCAATAATTAAATCTTCTGCAGTGAACAGCGACAAGGCAGAAACACATGTAATGGTTACAGGAAAAATACCTGAGATTACGGTCCTCGAAACCTCTACTTTACACTCCACAACCGCACAGTTTACCTAACCAAAACACCAAAGCTCATTGGAGGAAAATTCGATTAAAACTTTACTTGGAATCCATACTTACTACACATCCAAAACAAACCCCACTGTACTAAAACTATTTATAAGCCTTACTAGGGCACTAGATCACTCGACTGTAAGTCATGTCCACAAGACACACACAACCTCCATCAACACCTATGCAAATACTCATGGAAATTTGCCCCTTCCAAACCTTACTACGTATCTGAAATTCTTGAAAGTCTTGCACGACGTCTCACTTTCCGTATTCTTAGACCCCCTCCCCAACAATATCCAATACCAGTTAATAAAGTTTCGACAACCCTTCAATCTGGAATACCTTCGCCAGTCCAATATCTTCCGCAAAAGTCTACACTCTGCACCACAATACATCCCCAATCGCTTATTACCCCGGCAGGTGTCATGCCTCTGTCACCAGATTCCATGTTCTTTACTATTCCACACATGTCCTTTCCCATGATAATTTTCACCGCCTTTTCCACCTAGCGCATGAAATCATTCCCGACATCTATTGAATCTACTCCAGCCCATCATAACTTTTCTATTTCAATTGAAGGCTCCAACCCATCTTTCCCTGTGCAACTGTAATGCTACCCGTCAACTACCGTATACATCCTCTCACTATCTAATAATATTTCTCATATCGTCTCTTTTCCACTCCGATATTCATCCAAGTTCACCTAATAAATCTTGCCTCAAGCCCACAGCTCTATCATCCGTACAATTTTGAATACTGTATTCATCACATGATCAAACGCAAACTTCTTTTTTATTCTTGGCAATATTATTTTATGGTTTTATGCATTTTAATTGTTTTAATCAAAGACTGAGAAGGATTAACATGGACGCTAACAGACCGTTCCTTCAAGTGAGGGAACGCAGGCAACACATAAATAAAATGTGGAAATGGTTTGTATCTTTGCCTTAGGTACTCGAGGTAATTTTTGTAGTAAGGACGAGTAGCTGATGGAATATTCCTAGAGAGCATTCTTTAAAAAAATTATAATTTTTTTCTGAGCGTAGCAGAGAGATCTCTAACGTTGTAAATAGAGTTGTTGCCTACGACAGACCGTAACAATAAATATGGGTAGTATTAATAGCTCAAGTTTTACTGTGACATATACTAGGATTATTTTTGCATATTCCGTTTTACTTAAATTTATTTTAATAAGGCATCATTATACAGCTTCTACGAGCAAACCTCAATTTTCGAGAGTTTTTAGTGCGTAATTGCTTTGAGTGTTCGGGCTTTTGTTGTCCACATAATCGAATTTCTTTCTTTTGATTTTCGTTCTCGCAGAAGTTGAATGAAACTATGAATTATGACTTTTCACACAAAAAAAGCGAGAGAAACGATGCTTTTGCATTGGTTTGTGACTTGGTGTAATTTTGGTTAAACACAGCCGCAACCAAGTGATTTATTAACTACTTTTTAACATAGGCGTGACTGACATTTGTGAGAGAGATATTAATGGAAACACCAGACTTTGAATCTGCTGTTATTGTGTGTTTACGTGCAGCAGATAGTATCAGCAGATCATCTTTACAAGCGGAGTACTCGAAAGCCATAACAATCAAAACATTGATTTCCACAATGTAGCTAAAGTTAATATATTTTTGCTGATTCCGCGTGGGGACCTTAAAGAAGATTACAGCAGTGTAAAACACACAGTGGTACAATTCGCCTGCTGAACATATTGACTGAAAACATTAGTTTCCATTCTATTCTACTGATATTTGGTTTCTCTCTATTTCGTCGTCAGATTCATAGGTGATCTTCACTTCGGGATGCCACAAGTTATTTGCGACTGACTTCCTACGGATGCTTAAAGAGACTGTCTCACTTGATGACAGGTTTAGACCCTAGCACAAAAAGACCGACTTCTTGGTCGCTAGTACTTGGTTTCGAATGTAGCGCTACTGTTCAAATTGCATTTCAGATGTCTTTAGGTCAAGCGATCCGGTTCTAGTCTACGCATCAAAGAAAAACTTAATTATGTAAGAGGTACTGAATTACGATTATCCGAGTGGTTAGCTAGTAACGATAATCGTGCGACCATGTAATTCAACAGCAGCTTTTACAAAAGCAACAGCGTTATGTCATACGGCTATTTGTCTGTTGCCTTTCCTATTACAGATACACGTGAAAAGAAAAGAAAAACACTCACAGAGTAATATCTAATCCCTTAGTGCAACGTATCTAAACTTGTGAAATAAATAATACAATGATGACTATTAGAAGCTCGCAAAAAAATTATCCCTACAACATAGATTATCTCTGCGGGCGATACAAAGAGGATGTCATCTGCGTTTCTTAAGATCTGGTGAATCTCTTCCCTATTAAGTTATTTCCTGCTCTGATGCCAGGTTTCTCATTTGTTTAGAGAGCAAGCGCATTTACAGTACTTGATTCCGATTCCGTCGAACTTGCACCATGGCTTGCGTGATATGATGACGAGCAGTGGCTTTTCTCCTGATAAAGGAGAATTAATGGAATGCTGAGTTGAAATTTTTTTTTTTCAATTCCTACCCATGCGAATTTGGATGGTGGACATATGGAGCAGATCCTCATGTTACTGGTTTTTTTAATATGTAAATGGGTTAGTATTTCTTTGTTACGCATTATCTTCTTATATTCCCGCATGGGAGAAACCGTCTGTAGAAAACGAGGAGCTGGAATGTGGCTTAAAATTGGGCAACAGTGGATTGGTGCTGTTTTGGTAATGCCAGCAATTAGACTCATCAGGGATTTATGTATATAATACAAGATTATCTGCAAGAATACTTTACTAACTTTAATAGTAGATTATCATAAACGAAGGTGAGACAAGATTTGTGTGCATCTCCTACGCTGGCGACGTTATGAAGAACTGGAAGAATGAGTAACGATCAGATACTATTAAAATACTGACATAATCCAAAATTCACCGTTATACCGTGGTAATAATGACAAAATAAACTGAAAATGACTTGCAGGAAACAGTGAAGTGTGCACATTTATTCCGTCAAGGTCATGGACCATCAGTATCTAAAACCAAAACAAAAGTTATGGGACTGTTAATAGAGATATAGCTTCATAACAAGAATCATTGAATTCAGTCATATGTGAGGCACAATACAAAAATTAGCGGGAAAGGAAAATGCAAATGTAAAATTAAAAAAACCAATATCAATTCAGATCGTTCTATTCGTAAGAGATACATGTACATTTCCAAAAACGATAGCAACGATGGTGCAGTTCAATGAAAAGATCTACCTTTGAGTTTCCTGTCGTGCTTTGGAGCAGAAACCGTCAAAAATTAATACATACATACAAAAGTTAATACATACGTGATGAATTAAAAGTACACAACATGCTAAATAAAAGAAATTCTAGACCCGCAATTTTACATATATGATGGCGAGATGGCTCCCCTTCAAAAGTAGCGCTCAGGGCTCCTACAAAAAAAATCTCCGATATTCCGTTAGGATTTGTACTTCATTCTTATTCACCTCTCCCTTCTAGAATACTAGATTTTCAGTTCCCACGTTCATTATAGTTGGAGAACAATAGCAGTAACAGATCGGCGACTTTAGGGAGCTCAGCGATCAACGCACTTTGTGAGCTTGATACCGGTCTCGCTCCCCAGTATTTGAAAACAGTTTGCCTGTTAAGTGACAGTACAATATCTAGCAATTTATAAAGGAATTAAGTGTTGGGAGAGAGTGGTGAGAGAGTGATTTGATGTAAAATTCTTCTGACGTATGCCTGTTACGGTGCAAGAGAAGCTTTTCAAATGGCGTGGAACATACAGGAGATGATGATATGATGATGATGTTTGGATTGTGGGGCGGTCAACTGCGTGCTTATCAGCGCCCGTACAATTTCCCAACCTTTGCTCAGTCCAATTGCGCCACTTTCCTGGATGATAATGAAATGATGAGGACAACACAAACACCCAGTCATCTCGAGGCAGGTGAACATACAGGAGAGCAGCAGTGTGATTATTCACGTTGTTTGATTGGAATTTGTCTTTGTTAGTGTGTCATTTATCACTTCCACTAATGCAGTAAAACATTACAAGTATACTGCTGTTTAGTGTACACGAATGTTCTTGAGAAACTGAAGATAGACTATGATTGCTGAGACATGAATGACTTGGGTGCAATGTATATTCATGACTTGCTATCAGAATTAAGTGAGATTTCAATAACTCGTTAAACTGTAGAGTACGCGAGCTTATTATTTTAATCTTGAGGTCGTTACATCTCATCATACAAGGCGACCGTTCCTAACTCACTTCATGGACATTTTAAGGAGGTATATTTGTTTATGCAGTAACTCCTCATCTCCTTAAATCACAGCTTACTATACTCAATTGTGTACTGAACTGACAAGCTACAATGCCAAACGTCAATACGCACTAAATATTGCTGTGAAGTGCGGTAGAAACCTATCGTCTTAATAAAGAAAATGTAGCGGATGGTATATAGGATATAAGATGAACATCAACAAAAGCAAAACTAGGATAATAGAATGTAGTCGAGTTAACTCGGGTGATGCTGAGGGAATTAGATTAGGAAATGAGACACTTAAAGTAGTAAAGGAGTTTTGCTATTTGGGGAGCAAAATAACTGATGATGGTCGAAGTAGAGAGGATATAAAATGTACACCGGCAATGGCAAGGAAAGCGTTTCTGAAGAAGAGAAATTTGTTAACATCGAGTATAGATTTAAGTGTCAGGAAGTCGTTTCTGAGAGTACTTGTATGGAGTGTTGCCATGTATGGAAGTGAAACATAGACGATTAATAGTTCGGACAAGAAGAGAATAGAAGCTTTCGAAATGTGGTGCTACAGATGAATGCTGAAGATTAAATGGGTAGATCACATAACTAATGAGGAGGTATTGAATGGAACTGGTGAGAAGAGGAGTTTGTTGCACAACTTGACCAGAAGAAGAGATCGGTTGGTAGGACATGTTCTGAGGCATCAAGGGATCACCCATTTAGTATTGGAGGGCAGCTTGCGGGGTAAAAATCGTAGAGGGAGACCAATAGATGAATACACTAAGTAGATTCATAAGGATGTAGGTTGCGGTAGGTACTAGGAGATGAAGAAACTTGCACAGGATAGAGTAGCATGGAGAGCTGCATCAAACCAGTCTCAGGACTGAAGACCACAACAACAACAACAACAACAACAACAACAACAGGTATTATAACAAAAACTTTTATATATTATTGAGCTCAAGTACTGCACAATTTAACCACGTTAAATTTCATGAGAGCAACGTATTTTTCTGTAACTTTACTTGCCATACTTCTCGTAATTCTTTTTGAAGCTACGTAAATGGAACGTGTGCGACTGATGGCCATTGATGGTCGGAAAAGGGCAGAATATCGTTAAAGGTTGTTAAATATTTTATAAAATATCGGAGGGACAAAGATTTGTGTGTGCAACGCGGAAAAAATTACACTGAACGTGAATGTGATAGCGAGTTGTGACTGACAGTAGAAAGCTATTTTTTGGGATAATACTGTTGCGTGCAGAGCGGCAAACGAGTGAGCCATCAGTGGCAGCTGGAGGTTGCAGGCTGGAGGCCAGTGACAGGTGCACCGCAGGGTAGTCTGCGCGCAGGCGAGCCGCACCGCAGGGCTGCCTGCAGACAGGCGCGGTCTGTGATTGCCCTGCGCGGTGCGGTCGCGCAGACGACCGCGCGTGATGGAAGTTGCACGCAGCGCGTAATGCGCCATTAATAAGCGTGCGCCGAGGCCGAGGCCTGCGCCCATTTGTGCCGCGGATAATTGGACGCTGCCGGCCTCTCTTTCTGACGGGTGTGCGGTGCTGCGGTTGCCAGGGAACAGGTGTGGTCGGTCGCCCACTGTCTGTCGCCGAGCGCCCGTGCGGTCCCCGGCCACCAGAAAGGTTGGGGCAAGGGGTGGGGGGTGGGGAGGGGAGGCCATTTCCCTCTGCTCCATACTGTTCGTTAATCTGTGGTCCACAGCGAAGTGTCTGCCGCAAAGCGTTTACGTCGCCTGCCATCCCCAGTTCTCGAGCTCTCTGCGTTTAGCAGTCATTACAAACAGCGAAGGAATTAAATTTCAGGGTGAAGAGCTAAGAAATGTAAGGTTTGCAATGTAATTGTTATTCTGTCAAAGACAGCAGAGAACTCTGAAGATCATTTAAATGGAATGGATACTGTATTGAAAAAAGGTTAGATGAACGTTAACTAAAGTAAAATAAGGCTAATAGAGTGTAGTCAAATTTAATCAAGTTATGATCGGGGAATGGTATTAGGAAATGAGACACTGAAAGCAGCTTCGTTGTTTGAGCAGAAAAATAACCTGCGATGAGACCAGAAAGAGGGTATGGAGTTCAGGCCCGAAACAACAAGAAATTTGAGCTAAAAAGAAATATACTAAATTCTAATACAAATTTAGGTTTTAGGACGCTTTCTTTTGTACTTGTCTAGAATGTGGCCTTATATAGCAGCAAAATATGGACGATGAACAGAACAGACAATAGAATAGAGACTTTAGAAATGGTCTATTGAGGAAGAATTCTGATGATTGTATGGGTAGATAGAGTAATCACTAATGAATTGAATCAGGTAGGTGGCAAAACTTTACGACAAAAAAGAACTTGGCGATGATTTACATCAGAATATTTTAATCATCTGAGGATGGTAGTATGCTGAAACCGGTAATAAAGCGTAATAAATCTGTGTGATCAAGACGGACTTGTGAAAAATAAATTAAAAAAAAAGAACAGGACACGTCCTAAAGCACAGAGGAATAGTTATTTTGGTAATGGATGTAAGTGTGTGTATTAATAATTCTTGTGAGAGACTAGACTGACAGAGATAAAGAGATTTGTACTGTGTAGAGTAGTTTGGAGAGCTGCATCAAACCAATATTCAAAGCACAGACAACAACAACAACAAAGCACAACAACAACAAAAAGCACATCAACAACAACATACAAATCGTGTGTAATCCTTAGTGTATACTTCCAGATGATAAACTAACAATTAAAGCAGAACATTTAGCTTCATACAGACATAAAAAAGTCGTGCCTCCTAACTGGAACTAAAACTCGTACAAACCATTCCAACTGGCTACAGCGAACTGGATAAAATAACTGTGATTAATACACTGTCATATACTCTCAAACATACCTGTTGTGTAATACATAGCTCCTTCTCAGTTTCTTAAGGTGTCTCATAGGCTAATAAAGTGACAGTAGATCACGAATGAAATCTGGCAACGTCCATTATTGGTTCATGTGAAGAGTAGTTCCAGTTGTAGGGGAATGCGAAAACCATAGACTGTAACTAAGATATAGTGTTGCTGTAAGATGCTGATAAGTGAACTGATACGTTACGAAATGACAGTGTACAAAAACGGGTAGGAAATAAATATGTGAATAACACTGACTAGAAGAAGGTACAGAATGATAAGACACCTGTGATGACATCAGGGAAAAACTTTCATAGTAGTAGAGGAAACTGTAGAGAGTGAATGTTATAGATGAAGACAGAAATTGGAGTGTATCCAATAAATAACTGAGGAGATCGTGGGCTACTGTGAACTGAAGGGGTTTGCTCCATGGATTCTATCATGTCAATTAGGACACTGTTGACTAAAAGAGAAAAATAACCTATCGTAGAGGGTAGCAGGTATTCGTTTCTGGAGATCTGAAAGGAACGTCGTACGTGGATTAACATCACTCAACTATGGCCGTTGAAAACAGCATCACACTTGAAAGGCGACTGTAGAAAAGTTGGCACCGCAGTACTGCTCTGAATAATCCACAGACAGGACGCAACTCAGTGTTCAACATCATTTGCTGTCCTGAATTTTAGATGTTTGCAGAGATGTGTAATGTACTCGTATGCTTCTTCACACCAGCTACGAGTACAATATAACCAGTCTGTAAATATATACTGTGCGATGAATTCTTTGTCTAGAACCTTGAGCGGTTCTGTGCGGCTTAAACTAATGTGTTTCTCGTAAGTCTATCACGACAGCGATAAGCTTCTTCCAACTAAGATGATGTATGCTCCGAAATATTTTCTTTGTATCTGTTTGCCTCCCTGGGTTCCGCTGCGCTTTAAATACATATTTGTAAATGCTGTAGCTAGTAACTTTCCATCTTGGCCAAGCAGTCATAAATTGTGAGCAGTGGTTAACTCCACCGTGGGAACGTCACAGGCGTTGGTGTGTTGTTTTTCAAGGTAGTGCCACCACAGACGATGCGGCAGGAATTTGCTATTTATGAAACGCAAGCAGTTTGTAAACTGCGAATAGCATACATAGCTCTTTCAAGTACTTCTACCGCCAGGAGAGTTCATATCCGTCTAGTAGTTTCTTAGTGTAAATGCTGCGAAACACATTTATTTGTCAGATAATAAATATTTAAATGTAAATTGTGCCGGGAGTTTTTATCTGTCAGTGAAACAGACGGATAATAAATAGGGATTTATTTTAAAAGCTATTTATCCACGTTTCCAGTACTGTCATACAGGATCATTTCTTTCCGTTTTTCAAGCGAAAGTGGTATTCCATCCTTTACGAAGTTCACGACTTCAGCTTCGCCACAGCAAATAATGCCCCATTATATCTTGCAAGTGTCGTTATATTTGAAATTCTTATGAGTCTAAAAGTAATGTTCACGAATTCAAATTTTTAGTAATTATCTGTAGCCTCTACCTGTAAAAACTATGAGACTAATAAATGCAAGATGAAACAAGTCTTCGCTAATACGTAACTTAAACACAACAGTATTTAACGTACATGTTTTTTATTATGTATAATAAATATATGTAAAGCAGTGATGCGCATTAACAGCAATGTTCGCGGACTGTTGAAACGCAACTAGAGCTTTCAGAGTGAAATTTAGACGCTGTCCAGATGTAAGGGCCTCCTGTTGAAGCAAATAAAGCTGTGATATATGGCACAATATTCGCCTTTGAAGCCGCGTGTTTGATACATTTTGTGGGTACTTTTATTGAGAACTACTGTAAAATGTTTCACATCCCTCATCTTACGTGTTAGAAACTGCGTGATGCTGTATGTTTATTCCTGTTAGGTTACCACTAAGTGATTCTGTTAGTAGTGAATGCAAGGTACAGTAGAACATATTATTTAAGATCAAAGGGCGCCGGGACGTCCGAAAACTGGATATGGCCGAGATAGAGGGTGGAGCAAGGGCCTCCAGCAACAAGCGGGTGAGGTTCATGGGACAACGGCGCCGCAATACCGAGGTCTGACGGAGAGGGCTCTATCTCTGTCAACACGAACCGCTCCTGCACGGCGGGAGGGTGAGGGTCTCGTAACGAACTTTGAATAGCGTGTCTTAGGTCGAATTATCACGCGCTAAAGGCACCGAGTTTTCCTCGAAAACTTTGATCATCTTTGGTCAGAAACGGTAGAGTATTTAAGGCGAAGCCGAAGCACGTGTTCGGTTATTTCGGGCGCTCTCCCACTGATCGAGGTTTCTGGAAAACAGGGTTATGCAATTTGCCGTGTTCTCCTTGTAAGTCGAATATGGGTGAAAAGACGTTTATGGCAAAACCCAGGAAATATCCAGAGTTGTAGTCAGACACTTAATTTTATAATAATTGGAAGTATGGAGTTATAAACTTGAAACACGTATGTAACATAGCAGCGATGGCGAGGCATTGTAGCATCTGTGACCAGAGAGTATGCGCTTGACCGCGCGAGTGTTGCGAGCGGTTCTCAGTCTGTCGGTCTGTCGTTGCGAGTCTGTAGCTCTGTCTAGTTGAGGGCAGTACTCAGTTAGTTGTTGAGAGCTGTTCAGTGGTAGTCGTCGTGGAGTACAGTAGTAGCAGCCCAGTGCGGTTGTGTGATGTAGTATGTCGGCAACACTGGTCAAGATGCTGAATGAGGTATATTGTTAATTAAGGTAATCATCAGATAATGTAAATTTTATTGATTGTAATTAATTTCCAACAAGTGCCCCAATAATAATTTTGATTTCAAAAGCAATTTTATTCCACTTCCCTTAAAGACAAATTTCAGTTAAATTACAAAAAAAGGAATATTATTATTTGCAATGCAGTTCCTCCAAGCTGTGCGCAAGAATAAGAGCAGAAATTTGACTAGCAGTTACAATGAGGTAAGAATTTAATTCTGATTTTTGCACAGGGCCAAAGACCGGTATTTCGGTTTAATTGAATTATCATTATCACTGAAGTTTCATTAGTACTGAATTGTTTTTCACTATTTTTATGGGAGCATACGCCAGAGTCAGATTGCTAATTTTTGTCTAATGGTCATTGTCATTGAATTGATTTGCTAGGAGGTTACGTTAGGTCGTATTCTTGTTAACATTCAAATTATTGTCTTTCTACATTTTTGTGGGAAGGTTACACTTGGCTCCCATTACTATATAATATTGTCACGTAAAATTTTGTGGGGTGGTTACACTTGGCGACACCCAGTCCAGGATCGTATTTCGTTGAGAGTCTTTTGAAAAACAGTCAGATATCTGCTCTTATTTGCTTAAGTATAATTAGGATTTGGCGCTACGCTTTTACTAATATTGTGACTTTCTTTCTACAGGTCAACGGCAATTCGTTGCTCTGTTGTATTTGTGTGTTGCTTTTGCATTGTGCTTATTTGTTTTGTGAATAATTGTGACTATTGTAAAAATGCCGCGAAAGACTGTGAATAGTGTATCGCGAGGTATTGTGAATGAAATTACCGACTTAAACAACGTGACCGATAATAATTGTAACACGCAATGTAATGATGACAATCCTGCGTTCACTAACAATCAGTGCATTCCATCCACCCATGATGATTTTTGTCTTAATGATGAACAAACGAACTCGATTGTGTCTTCTGTTGATTTGACGACAATCGATGATGCGGAGCGCCCTATTGTAATGAGCGCTGCCCAGCTTAACACACCCGATTTAGAAAATTCAAGTAACGTACAGACAAATGTGTCAAATGAAAATGGTCAGTGTACTGAAAGTAGGACGGATTTATTTAATTCCGAAATAGTGACTGACAGTGTACGTCCGACTGACATATCTTTTTGTGAATCTCAAAATAACCAAATGGTTACAGAAAGCGAAACAATTCCAGATCCACCATTAAACAGCAAAGAGAATAGAAATGCTGACTTTGAGTCGAATCCAATTATGGCATTGTTGATACAAATGAGTAAACAACTTAGTGAAAATAGCGAAGATAACAAACAATTTAAAGAAAATTTCAAACAACAGAACGAAAAACAAGACAAGTTAAATGAAAAATTAGACGACAATTCCAGACAGTTAAATAAAAAATTAGACGACAATTCCAGACAGCTTAGTGAACAAATTAGAGCTGTTGCCGCGCAGTGTCATGACACTAAGGAACAGTTGCGCGTGGAAATTGAGGCTTGTTCACGTAAAAATAGCGAAGAAATTAAGTCTGTTGCGCAAGAATTAAGGGAAATGCAAACAGCCGCAACAGAAACACTCAGAGACGAAATTAGCGGAGTCGCTAAACAATGCTCTGAAAAAGCTGCACAATTACGCGACGAGTTTAAAGCAATGACAGCAGAACTTTCGCGCACAGTGGATGAAAAGATCGACGCGAAATTCGAACAACAAAATACTCAGATTGATGAACGCTTTAATCACCACATAGAAAACAGTAATACACGTTTCCGCAAATTTATTCAAGATCAAAATAAAGTCAAACGTCAAGTCATGGAAACAATCACTGCACAGAGACAGGAAGACAAACGTAAAATGTTCGCGAAAGCGAAGACGTATGTAGACAATAATATTACTACAGTGTCCGACAAAATTAATACCATAGAACAGTTGAACGCGGAATTACGGGATGAAATTTCTGATCTTAAATCAAAAACAGATACACACACAGTAAATATTCAAACAGTGACAGACAGATTCGAACAATTAGAACTAACACAGGATTGCGATGTCATCAAAGCTGATGTTAAAAAACTGAGCGAAACTACGCGTAAGTTGCAAAAACAGATTAATGCGTCCGATTCTAAAACCGATGATCAGGCAAAAATACTGACTGAAAAATATGATGAATTGGCCAGTCGTATTGATGCTATAGAAAGTAGTAATGATAATAAATCAGACGATACTGCACCGATTTCATTTAACCAAACACCTGAATTTCAAAATTTGCAGCAGACAATTAATGAGATCGATTCATCTAACAACACGTTACGTAGGAAGTTGTCAAATTTACAACAAGAAGTAACAGAGATAAAAAACATTTCAGTTAATAACATACCACAACAGACGCCACTTTATGAACATTTGTCAGACTCACGCAGCGCGTATAATTTGAGTAATCTACAGAGGGTACGGGACTTAGATTCCGAACAACCACAATTCAATAGATTCTCTTACGATCCTGAACATGTTCCATCACACAGAGATGATAATTTCGATTACAAACATTTTCTGTCAGTGAGAAAGTTTAAAGTTTTTAAAAACGATAGAACGCAGATTCACCCGCTGGATTGGATTCAACAATTTAGCTTTGCTCTTCCACCGACTTGGCCTGTAACGCATAAACTTGAATTTATTTGCAGTTTTTTGGAAGGCGAACCGGCAACTCGTATGAGACCGATCGCGAGACAGTGTTACTCGGTAGAGGAATTTCAGAATGCTTTTCTATCAGCGTACTGGTCGAAGACGACACAGCGCGGAATTAAAGACCAACTAATTAGTTTGCCAAACTATGAAAATTCCAATTTTCCCAGTGTGACGCAATTTTTTGAGCACATGGTACAACAAAACCAGTACCTGAGTGAACCGTACAGTGAATCTGCACTTATACAATTATGTATTTCCAAATTACCACGGTCATTACGAGTGTCACTTCTAACGGGCCAGCAAAAAGAAAACATTTCAGCATTCAGGGATCTGTTGCAGCTTTTAGAAGTACAGCAATCTGATTATTCATTCGTAAACAAAAACTTTTCGTATAATAACCAAGGTCAACAAACTTACAGTAATTATGATCAGGGACGTAATTTCAATAGAAAAGATAACAGACGCTTTAGGAACGACAACTACCAGAACTTAAATCACAGACAAAACTCAGATTGTCAATATCGTCAAAATTTTCAGCAACAGGAAGCACATTATGGTAACAATAGAAATTTTCCACCGCAACAGCATGAAAGTCAACCGGTTAGAATACCTAACCAACAATGGAATGCACAAGGTCAACCAGGCTTTAATGTTCCGCCACGTGCACGTGATACAACAAATAGTAACGCACGACAGCAAGGAAACAACTATGTACAGAGAAGACAGTATTACAATTCCTATCGCAATGCACCGTATAGGAGTGACTATCACGACAGACGTAAAAACGATGAGCACAATTATCAGCGTACATATAATAACAGTCGGTCTTACCAGCAACAAAGTAATCAACAAGAACATATTCTCATGAATGAACCCGACAGTAGGTACCATCCAGAGCGTAATACGTCTGGAAGAAGTAATAGGACAGTTCAAATAGTCGAAATGCCACAGAATCCTCCTAATAATAATAACACTTCAGATAGAATATGACTAGATACTGTACAGGCCACATCTTCCAGTAACACAAGCACTACTTTAGAAACGCAGAATATTGTTCACGAAAATGTTATTACTTTTGACGACATCAGAGACACTCTTTTACAGGAAAGACCAGTTGTTCAGAAAACTATTTCACACCCTGTCATTGAAATTAAAATTGGTTCATCGAAATTTTCAGCAGTAATCGATTCCGGATCACCTATATCAGTAATAAATGAGGAGACTTTTAACGTGTGCAACAAAGAGAATACTTATCCGACATTACCTTTAGGCAAAACAAAAGTGAAAGGAGCAGTATCAAGTAAAGGAGTAGACGTGAAATTGCAGACACATTTATCATTTTGTATTGGAGGTCATACTTTCCACTCTAATTTTTGGATTGTTCCTTTGTTGACAACAGACGTAATTTTAGGTACGAATTTTCTGGTACAACACGACGCAGTTATCGATTTTCAAAATTCTTATTTAATGCTAAAGGATGAAGATGTACAATTGGCTTTAGAATTTCAGCACTCATTATCTGTGGAAGAACAAACAATTAACCGCACAGAGGTCATTTCCGCAACACGTAACATAGACTGTAATCCCACATTGTTCACGGATACGTACGTACACAACGATAATACTCCAGACGAAGCTGACTACGACGTAATGCAAATGATTTCCGATAAAGTTAGACAAAGCAGTGCAACTACAGACGACGAACGTACGCAATTACACAAAATTCTTTTACAACAAGCTCCAGTTTTTGACAACATTCCTGGTACTATGTCCGGTTTTATGTATGAATTTCAAGTGAAACCGCATGATACATTTAAAGCAAAGCATTATCCCATTCCGTATATTCACAGAGAAAAAGTTAAAAATGAATTGCAGGATATGCTTGACCAAGGAATTATTGAACCAGCAGTTAGTCCATACATAAACCCGCTGCATATTGTTAAGAAAAAAGATGGCTCACTTCGCCTTGTACTTGATTCGCGTCACATTAATGACATAATTGTTAATGAAACAGATCGACCACAGACACTAGAAGAACTACTACAGAAATTTCACGGTACTGCTATTTATTCTACATTAGATTTGAAATCGGGGTTTTGGCAAATTCAACTTCATCCAAATTGCAGAAAATATACAGCTTTTCTCTGTTTCGGCGACTGTTATCAATTTTGCAAATTACCATTCGGCTTAACTATTTCTTCTGCAGCTTTTATTCGCGGTTTGAACACAATACTTCCGACAGAACTTAAGGACAGAATTACGACGTATGTAGACGACATTCTTATCGCAGAAGCTAACTGGTCTGATCACAATCTGATTCTTGAACAACTGTTACAAACTTTTCATGCACAAGGACTTACAGTTAATCTTAGTAAATCGCACTTTGGCAAAACTTCTATAAAATTTCTTGGACACGTAATTTCAGCGGAAGGCATTGCACCTGATCCGGAAAAACTTCAAGCTCTACGTGACATTACTGTTCCTACGACAAAAAAGCAACTACGCAGTTTTTTGGGCTTAATTAACTTTTTTCGAAAATTTATTCATCACTCTGCTTTAGACACACCTAGATTATGTCAACTGACAGGTAAAAACACTATTTGGTCTTGGGATAAGCAAGCACATTCTGAATTTGTGAACCTGAAACATGCTTTATTGAATGCTCCACTTTTATCGCACCCAGATCTTACCAGAAATTTTTCCATTGCTACTGACAGTTCGAACACCGCTTTGGGCGTGCATGTTTTTCAGGAAATTGAAGAAGATGGTTCAATAGTAATTAAAAACATCGCATTTGCAAGCCGCATTTTGTCACCTGCTGAACGAAATTATTCCGTTACAGAACTGGAAACATTATGTGTTGTATGGGCTTTTACGAGATTTCGGCACTTTCTTTATGGCAGACATACCACAGTGTACACAGACCACAGAGCGATACAATTTTTACTTTCGGCTAAATTCACTCACGACAGATTAAGTAGATGGAAACTATATTTACAGGAATTTAATTTTACAATAGTTCACATTCCCGGTACGCAAAATGTTATAGCAGACGCACTATCTCGTTCTCTCAGCAACAATCAGCAAGACGTAGCAACCAACTTCTGCAAAGCAAATTTCAGCGTCATGTACATTCAGCAAGTTGCATTTGAAAATTTTATTTCATCGTCATTACAGGACATAGCACAAGAACAAAATAAAGACAATGTGTGGAAAGAAATTAAACACCTTTGGCAAGATAGGAAAAATGTTACGATTAGGAACCACTACACTGTACGCAATGACATTCTGTTTCGCCGTTCTCATCCTGACAGCAACAATTGGTTATTATGCATCCCTGACGAACTTGTTAACAAATTAATCTGGTATACTCATTTAAGTTACGCACATTACGGAGCAAGAAAATGTTTTCTTATACTGAGACAGAACTGTTATTTTAACAACATGGAGAAACGTATACGACGAGTTTTAGCGTCTTGTAAAATTTGCCAGAAAGCTAAATCAGACACCACTTCACATATTCCTCCTTTATATCCGATTGTACCTGTTAAATTAAGACATATGGCCGCAGTAGATATTTTTGGTCCGATTCCGAGAACTAACAGAGGTTTTTGCTACATCTTTGTCGCTGTTGAGCTCACTTCAAAATTTGTTACTTTCACTCCGTTACGCAAAGCTACTGCTAAAACTGTTTCAAAAGCATTTGTAAAGCATTTTCTATTTCATGTAGGGCATGTGATGAAAGTAATTTCCGACAATGGACCACAGTTTCGATCTGCAATATGGACACGTATGTTACGAGCTAGAAACATTTCTCCGATCTATATATCCAAGTACCATGCTTCTTCGAACCCCTGTGAACGGTTAATGAAAGAAATTGGTAAGCTGTGCCGAATATACTGCCACAAAAGACATATTGATTGGGATACACACACACTCTCATTCCAAGATGTAATTAATTCCATTCCAAATGAATCCACTATGCTATCTCCGTCTGTTATACTGAAAAACGTTGAACCACCAAACAAAATTAAAGAATTTGTACATTTTCCTACATCTCGTCGCTTACGACACCACGAAATAATTGACATTGCGCTGAACAACATCAAACGTGCCGCAGAGCGCCGGAGAAGACAGCAAAAACAGGTTTGTACACGCCGCGACTTCCACGTTGGACAGAAGATACTAGTACGTACACACCATTTATCCAGCAGAATAAAAGGTAAGTGCAGTAAATTCGAACTTCTATACGCAGGTCCATATCGGATTCGCAGCATTCCTCACCCCAATGTTGTACACGTCGAAACTTTGAGAACGAAAAAAAGTAAAGGCAATCACCACGTCTCCAACATCAAACCCTTTATTCAATAAACATACTTTATGATTTATCGCACAATAATGCCATTTCCTAATTTTTTATGATTACTTATGCATTTATACGCACATGAACACTTACTGATGAATATCGTATTTTTTCTTGGCAAGTGCCTGGCAAGGTAAGGTTAGCAGGTCGCTCTTCTTGTCGATTACACATCAGACCGTGCATATTTTTTTCAGACGAACTTACACATTTTATGACCACTTATGCAATTATATTTATATGATTACCTACTGATGACTGTCGTATTTTTCTTGGCAAGTGCTCGGCAAGATAAGGTTAGCAGGTCGCTTTTCTTGTCGTTACACGTCAGACCGTGCACATTTTCCATTTTTTTATGTATATATGATTATTTTCCTGTTTTGTTTGTATGCACTATGAATTAGCTAAGATATAGCAAACACCAGTTGACTTTGACATTTTGCTTTGTGATATCTCAACATCGTGAGTACTTTAATTTTTTTGCTGCTGCATTGTGATATTCCGTGTACATTTTTTGCCTTTGAACACTGTCTATGCTTTTGACATATTACGTTTTCTGTCATGTTGTGCTGTATGCTTGATTCTGTTACCGTTAATCAGTAATTATTTAGTGGGTATATGATTTGAATGCAAGACATTAATCTTTGTTCATCATTTTCAGAAAGAAATAACGTGTAAAGAAAATAAATTAAACAGAAATGGGAATTTCACCTACGGAATAAACGAAAGAGGATGCAATAACTTTATGAGAAAGAGTAAATGGATCAGGATTAACAAGCATTAACAAGAATATACTACACTCATCGTAGAATAGCAGTCTTTACTAATTTTTTCTTTCAGAATACAAGGTGATTGATGCAGGCTGTCAGACAGAACTACACATCTTAGTTTTAGTGATGAAATATGCTAGAGATAAGGAATAGTTGTATAATGAGTAATGAAGTGATATTTTTGCAGATGATAATGAATACTGATGAATAATGAAGAAGGATATGCTGTTATGAATAATGAAGTTTTTCTTTACAGGTGATGATAATGATGGAGTTATGAATAATGAAGTGATTGATAATGAAGTTTTTTTTTTTACAGATGAGGATAATGTTGAAGTCATGTATTTATGCTACGTAGTTATTTAAGTATTTGTTGCAGTTTGTTTTGACAGCAGGTGTTATATTGCATAGTAGGATGACGGAAAGTTTTGGAAAGGACAGCTATGGAGCACATTTTATACACATTTCACTACTTGTTAATTCGAAGTTCACTACTTTTCAGCATAGTGTGCGTTTCTTCTTTCAGGTCAATAATCCATTTTGTATTTTTTCCAGGAGAAGTTTTTCATGATACATACTAAACCTATTATACCTGTACTAGCACTTACATTTTTTACCCATTTGTGTCTATTATTTATAAATGTGATCACATTTACTGCCTTGTTTCATAACCTTGCTACAGCTGACTCAAGACGAATGACGTTACTCATTTTTTTTCATTTACAGTAACAACCCAGAACCAATTTTTTTCTTTCTTTTTCTCTTCTTGCTTTCTCTTATAATTACCCCCCGAATAGTAAATTAAGAGATTTCTGAATAATAATTATGCCATTAATTAGCTCTTGTTTTCAATTATGACTTTTCATGTTTTGGTCACTGGCCAATGAGTGCCAATAATTTGTATAACTCAATATATTATGCCAAGTGCCAATAATTAGTGTAATATTTTTTACTATTCAGTACTTGCTGGCCACTGAGTGCCAATGATGAGTGTAATGTTTTGTACTATTCAGTACTTGCTGGTCACTGAGTGCCAATGATGAGTGTAATGTTTTGTACTATTCAGTACTTGCTGGTCACTGAGTGCCAAGAATGAGTGTAATGTTCTGTAATATTCAATACTTGCTGGCCACTGAGTGCCAATGATGAACATTATTCTGTCATACTAAATATGCTTTGTAACTGGCCAAGGACTGCCACTGTTTATTGTAATACGATTACCCATGATGCCAATAATTTAATTTTGTGAACATTTTTCTGTAATACTACATTCATGGTACAGAAATGTTCAACACTGGGCTATGAATGCCCCAAATGAAAACTGTAATTGTCAATATTATGTGACTTAATGTCCTTCACCTCATGAGCTAACTACCCTGAATTACTGCAATGTCCATTTGTCCTGTCTATCCTAGTGATCATGGAGCACTACCTTTGGGTTTGCACTACTTCTACGTTGGTGTGCCTTGTAAAAGCGTGGTGTTGACACGACATGCTGTCCACCACCATGAGCGATGAAGACGTTATTATGGTCCCACTGTTTGGTGTACCTAATGTACTGCCAGAATGAGAACATGAAATATTACTACGAGAGTTCAGTGTCTTGGCTACACTGATGAATTCTGATGGGAAAAGAACTGCAAATTGTGTCACTTGGTGTTGTACTTCTGTGGAAAGATATGGACTTGCAGAACAGCTGTGTGCAATCTAAAGTGCTACAACCATGATGCAATCCTTCCCTTTCCTATCCTAATTCTTGTCACATAGTGAAAATAATTTTTTGCTAACATTATTTATGTTCATGACTATACATTTTTTTGATTCGCTGAACTCCAGTGCGAGTACAGTTATGTCACTTGTCGATATGATTTTTGCCATTATGTTTATTTATTGCAAAAATACCTAAGACATTTTTCGATTTGTTCTCAAGTACAGTATGTGCACTCTTGTCTTTTATATTGTATATACATTTTTTTAGTATTTTATTTTAATGATATGTTCTGAACTACAGTGCATGTGCACTTATGTTAGGTGTTAATATGTTTTCTACTGAACTTCAGTGCCTGTGCACTTTTCTCATTTTTCAATATGATTTGTACTATTCTGTATATTCAATACTTCAATGCGTATGCACTTATGTCATTTGTTACTAATTGTATATACATTTCATCATTTACTGATATGTTCTCAACTGCAGTGCATGTGCACTCATGTCACTTGTCAACATAATATTTTTTGCCAGTCTGTTTATTTGTTCTGAATATGCTAAAGAATTTTTTCAGTGCCTGTGCACTTTGTTATCTGTCAAATAATTTGTATATACATTTTTCTGATTTGCTACTATGTTTTGTACTCACATTTTGTCTTTGTCTGATATATTTTGTACTTAGTGCGTGTGCACAACATTTAATTCATGTACTACATCTAAATATTCTGTAAGTTGTAGAAGTTTGTTAATTAAAGAAAAATTTTGCCGCGCTTGGCAAGTCCAAATGACTCACCATCGCTGCCAAATTTTTGCCCCCCCAGTGGAGGGTTATGAAACACGTATGTAACATAGCAGCGATGGCGAGGCATTGTAGCATCTGTGACCAGAGAGTATGCGCTTGACCGCGCGAGTGTTGCGAGCGGTTCTCAGTCTGTCGGTCTGTCGTTGCGAGTCTGTAGCTCTGTCTAGTTGAGGGCAGTACTCAGTTAGTTGTTGAGAGCTGTTCAGTGGTAGTCGTCGTGGAGTACAGTAGTAGCAGCCCAGTGCGGTTGTGTGATGTAGTATGTCGGCAACACTGGTCAAGATGCTGAATGAGGTATATTGTTAATTAAGGTAATCATCAGATAATGTAAATTTTATTGATTGTAATTAATTTCCAACAAGTGCCCCAATAATAATTTTGATTTCAAAAGCAATTTTATTCCACTTCCCTTAAAGACAAATTTCAGTTAAATTACAAAAAAAAGGAATATTATTATTTGCAATGCAGTTCCTCCAAGCTGTGCGCAAGAATAAGAGCAGAAATTTGACTAGCAGTTACAATGAGGTAAGAATTTAATTCTGATTTTTGCACAGGGCCAAAGACCGGTATTTCGGTTTAATTGAATTATCATTATCACTGAAGTTTCATTAGTACTGAATTGTTTTTCATTATTTTTATGGGAGCATACGCCAGAGTCAGATTGCTAATTTTTGTCTAATGGTCATTGTCATTGAATTGATTTGCTAGGAGGTTACGTTAGGTCGTATTCTTGTTAACATTCAAATTATTGTCTTTCTACATTTTTGTGGGAAGGTTACACTTGGCTCCCATTACTATATAATATTGTCACGTAAAATTTTGTGGGGTGGTTACAAACTTGAAGAGGATGTACGTTTGATTTCAGTGAGCCAGATTGAATGGGTATTCTTTGTAGCAGTCACACAGGGAAGGAACGCCTTGCAAACGATAGGGTAGCTTGGAGAACTGTCCCAAATCAGTCTTCCGTCTGTGATCATGCAGCTACCGTTAATCCCGTATAGTGCGGGGTCTGCTGTAATTCCCATTTGACAATTTTATTTTATTTAACTTTGTAGCCGAATGTCCTACAGGTAATCGCGAGGAATTCGTGTGCGACACCTGTCCGTGAATTGTGTAAACTATGTTCTATGTATCAACGTCTTTTAACTGTCTGTGAATCGTATTTTCTGAAGTAGAAACTGGGGATCAGCCCAGCATGAGCCTAAACGAGCGAGGAAATCCGCCTGATAACCACAACCAGACTCGTCTGCGCATCAGCCACGGTCATTTATCCGATAAGCGGAGAATTCGATACGGGTCTACACTATACGTAAAGATTTTTGAGTTAACACTAAAATAACAAAACACTTATGTTCATAAAAGATAAGAAACACAGATAGAGGAAGGATGATGTAGTTTCGAGGAGTTAGTTATGTAAAGGTTATATTTCAAAACTCTTTAGATAAATGTTAGTAAACGGACGATTACTTCACCATGTGTGTCCGTTAATTGGCAACACGAAATAACGCATGTATAGCTTGTCATATTCGACAAAAACGGTTGCAACGGTGTTCCCCCTATGAACAACTACAAAGATAAGCTATTATTATGTTCCACCGTCTAACATCTTTAACGTAATCGATAGATTCTTGCATCTGCCGTGTCTTTGACCCTAGTGCGAGCCACGTTCGTAGCATTCGAATTGGTTGGGTATATTGTACACCAGAGTCGACTGCATTGACACCGCTGACGTAGAAAGCAAAATGCAGAACGGGTTTACAAAATGTCCTATACATCATTTATCAAGCGCATGACATTAAAATCTGTTAATTAGTCTAAAGCTGAAATCACAGCTCTCATATTTTTTGCGATAATGAAATATGAAATAAAAGCTGTTAGCTATATAACAGGCTTACGCATACAGAAATTTGATAACCTTAATGAAAGCTGGACGGAGTGAAGATTTTGTTTCAAACCTGCAGGCGGTGACCGCTGACGAATAACAATTTCATTAGGCATGAAAGCTTTCATTATGCACTGCAGTTTTTGTAATTAATTCTTTTTGCATGTTCCTGTTCAGTTCATTTGATACAGTTGTATAGCTTATTCGGAAATGGCTAAATTTTGTTTGTTCTTTGTAACGCTTTGTGAAATAATGGCGACAGCAGACCCTCGTATCGGGGCTAAGCATGTCATTTATTCCTGCTCTCATATGATTATTTTCTTTATCATCTCCAGAGGAAACAGTAAAGTATGATTTACCAGTTCAACTCGACGCTTAAAGTATTCAAAAAATAAACGTTTTGAATGACAGAGAGTGAAGAATTTTCCTATATCTTCGTTCCCAATAGCAATACAAACCATTTCAATTCTTATTACTCAGCTAGTGGCGTTACAAGTAAATTGTTTAGTATGTCTCTCGGTATGCATGCATTAGAAGTATCTGCAGAACTCGTTAATTTTGTCAATATTAACTGAATTTTGGTATTATTTAATCAGGAACTTCGTTCATTGTTGAAATTAACTGGCTAATATTTGGCATTGTAACCACAGTAGTCATAAATACTAAACCTCATTCATCTTTTGATAGATAATACATTCAACGTCAGGTCATGAAATTTTTATCTCTGTTTTCTTAGGTAGGCTTCCTCCTGGTAATTAGCTTCGGTTACTGAATTTCTCACTGTAATCAAATGCACTACATTACCAGACCAACTGAGGTAGCGCAGGGATTGATCGATGAGAGGATACGTATCAAAAAACCTCTATTGAATTTATGTTTGAAAATGGATGGTTTCCATGCTGCAGACAGTTTATTCAATTATACTTTGTTACAGAGACTGCGGTCTAATACGCGTTGTAACATGCAGCCACAGTTACAGTTACTATCCTATTCGCACACTTTCCAAGAGGATGGTATTGTTCCTCATGTGTCATGCTCTAGTGCCCTCTCCTGTCATAATAATTGTTACTGTTGAGTCCGATTTACTTCTCTTGCCGACTAACCTTGTAGCGGATGTGATCCAGCATTGTACGCAATGGTTCTGTATCCGAAACGAGAGCTTGCCGACATGGTGTTTACTTACGGAAAGGCAAATGGCAACGGGCGGCGGGCAACCAGATGTATCAGGAGACCTATCTCCGCGGACAACAACCACAGAATTCAATGTTTACAACAGTATTTAGCAGTTTGTCTCCAACAGGGTTGTTTCGGGAAACAGGGAATCATGAACGACGTACCCGAAATGTTCTGACTGCAGGCTTGGAGGAAAATGCGATTAACACTGCAGAAGGCGACCGGCGTGGCAGTGCCAGACACTTGGCCCGTCAGTACTGGGCAAGCTATTCGAACACAGCGTGTGGAGGGCTTACTAGCGACAGACTTTCCACATGGGAGTAGTTTTGTCACTGGGTTCTTCACCAGGCACCCTCGATTCCGGTATTTGTGTCATCTATCCTAATCGCACACGAGGCTACCTTTACGCAGAGTAGTATCTTCAACTTTTATAACAGTCATCTGTGGGACAGTATGCAGAATTCCCGTGGTATGGTGAAAGCGAATCATCAGCACTGGTGCAGCTGGAATGTGTGGGCCGGGAAAGTTGGCGACCGTATTTTGGGACCATTCTTCCTTCCACATCGCCTAACAGACCGGACCTACGGCGTTTCTTGCTGTTAACTTTGGCTCCCCTGCTGGAAGAAGTGCCTTTGGTGATTCGAAGGGTTAGGTGGCTGCTGCATGATGGTGCCCTAGTCCACTTCGCCGTAACCGTCGGGACACATCTCAGTGATGCCTATTGCCGGCCGCGGTGGTCTAGCGGTTCTAGGCGCTCAGTCCGGAACCGCGCGACTGCTATGGTCGCAGGTTCGAATCCTGCCTCGGGCATGGATGTGTGTGATGTCCTTAGGTTTAAGTAGTTCTAAGTTCTAGGGGACTGATGACCACAGATGTTAAGTCCCATAGTGCTCAGAGCCATTTGAACATCTCAGTCATGTCTTCCGTGGTCGACGGACCGGACGAGTGGGTCCAGTTCACTCCCTACTCGTTCACTGGATCTCAACCCTTGCGATTACTGGTTATGTGGTTCAAATGGTTCAAATGGCTCTGAGCACTATGCGACTTAACTTCTGAGGTCATCATTCGCCTAGAACTTAGAACTAATTAAACCTAACTAACCTAACTAACTGGTCTAGGGGTAGTGTCTTTGACTCATAATCAAAACGTGTTCGATCCCCGCCACTGTCTAAATTTTGATAAATAATCGGCATTGGTGGCCGAAGACTTCCGGCATAAGAAGTCAGCCTCATTCTACCAACGGCCTTGTCAAAGAGGGCGGGGGAGCGGATAGAGGTTCAGGGCACTCTCTTGTCGTAAGGGTGGGAAATTGCCCGTAAAGGCGGAAGAATCAGCAATGATCAACGACATGAGGATGCAGAAGGCAATGGGAACCACTGCATTAAAGACACGTAACGTGTATCCACAGGACATGTGGCCTGTATTTGAAGAAGTGTCATGATGATCTCTCCATTGGCAAAAGATTCCGGAATAGTCCCCCATTCGGATCTCCGGGAGGGGACTGCCAAGGGGGAGGTTACCATGAGAAAAAGATTGAATAATCAACGAAAGGATAACGTTCTACGAGTCGGGGCGTGGAATGTCAAAAGCTTGAACGTGGTAGGGAAACTAGAAAATCTGAAAAGGGAAATGCAAAGGATCAATCTAGATATAGTAGGAATCAGTGAAGTGAAGTGGAAGGAAGACAAGGATTTCTGGTCAGATGAGTATCGGGTAATATCAACAGCAGCAGGAAATGGTATAACAGGTGTAGGATTCGTTATGAATAGGAAGGTAGGGCAGAGGGTGTGTTACTGTGAACAGTTCAGTGACCGGGTTGTTCTAATCAGAATCGACAGCAGACCAACACCGGCAACGATAGTTCAGGTATACATGCCGACGTCGCAAGCTGAAGATGGATAGAGAAAGTGTATGAGGATATTGAAAGGGTAATGCAGTATGTAAAGGAGCACGAAAATCTAATTGTCATGGGCGACTGGAATGCAGTTGTAGGGGAAGGAGTAGAAGAAAAGGTTACAGGAGAATATGGGCTTGGGACAAGGAATGAAAGAGGAGAAAGACTAATTGAGTTCTGTAACAAGTTTCAGCTAGTAATAGCGAATACCCTGTTCACGAATCACAAGAGGAGGAGGTATACTTGGAAAAGCCCGGGAGATACGGGAAGGTTTCAATTAGATTACATCATGGTCAAACAGAGATTCCGAAATCAGATACTGGATTGTAAGGCGTACCCAGAAGCAGATGTAGACACAGATCACAATATAGTAGTGATGAAGAGTAGGCTGAAGTTCAAGACATTAGTCAGGAAGAATCAATACGCAAAGAAGTGGGATACGGAAGTACTAAGGAATGACGAGATACGTTTGAAGTTCTCTAACGCTATAGATACAGCAATAAGGAATAGCGCAGTAGGCAGTACAGTTGAAGAGGAATGGACATCTCTAAAAAGGGCCATCACAGAAGTTGGGAAGGAAAACATAGGTACAAAGAAGGTAGTTGCGAAGAAACCATGGGTAACAGAAGAAATACTTCAGTTGATTGATGAAAGGAGGAAGTACAAACATGTTCCGGGAAAATCAGGAATACAGAAATACAAGTCGCTGAGGAATGAAATAAATAGGAAGTGCAGGGAAGCTAAGACGAAATGGCTGCAGGAAAAATGTGAAGACATCGAAAAAGATATGATTGTCAGAAGGACAGACTCAGCATACAGGAAAGTCAAATCGACCTTTTGTGACATTAAAAACAACGGTAGTAACATTAAGAGTGCAACGGGAATTCCACTATTAAATGCAGAGGAGAGAGCAGATAGGTGGAAAGAATACATTGAAAGCCTCTATGAGGGTGAAGATTTGTCTGATGTAATAGAAGAAGAAACAGGAGTCGATTTAGAAGAGTTAAGGGATCCAGTATTAGAATCGGAATTTAAAAGAGCTTTGGAGGACTTACGGTCAAATAAGGCAGAAGGGATAACATTCCATCAGAATTTCTAAAATCACTGGGGGAAGTGGCAACAAAACGACTATTCACGTTGGTGTGTAGAATATATGAGTCTGGCGATATACAATCTGACTTTCGGAAAAGCATCATCCACACAATTCCGAACACGGCAAGAGCTAACAAGTGTGAGAATTATCGCACAATCAGCTTAACAGCTCATGCATCGAAGCTGCTTACAAGAATAACATAGAGAAGAATGGAAAAGAAAATTGAGAATGCGCTAGGTGACGATCAGTTTGGCTTTAGGAAAAGTAAAGGGACGAGATAGGCAATTCTGACGTTACGGCTAATAATGGAAGCAATGCTAAAGATAAATCAAGACACTTTCATAGGATTTGTCGACCTGGAAAAAGCGTTCGGCAATATAAAATGGTGCAAGATGTTCGAGATTCTGAAAAAAGTAGGGGTAAGGTATAGGGAGAGACGGGTCATATACAACATGTACGACAACCAAGAGGGAATAATAAGAGTGGACGATCAAGAACGAAGTGCTCGTATTAAGAAGGGTGTAAGACAAGGCTGTAGCCTTTCGCCCGTACTCTTCAATCTGTACATCGAGGAAGCAATGATGGAAATAAAAGAAAGGTTCAGGAATGGAATTAAAATAAAAGGTGAAAGGATATCAATGATACGATTCATTGATGACATTGCTATCCTGAGTGAAAGTGAAGAAGAATTAAATGATCTGCTGAACGGAATGAACAGTCTAATGAGTACACAGTATGGTTTGAGAGTAAACCGGGGAAAGACGAAGGTAATGAGAAGCAGTAGAAATGAGAACAGCGAGAAACTTAACATCAGGATTGATGGTCACGAAGTCAGTGAAGTTAAGGAATTCTGCTACCTTGGCAGTAAAACAACCAATGACGGACGGAGCAAGGAGGACATCAAAAGCAGACTCGCTAAGGCAAAAAAGGCATTTCTGGCCAAGAGAAGTCTACTAATTTCAAATACCGGCCTTAATTTGAGGAAGAAATTTCTGAGGATGTACGTCTGGAGTACAGCATTGTATGGTAGTGAAACATGGACTGTGGGAAAACCGGAACAGAAGAGAATCGAAGCATTTGAGATGTGGTGCTATAGACGAATGTTGAAAATTAGGTGGACTGATAAGGTAAGGAATGAGGACGTTCTACGCAGAATCGGAGAGGAAAGGAATATGTGGAAAATACTGATAAGGAGTAGGGACAGGATGATAGGACATCTGCTAAGACATGAGGGAATGACTTCCATGGTACTAGAGGGAGCTGTAGAGGGCAAAAACTGTAGAGAACTGTAGAGGAAGACAGAGATTGGAATACGTCAAGCAAATAATTGAGGACGTAGGTTGCAAGTGCTACTCTGAGATGAAGAGGTTAGCGCAGGAAAGGAATTCGTGGCGGGCCACATCAAACCAGTTAGTAGGCTGATGATAAAAAAAAAACCTAAGGACATCACACACATCCATACCCGAGGCAGGATTCGAACCTGCGACCGTGGCGGTCGCTCGTTTCCAGACTGTAGTGCCTAGTACCGCACGGCCGCTCCGGCAGTCTCTGTTTATGTGTCCATCTCAGAAGCATCGTGTATGCAGAGTTCATTCCAGACGTGGGGACACTGGAACAGCGCATTCATTCTGCCTTCAACACTGTTCGGATGCAGCCTGGCCGATGTGAATATGTGTGACAGAGCACGCTAAGGCGCGTGCACGCATGCGTCGAGCCAATTGGGAACCATTTTCAACACATACTGTAACTATGGCTGCATGGTACAGCTCGCATTAGACCGCAGTCTGTGTAACAATGTACGACTGAATAAATGGTCTCTAGCACGGAAACCATGCATTTCCGAACATAAGATCATTGGACCTTTTTCGTTCGTATCCTCTGACCGATCAATCCCTAGAGTTTGTGCACGGTGGAAAAAAATCATTCTCTAGCTGTTATGAAAATCTAAGCCTGTACCACTTTATAATGAATGTCATGCTGTTGGCTGAATTAACATTTACAAAAAAGAATCACATGACTGAGGACGTATCAGTCACAATACAATGCTGTTTTTTACAAACTGACTTACTCAATTCGTGGTTGAAGTAACTATTGTTGTAAATGCGGAAGTCTCTACGTGTATAGAAAGTAAGGGTTGTTGCATCAGAAATAGGTCATATTATTATTTATGCATACTGACACTAGCTTCTGCGTTGCAGAAGGCAACATTCATCTTAAGCCGTCGGCGCGCGGACCATACACTCGAACGTTGAGGGTTCAGCATGCCGGTTTCCTGGAACAGCACGTTGGGGAGTCTTCCCAAACGTTCAGAGCAGTATCTAGCACGTCAGTTATTCTGAACGAGCGTTTTAACGTTGACCAATGAGACTGAAGAAGCCACCTCTGTCACATGCGTGCCATTTGTGGGCCTCGCACGCCATGTCTCTTCAATACAGAGTTGCAAGGAGCCACATAGGCTTTCAGGTGAAGTTCATACGTATATATGCCGTTTCTGAGCACCAGAAAATTTCGGATCTCTCGAAAATCCGTCGATAAACATATGATTCGTTGTAATAATTGACGGGAACATCATCTTGTGGTTGAAGAATTATTGTAACTTACGTATTACGAAGATATGAGGTTTCAAGGCAACGGCACATTGAGAATCCACCAAAAATCCATTATTTTTGGTACAATTTGTTTTTACTAAATGTAAGTTAGTACCATACCTACGATAAAACTTTCAGGAGGTAGTAACGTGTAAAGTAAAGACGTAAATCTTTCATGGTCGCTATAGCATCACAAATAGTGTTATGTCCGGTAACTACTGATGTTGCGTCTCACTAGATCCAAATACCAGTTTTACAAACCTTCACGTTTTCTAATAGATTCTGATAATTTAATAAAAGTATGTTCTGTAATATTCGATGTTATATAAATATGAGTTAGCTCTTTCTGAGGCGTGACTTCGTTCAATCGGCTGCATCTGCGAGGCAGCTTGCATTACTTCAGGAAGATATTTTGAAATTTGTTGTTTTAAATTTTGTTTTTGATACGTTGTAAAGAATCTACTTGTAAATAAGAACTGTGATAAAGTAAGAACGACCTGAGGCTTCTACCAAAAACTGAATATGATGAAATTAAAACTTTCTGGCAGATCAAAACTGTGTGCCGGATCGAGACTCGAACTCGGGACCTTTGCCTTTCGCGGGTAAGGGTTCTACCAACTGAACTACCCAAGCACGACTCACGCCCCGTCCTCACAGCTTTACTTCTGCCAGTACCTTGCCTGCGAAAGGCAAAGGTCCCGAGTTCGAGTCTCGGTCCGGCACACAGTTTTGATTTGCCAGGAAGTTTCATATCGGCGCACACTCCGCTGCAGAGTGAAAAATCTCATTCTGGATGATGAAATTATTTGGTTCTTAGGTGGAGAACTACTGTAAATTTGTAACGCGCTACTTGTAATGGAACCGATGTATTTATTGACTGGACATAGTATTGTACTTTCTTTTTTACTTTATAACATGTTCATGGATATATAATCTTAAGTTTATACATACTCGAACAGAAAAAGTAGACTAGGATATGGAGAAGGGAGAAAAAATGCGTTTTAATACTGCTAACACAGGAATTTTACGTCTGTCCATTTCGTAAACAGTGTTAATTGCGATCCAGATATAGAAGACATCTGTCACTGGAGTGCGGTGTGGTCGAGCGTACCACGTTGAGGCACACGTACTGCATGAACACGTCGCATGAACATTCATGTAATTATCCAATTGCCGGCCGAAGTGGCCGTGCGGTTAAAGGCGCTGCAGCCTGGAACCGCAAGACCGCTACGGTCGCAGGTTCGAATCCTGCCTCGGGCATGGATGTTTCTGATGTCCTTAGGTTAGTTAGGTTTAACTAGTTCTAAGTTATAGGGGACTAATAACCTCAGAAGTTGAGTCCCATAGTGCTCAGAGCCATTTGAACCAATTATCCAATTGTTATGTTACCATGACAATCATAATTAATAGTTAACAATCACATCCGCTCATACTACACACTATACGCTGGAGATAGGCATAAGTGTATTCTAAGAGGTATGTCTTCTGTAATGCCAATATCGTTGACGACTGGCATTTGCCCGATAGTAGTCACGCAGTGGGATATAAAACAGTAAACATCATATTGGGCAGCATATTCCCATGCAGAGTGACGCATTCTAGGGTGACCCAGAAACCCTTGAACATTTGAAAATTTAATACGGAATTATGTAGACAGAGAGGTAAAATTTGACACACAGGTTTGAAATAACACGGGGTTTTACTGAAACAAAAAAGGTGCACAGAATGATTAACAGATGGCGCTTCATATAACGCAAAAGCATTAATTAGTGTAACAATTGATTTTTAGAAAAGACGATGATCTTAAGAACACTGTTCAATTCATCGACCTTTATTCCTCTACAATACCTGTAGTCGAGCACTGTAGAGTACGTCAGTGTATGTAGTGAGGAATTCCCGTCGGACGCTGTCTTTTAGCATCCCAGATGAGGTCGGGCATTGCGGCAGACTTGCCACGTCAGGTAACCTCATAACCAAAAATCACTCGGTTTGAAGTCTGGAGACCGGAGAGACCAAGCGTGACGGAAGTGGTGGCTCAGCACGCGATCCTGACAAAACGATTTGCGCAAGAGATCTTTCAAACGTCTAGCAATATGGGGTGGAGCGCCATCTTGCATAAATGTTGTACTTTCCAGAACGTGTTTATCAGGCAGGCTAGGGATGATGCGTTTCTGTAACGTATCAGCGTACCCCGCACCCATCACGCCGACATTTGTAAAAGCAGCAACACACAGGATCAGACCACGAATGATGGTAACTCCACACCACACCGTGACGTTTTCATAATGCACAGGGGTTTCCACGACAGTTGTAGCATTTTCGATAGCCAAGGTGTGCAGTGGTGGGTGTTGACAGCCGCTCGGCGTGTAAAGTGGCTTCGCCGGTGCACAACACGTTAGACAACCATTCATCATCTTTCCCTATTTTTTTGAAGTTCCCACACTGCAGATAGTGTCCGTGTCACGAAGTCAGTGGCTATCAGTGTATGATAGCGCTGGATTTCGTACGGATAGCATTGAAGGGCACGCCTTAGCGCTCTCCAAACAGTAGTACGTACAATGCCGCTGCGATGTGCGACTTCACGAGCGCCGACTTCGATGTATGGAGATGAAGCCGTTAAAGTCTGAGTTTCTTCCTGAACTGTCCAAGCAGACGTAGAACTTGTGTTTGGTCGCTCTCTACAGGACCGATCGTCTAAAGTACCCTTGGCTTTGAACTTCGAGGCCGCGCGTGGTAGCTGCGCGGTCTAGGCACCTTGTTACTGTTCGCGCGGCTCCCCCCGTCGGAGGTTCGAGTGCTCCCTCGGGCATGGATGTGGGTGTTGTCCTTAGCGTAAGTTACTTTAAGTTAAATTAAGCAGTGCGTAAGCCTAGGGACCGATGACCTCGGCAGTTTGGTCCCACAGGAACTTACCACAAATTTCCAAAATTTCGAACTTCGTGATCATGTTCCCACTTGTCAGAGAATCTTTGTCCGTTCGAATACCTTTCTTAGACGATGGGATCGTAAAACTGCAGTAACGGATTCTCCATTCCCGTAGTAAAGCTTCATTAAAAGTCTATTTTCTGGTAAAGTCAACATACCGTGATTGCTGGCGCTCCTGTCTCCCTCTGTCACTACAATTCATTTTATATACGATTCTGCAATGTGACTGACGTTTAACTGTTCAGAGCCATCTGTTGGCCGGTTTTTAGCTCTCGTTTATGGTTTCAATAAAACTCCATGTGATATGAGGCATGTATGACAAGTTTTACCTCTCTATCTGTATTATTCCTTGAATTAGTGCATTTTCAAATGTTAACGGACATGACATACGAGTACTAGCAAGCTGCAGAGCATCACATATTCAATAATTAACTTCTGCGTGACGTCCTTCTGTGTGTTTTAATACAAAGAAACGCAAAGAGGCACCGGAGTCTCATAGGGGTATTTTCACGGGGGCAAGTATAAAATATATGGGTGTTATTTAAGAGGAATGTACACAGCCCTCCAGAACGTCTCTCTCTCATTGGCCTCTTCTCTGGAAGTCTCCGGTGACTACGAGACACCCGCCAACGACCAGTTCTCTGCGACAAAGACGCTCCGGGCATACAACATCGCGTGCTCCACTGCACTTCTGCTTGATTTAAAATGTTTTGATCTGACTTTAAGCGCCCACCACTGCCGACCGGAGCAATTTCGGTCTAAATAAACTTCTTAAACTCACGCGCTTCCAATCTAGTTTTCCCTTCCGTGGTGTAAAAATAACGCTTTTCATATTAATAAGGTAGCCTGAGTGATTTCACTGTACAGTTAGACGCCGCTACGTGCTGTGATAAGGAGTTACGGAAGAAAGGTCCCCAGCTGTCAGCCGACACGCTTACTAATGAGCAGGTTCTTTGCCGCGTAACCAGTATATTGTATTATCTGCCTGAACGTTCATTATTTTTCAGAAGTAGTCATTGTTTTTAATATTCTTTGAGTTGTTTATTAGACATAATATCACACTACGTAACAGTGATCTAGTAAAATATCATTATAAACCACGAACTGTGTGGTCGATTAAAGGAAAGCTGCTTTACTCTGATTCCAAAGCAGAGCAGAACAGAAGAGAACGATAGATCAGAAAAATGTAACAGTGCATTTGGGATGTGTCTCATTTATGAAGGATACTATTGTTACAACTGTGAGGCTCAAACCGTCAATATTTGATCATTATGACTGATACCAGCAAAGTTTCTTCTAATATGTGAGAGACGTGACCACCGAAATCTGTGGCGTCCTTTTAAGTAAAGAACTGGTCAGTTACTGAAGGATGTCACCTACGAGCAACTCTAGTCGGAAGAAAGCTCATAAATACAGCGAACTGTGTGACCGAATGAAACTCAACTGCAGTAATTCTGGCAAACAGCAACAGGGCAAATAAACTCAGAGCATGAGGTGCACACTATTGTAATAACAATCCCCGAGAGCAGCTTTTTATATTTTATTTACTATGTCGGTTTCGATTGATGGCTCACTCCACAACGGTACCTAGATACAATCAAGCTACTGTCATCACATACATCTGTATTTATTATATCTAACAAGTTTACGCTCTTCTCTGATTCATATTCGATGGTAAATTTGGTGTAGTTACGGATTTTATTCATTTGCTGGTAAAATTCGTTGTATATGGAAGTAGTTAATGGTCATATTGTACATAATTTATCATATCACCCACTAGCACATGGAACAGTGTAGTTTCATGCTACGATGGGTCGTGGAGTTTCCTTTACTAAAGAAAATATGGGGACAGAATTGGTTACAATTAAAATTGTACCGTTCTTTCTTCCATGACTAAAAGTCGAGCAAGTTAATGAAGGGGAAGTTCTGCGGGATTTTGGAAAGTGCAGAAGCTTAGAAGCGAAGTGAGATAAAGGGAGGTGGATGGGTGGGGGGCTATATGCTGTTCTTGGACAGCTTGGTTGCTAAGAGCAACGCCTGCGTGAGAGCCAAGGTACTGGGCTCTAATTCCCATGCGAGAGAAGTTGTAATCTTCCCGTAAGAGTAAAAACAGCGTACACTCCTTTTCGGAGTGAAAGAGTCATCCTCGTAATCAACTACGATAGGCGTTCAATAAGTAACGCAACACATATTTTGTTCTTCAAATAGGTTGGTTTCATTTAGGATTCCTATACAATATATTATTCCCTACACTTCTGGCTACAAAACCCTGCTTTTCAACGTAATCTCTGTTCAGTGAGACGGCCTTCCGCCATCTTATCGGAAGGGCCTGTATGCCGGCGCCGTATCACTCTAACGACCGACGTCGGACCCAACGGCTTATTGCATCAACGACCTCCCCATCATCCATGTACTGCTTGCCATGGAATGCTTCCTTCATTGGGTCAAACAAATGGAAGTTGGAAGGTTTGAGATCCAGACAGAAGGGTGGACGAGGAAGAACAGTCCACTGAGGTTTTGTAGTCACCTCTCGGGTGCGCAGATTTGTGCGAGGCTCCACGTTATCATGGAGAAGGGGAACTTCGTTCGCATTTTTGTGGCTACGAACACGCTGAAGTCGTTTCTTCAATTTCCTGAGGGTAGTATAACACACTTTAGAGTTGATAGTTGCACCGTAAGGGACTACATCAAACAGCAAAACCCCTTCAGTGTCCCAGAAGATCGTCGCCATAACTTTATCAGCTGAGAGCGCGACTTCGAACTTTTTCTTCGGAGGAGAGTTGGTGTGGCGCAACACCAAGGATTGTTGTTTTGTTTCCGGTCCGAAGTTATGAACCCATATTACTTCGTCTGTGACCATGTTCGACTAAAAAGAGTGTCTCGATCAGCCTCGTAACGCGCAAGCAATTCCGCAGAGATAGTCCTTCGTTGGTCTTTATGGTGTTCTGTTACCCAGCGAGGAACCCTGCAGGTACACACCTTTGAACAAGCCAACTAGTGGACGAATGTCAGATCTACCAACAGAGACGTCCAGTTGTGCGGCACACTGTTGGAGTCGTCTATCACCTCGAATGAGAGTATCGACACGTTCCACCATTGCAGGAGTCACAGCTGTATGCGGTCAGCCGGCACGCGAGAGATCAGACAGGTTTTTGCGCAACCTTGTTGCGGTGATGACACACGCCTCGCCCAACGACTCATCGTGCTTTTGTTCACTACTACGCCTCCGTAGACATCAGCAACAGCCTCTGAATATCAGCGATGCCCTGGTGTTCCGCTGAAAGAAACTTAATGGCAGCTCTCTACTTGGAACACATCTCCGTCACAGACAGCACTTTGAAGGCTAATTATAGCGCCGCCATCTATTGGAAGTTCATGAAACTATAAGGTCTGAAGCAGAAATATTCCACCATACCCACTGTGGTGGCTGGATGTTGTGTGCTGTCCTTAGGTTAGTTAGGTTTAAGTAGTTCTAAGTTCTAGGAGACTGATAACCATAGATGTTAAGTCCCATAGTGCTCAGAGCCATTTGAACCATCCACCATATCCCACAACAAATTCCATATTTTTTCTGCCCAATTTGGACATTAAAAAAATTGTGTTTCAGAACTTAACGAACACCCCTCTTACACGTACCTATAGATGTCTAATACCATTGACTGGGTTATTTAGTTTACGAACGAGCGGAAACGTCAGGTGGCGTAAGAGGACGAAGAAGTTGGCGTGACGTTATCGACCTGTGTCTAAAGCGGGTCCGCAGCAGCTATAAGCAAGCAGTTGGTGTGTGTCTGGAGGAAACGCGGGACTTGAGCCGGGCCCTCCGCCTGCGGCATGCAAGTCTGGGAATAATTAGACACGGTGCGGTGCGGTACGGCATGCGGCCGTGAGCTGGGGGACATTTAGTGGGGCGCGGCACGCACCGCGGGAGATGTAGCAGCGCTCAGCTGGCCCCCGCCTAGCATAGCATCGCGTGCCCTGCGGCTGCTAGGCCCTACAACCTTTTATGGCGCCGACCGGCGCGCCAGCCGAGCGGGCATTTTTTTAATTTAGCCGGCCGTGTAATCGTTAGCCCGACACGGCGCTCGCTATCCCTCTGCTACGCTTCAAACCGCCCGCTGTCTCGCTCCCTCTCCCTCTACTTTGGCATCTCGTTTCTTGTGGTCTGCGCTCCTGTTCTGCCTCTCCCACAATGTGCCGCGACATGGGTCCCTCATTTGGGTGCGTTCGTCAGTGTACGTCTTTCTGTCTGTCTGTCTGTCTGTCTCTGTGTGTGTGTGTGCGCGCATGTATGTGTGTGTGTGTGTGTGTGTGTGTGTGTGTGTGAGAGAGAGAGAGAGAGAGAGAGAGAGAGAGAGAGAGACAGCGCGAGTGAAAGAGAGAGTGAGAGTGAAAGAGTGAGTGAGAGTGAAAGAGAAAGAGAAAGAGAGAGAGAGAGAGAGAGAGAGGAGACGCAGAGAGGAGACGCAGGGGGAACAGAAACAAAGAGCGGGTATAATAAAGTACACGTTGTGCAAGCCAGTATGGCCGCAGACCACTGGCAGGGCTCTCTGAGTACATTTCCAGTTTTGTTACGCGTGTTGTGGGAGAACCGAGGACACAATCTTCTTCATACCTCTCTCCGTGAATATGAAAAACGTCATTTCAGAACTGGAAATTATTGTTATTTGGGTTAATCCATATCAACTAATGGTTTAGATCAAATAACCATCATCGGAATATCATAAAATTATTAACAGCCTCAATGGTAACGTTTTTCTGCGCCGTCAAATAAAATACGGACCATCCTGCGTCACTGCCATCGTAGTAAAATGTATAGGTACCAGTGTTGGCACTACAAAGTTGTTAAGGCTTTCGTGGCCACTTGTTGACAAACTGCCTATTGGCTTCTGTCTCGGGTTCTTCGGCTTACGTTCATCTGATGACCGAATCCTGGCTTGCCGCACTGCAACGAACGACCGTCGCAGGTAGCAAGAGGAGACCGCACCGGAAATGTCCGCGAAGAAGCCCTCGGACGTTGGCGCGCCAGGTACATATAGTCTGCGGCCGCGAGCTCGGCTCCAGTTCACCACCGGCAAAGGAGGGTGAAGCTTTGACAATGCCAGCCACTCGTGCTGGCGAAACGTCAGTAAATTCATCAGATGAGCGTCGGCCGAAGAAACGCGAAACAGAAGGCAATAGGCAGTTTGTCAGTGTTGGCACTGTATATAGACGTTGGCAGGACCTCCGCCTTCTGGGCTCGTGCTATCGCTGATGATGATGACGTTCGGTTTGTGGAGTGCTCAACTTCGCGGTCATCAGCGCCCGTACAAAGTCCCAATTTTTACACAGTCCAATTTTAACACAGTCCAATCTAGCCTCTGTCACGAATGCTGATGATATGATGACAACAACTCAAACACCAGTCCCCGGGCAGAAAAAGTCCCCAACCCGGTCGAGAATCGAACCCGGGACCCCGTGATCCAGAGGCAGCAACGCTAGCCACTAGATCACGAACTGTTGACTATCGCTGGTGAGGAAGGTTGTTTAGCTGAGAATGACAAGGCGGAAGGGGGAGTCAGGAATTGCTGGTAGCTGATATAGCGTTGGAAGCGCGGTGAGCAGCTGGTCAGACATGTGATGCTAGAGCTGTGGGTTGCCTGTGTGTGGTGTGGCGGCCACTAGTCCAGCGGGTCATGAAGAAGGAAGAGCATGAATGTAGATGATGTGGATCTGGCTGTGTTCTTACCGTGTGACATCCTGAGAGGAGTAGTAATTAGCTATATCGAATTCACTGGGGAGAGTTTGGGCTGCGTGGAGTTCTGTCAGCTTTGCTTGCAGGAGGCATTATTTGCTAACTACTTACGTAACTCAACTTAACTTGTGTTGTCTGACTGTTCAGTAAAACGCTGTTTGTAATTATCATAAGTTGTAGAAAAACTGAACTCATCTGACAATAACATACGTCATTTCAGTGAATCAATAACAGTCTGTTCCAGGTTATTGCAGTTGTGCGTTTAATTTTGATGTTGCCATGTACTAAAGATCTGGGAAGCAGCGTGGCGTGACACAGTTTTGACTTAACCAAAGGAGCTATAGCTGGCATATGCTTCGGTACTTGAAGAGTCTGGAATAGACCTGTATATTACAAAAGGCTCTGAGCATCTAAAAGCTAATACGATCATTGATACTTGGCGAAGTTGGAATTTCATCTGTTGATCGGAAAAGGTAACTTGCCTTAATTTAGTTTTAGCTTCTGCGTTTTAAGTTGTGGTTATAATGATGTATAATATAAACAATTGGTTTTCTTAGTAAGCTACAATTAAAGATTACTGGCCACTTTTCTGCTTAGAATATAATTGTGTTCTCTGTTAGTATCACGTTTGCTGGCGTTAACTGAACGAACATTTTGGGGAAGCTGTGTTAGTGGGAATTTACTACATACCGATAGAGCCTTTTTGATTGGCAATTATAATCTTGAGCTCAGATTCTCACATAGCCTTAACCCGTTTCAGAAAATTCATTACAACAGTGTGATGCCGTATTACGCACGGAATCGTAGACAAATATAACTGTCACTGGTGGCTGCACTTGGAAACTGAGGCTGTAAAAGTAATTGTCTCATTAAAGTATTTCTGGTTACGATATCTGCATGGTGTATTGTTTTGAGTACATTTACTTATTTCTGGTATAGCTGGACGCACTAGGGTAGTAATGATTTACTGTGCATATTTTTAATTAAGTTTGCTTTCTTTTCTCTTAATATGACTCAGTGCTAAAAGTTTCTTTTAACTTGGACATCAAGTTTTTCCTTAGCGGGACTGAGCGCATGAAACTGATTGTGAACCAGAAATTTATGTCAATCTTAAAATTGGGAATTATTGTAATAAATAATTTGTTAAAGGTGTAGTCCCAAGCTCAATCAGTTGCTCTAACCATTATCTTAACGGTCCAGTTATACTGCTACTTACGAGGGTTCTCCACAAAGTAATACACCTCATTTTTTTTCTTCAACAATTCTTTGTTGAATATAATGAGAATTACACAGACAAAGAATGGTGTTTTATCAACACAGCATATTTTTCCACTTAATCTCCATCCCGTTCTATGGCCTTCCTCCAGCGCGAAACAGCTTGTCCTGGTGCGGAGCCAGTGCTTCACTGTGTGAACTTCCTTTGCTGATTGACCATTGTAGAGCCAACTACCGAGCCGTAGTGCGTCTGTCCTCGCGAATGACAATGTCAGCTCGCTGCAACATGTCAGGTGTGACAGCCGTGGGTGGTCTCCCCGACCGCTGCAAATCGTGGAGCTACGCCGAACAGCGTTTTGATGACCTCACCCTCCGTGCCCATCCACTAACTGTTCTCTCCGCCACGCCACAGACTGCGCGGTCCCTCCCGCCGGAGGTTCGAGTCCTCCCTCGGGCATGGGTGTGGGTGTTATTATTAGCATAGGTTATTTTCAGTAGTGTGTAAGTCTAGGGACCGATGACCCCTTCAGTATGGTCCCTTAAGAACTCACACACATTTGAACATTTTTTGTTCTTCTCTCGACAGCAGATGTTCCATGGACTTCGCACATGCGTTTGTGAATATTCCGCACAGTTTCTTCCTCTTCAGTGAGTAATTCAATGACGGCAAGTTGTTTTTAACGTACACCACCTACAGACGCCATTTAGAAATTGTCCTACAGGTACGCTATCTGTCGGAAGTGATGAAAACTTGGCGAGCTCACTCAGGAGACTTCAAATAATACATACGCAACGTTTCGCATTCGTAGCATTGTTTTCGGGTGAGAAAAAAAATGCGGTGCATTACTTTCTGGACAACCCTCGTACGATGCAGTCAACAGTAAAATGCATTGACGTAGTGCGCCGTGAAACTTAATTTGGCATCGTGGTTGCCATCGTTGCCGCCCAGCCGACCACGGCAGTGCTACTCTGGCGCTCATGGTTTGTCCGAAGAACGTGGCTGACGGTGTGTTACTGCAGCAGCGTCGCTGATGAGATTGGGCGTAGTGGCACGATATGGACGAGGTGAGTCAGCTGCATTGAATAATAACGACGTTATCAGGAGGACAACGCCTCCGCCACGAAGGTGGCAGCAGACAAGCCTGCAGCACAATGTGGGGACAAGGAACGGCGCAGAGGCCAAGGTGGTCCGCAAGTTGTGGTCAGTGAAGCGGGAAGATGCGGCGACTACAGCTTATGAAACTGCCAGAAACGACAGAGGCTATCGGGGTCCGAGTCACGGAGCGCCCATCCAATGGGACACTGTCCGGACTTATTACGGATGTAGCGTGGTGGTTTTAAGTTGTTGTCATGGATCACAATTGAACTTCCTTTGACCGAATCCTAGACGCCTGCGAAAAGGCAACCCCTTCGACATCCCTCGGATTCCACGTGCACAAAAGCAAGCGTTAGAGTATGAGAGTTGTGCCACTCTGGGGCTGCTCAATGAGGACGTCCTTAGGGAAGGTTTGAATCGCCACACGGTGTCGGCAGTGTCAGAGGTGTCAAGAACGCCATCCTGTTGCCCATCAAACTACGAACTGTCGTTGTCGACCGCTAAATGTGGGTAAATGAACACCCCAAGGGAAGGGTGTGGTTTCATTGACGCCATTTATACAACCTCCTGAGGCCTTTTCTTGTCGATTCTCAGCTGTGGTGAGTGTGAAACCTATTCCTCAGCCAACCATAAGACGACCGTGTGATTACAACGCTGGGCGTCGTAGCTCTGACCTCCGTCCTAGAGGCATAGTGATAAGGTGAGAAGGGTTAAGATGTGATTAAGGGAAATGTGACAATCTTCTCAGCGTGAGGCGTCAACGGTGATGTTGGGCAGAACTGTGGCAAAATTTTGAGCCATCTTAACCGTCACATGAACTTATGAGCTCTCTCTTTTGTTCCGCATGTGCCATCACCTCAGTATTTCAAGTTCAGCCGAATCCGAGTATGAAGTCCGAGGGCATAACGCTTTTGTACCATTACAGACGAACATTGAAGCTGTAGTTCAAGCTTCTGCATCGCAATGGGGAAACACGATTATGTTTCGAGAAAGTGACTTTTTAATTCTTTTGTACAGTGTATTTGCTTAGCATTAGCTTTCTCATTCCTTTACCGTTTATCCGATGCCCATTTTTATATCATAAACATTTCTGGGCGAAACACTGCTGATTTTTTATTAAGTGCCTACCTTCCCTTTTGATGACCTTGTTCATTTATTGCTATTTATGTTGTGAAGTAAATGCTACTGTAAGCTTAATAAACGTTTTACCCGTAAGGACTCCTGCCACAACGACATACATTACCAAATCCAATAATTAACATGCAGATTCCATTAAGATAAGAGGTGGTTGTTGTTGTCGTGGTCATCAGTCCAAAGACTGTTTTGACGCAGCTCTCCACGCTTCTCTATCCTGTGCAAACCTCTTCGCCTCCGAATAACTACTGCAACCCACATTCTTCTGAATCCGCTTACTGTATTCACCTCTTAGTCTCTCTCTCTCTCTACGATTTTTACCACCCATACTTCGCTCCAACACTAAACTGGTGATCACATGATGACTCATAATGTGTCCTACCAATCGAACCCTTTTCCTAGTCAGGTTGTGGCACAAATTTCTCTTCTCCCGAACTGTAATCAGTACTTCGTCATTAGTTACGTGATCTACCCATCTAATCTTGAGCATTCTTCTATAGCACCACATTTCAAAAGCTTCTATTTTTTTCTTGTCTAAACTGTTTATCGTCCATGTTTCACTCCATACAAATATATAAAGAAAGGACGTCCTGACTCTTAAATCTATACTCTATGTTGACCAGTTACTCTTCTTCAGTAATTCTTTTCTTACCATTATCAGTTTACATTTTATATCATCCCTACTACGACCATAATCAGTTCCCAAATAGCAAAACTCATCTACTACTTTAAGTGTCTCGTTTCTTAATCTAATTTCCTCAGCATCACCTGATATAATTCGACTACATTCCATTATCGTCAGTTTGCTTTTGTTGATATTCATCTTATATGCTCTGTTTAGGACGCTGTCCATTCCGTTTAACTTGTCTTCCAAGTCCTTTGGTGTCCATGAATAATTACAATGTCATCAGCAAACCTCAGAGTTTTCATTTCTTCTCGCTGGAATTCAATTCCTACGCCAAATTATTCTTCTGTTTCCTTTAATGCTTATTCAATATACAGATTAAATAACATCGGGGATAGGCTACAACCCCGTTTCATTCCATTTTCAACCACTGCTTTCCTTACGTGGCGCTCGACCCTTATAACTGTCATTTGGTTTCTGTACTAATTGTAAATAGCCTTTTGCTCTCTGTATTTTACCTCTGCCACCTGAAAGAGAATGCCGGGGTGGCCGAGCGGTTCTAGGCACTACAGTCTAGCACCTCGCGAACGCTACGGTCGCAGGTTCGAATCCTGCCTCGGGGATGGATGTGTATGATGTCCTTAGGTTAGTTAGGTTTAAGTAGTTATAAGTTTTAGGGGACTGATGACCTCAGAAGTTAAGTCCTATAGTGCTCAGAGCCATTTTTTAAAGAGAATATTCCAGTCAACATTGTCAAAAGCTTCCTCTAAGTCTACAAATGCTACAAACGTAGGTTTGCCTTTTCTTAACCTATCTTCTATGAGAAGTAGTAGAGTCTCCATTGCGTCGCGTGTTCCTACATTTCTCCAGAATCCAAACTGATCTTCCCCAAGGTCACCATCTACCAGTTTTTCCATTCTTCTGCAAAGGATTCGTGCTGGTATTTTGCAACAGTGACTTATTAAACTGAGAGTTCGGAAATTTTCACATCTGTCAGCGCCTGCTTTCTTTGACACTGGAATTATTGTATTCTACTTTATATCTGAAGGTATCACCAGCTGGAAGAGTTTTGCCATTGCTGGCTCTCCCAAGGCTATCAGTAGCCCTAAGGGAATGTTGTCTACTGCCTGGGCCTTGTTTTGAATTTCAGTGCTCTGTCAAATATCATATCTCCCTTCTCACCTTCATCTACGCCCTCTTCCATTTCCATAAAATTGCCCTCAAGTACATCTACCTTGTACAGACCCTCTATATTACTCCTTCCACCTTTCTTCTTTCCCTTCTTTGCTGAGGATGGTTTTCCATCTGAGCTCTGCGTATTCATACAGGTGGTTCTCTTTTCCCGTAAGGTCTCTTTAAATTTCCTGTAGGCAGCATCTATCTTATCCTTATTTTCTTGTCGTCTTAGAATAAAATTGTTCATATCAGACGTAGGAGAGTGTTGTGTTTACTGTAGAATGGCCAGCCTAAATCCGCGTGAATATTTATTTACAGCATTTCTGGCAAGCCAGCAGCAGAAACCCGGTTCCGAAGTCTCTGTCTTACCATTATGTAATCAATCTGAAACCTTCCGCTGTGTCCATGTCTCTTCCACGTATATCCGGTAAAGGCCAGCAAGAAGATAATGATTTACAATATCAAACGGTGGAAGAATATGAAGACGTCTTCGTAATTTATTTTAAATACGTGAAAGTAATAATGGGTAGCTGAGAGCGCTAATGCGCTGCTTCCTGGACTCGGGTAGGCGCGCCGGCCCCGGATAGAATCTGCTCGGCGGATTAACGACGAAATCCGGTATGCCGGATAGCCTGGACCTTGTTTTTACTCGGTTTTCCACATCCCGATAGGTGAATACCGGGCTGTTCCCCACGTTCCGCCTCAGTTCCACGACTCGCAGACATTTGAAACACGTTCGCACTATTTCATGGCTTACAATAGGCGCCGAGAGCTGGGGTACACTAATTCCGTTCCGGGGGAGGGGGGAGGGGAAATCGGGGTGGCGACAGAAGGGGCATCCGGCCGCCCTCTGCCGCTAACATTACAAAATCTGTAGTAACAAGGCCGACCCAGCGCTGAAGCGGGACCAAGGCCCAGAGGAAATGAGGAAATGAAATGATGTAAAAGGAATAAAGAACAAAAATATTATCGCTTACACATGCGTGCTAGAAGTTTTCATGACATGTTAAAACGAAAATCATCGCTCTAGCACTTTCAACCAGCTTTCTCTTCGTAATACAGACGAGTAATAAAGATAGTTTCAAGCTGTTTTGCGCATGCGCTGGGAGAAAGTGCGCTGATAGCTAGCCAAGCGTCGTTTGCTAGAGTGCGAGGAATACGGGAGGAAATCAGTGGGCCCGCTCGGGTAATTAAGAGCGAAGTCAGTGCAGGGGGCTGTGCGTCGCGTGCCACGGGGTCCTACAGGAGCGCGCGCCGCTCTCGTGCCTCCTTGCGCTCTCTTTCCTAATTTAGGGGCCGCAGCGTATAATCGTTAACCCTACGCCTACGCGGTGCCCTGCCACCCCCAAAACCCTCACCCAGGCCTCTGCAGCAACGCACCTTGCTTCAGTAACACTGTCCTCCTCCTCCCGCCGCAGCGGAGGCTTCTGTCGCTACCGTGCATTATTTACAGAGCTGTGAACCAGCCTTCTTCGTCCAGAGGCAAGCTCTCCATTTTAGCAGCTCCTTTTGTGTCACCTGTTTTCGGACTGGTATGATATATCCCGCCATGACTTCCTCTCCAGTGGCGACCTCTTCAGCTAAAAAATGGTTCAAGGACATCACACACATCCATGCCTGAGGAGCCGGCCGGAGTGGCCGTGCGGTTCTAGGCGCTACGGTCGCAGGTTCGAATCCTGCCTCGGGCATGGATGTGTATGATGTCCTTAGGTTAGTTAGGTTTAATTAGTTCTAAGTTATAGGCGACTGATGACCTCAGCAGTTAAGTCGCATAGTGCTCAGAGCCATTTGAACCATTTTTTGAACTAATTGTCCTGCAAAAAATTTCTGCGAGTAACAGCAAATACGCTATTCAGGAAACACAGGATGATGACGGAGAATGTACGGAAAGGCTCCGGATAAAGGAGAGGATTTTATTTGTATTAAGAATCATGGTCAGAATTTCCGAAATCAGGTATTACAGCCTCAGACTTACGCAGAAGCAGATAAGGATTAGAATCCTAGTTTAGTAACGATGAAGAGTAGACTGAAGTTTAAGACAGTCGTCTAGAATTATCAACATGAGACATGTTGAAGCACTGAGGAACGATGAGATGGACTTGAGGTATTCTGAGACTGTAGATACTGCGATAATGAATATCACGACTGGCAGTTCAGTTGAAACGGAATGGACATCTCTTCGAAGGGCATTCACAGGCCTATAAGGGGCATTCAGATGAAACCCGGTCACTAGTGTAAAGCAACGTTAACGATTTTCTTAACTCAAAAATGTAGCTATACACAGTACACATACTCAAAAATAGCCTCCAAAACTGTTGACACATTTATCCCATTGCGATACTAGCTTTCGATTCAATCCTTGTAGAAGCTCGTACGCTGGTGTCGAATCCAGGCCTGGACCCAGTCACTTGCTTCGTCGTCCGTTGCGAATCGATGTCCGCGAATAGCTTAACTAAAGCAAGCTTTAGCTGTTGCAGGAATAAAGCATTTACTTCCGCAACCATTTACGGTGTGATGACACGATGACCCTGTCCAGACGAGCATCGTCTTCCAGACTCGCGCCCCTCAAGAAATCGTTTGCGCCATTCCACAACACTTGGACGTCTCTGATTCTACTCACAGAACACAGCCTTCGTCCATCGACACATTTCACGGCCTCTAACTCCCTCCACCGCCAAAAATCCAATCACTCCTCGTTTTTCCTGCTTACTCACTTGCATGTTCAGTAGTGGACGATAACTTGTGTGACCATCTTCTTTCCGGCGTGAAACCACACTGACACTATGCAGCATCAAACGGTGCACACGCGTCAGTCTCTCTACCAATAGATGGCGCCACCATACCCGCAGTTACGTGGTGCCACCTTACGTGTAAGGCAAAGGTAGACGCACTGACTAGGTATCATTTGAATGAACCTCATACAAGGAACGTAACTGTTAAGAGACGTTGAGCGAGGGAAGATATACTTCAGTTATTGCTAGACGGAAGCTGGAAGTACAAAAATGTTCTGAGAAGGACAGAAATACAGCAATATAAGTCACTGAGGAATGAAATAAATAGAAATTGCAGGGAAGACAAAGCAAAATGGCTGCAGGATAAATGTGAGGAAATCGAAAAAGAAATGATCATCGGAATGACTGATTCGGCATAGAGAAAAGTCAGAATAGCCTTCGGTAAAATTAAATGGCAGGGTGGCAACATGAATAGTATAACTGAAAGACGGGGGAGGGGGGGGTTTCTTTGATAACCTGATAAAAGAAGAAGTGGGAGTCAATACCAAAGAAGTACGTGATCCAGCACTTGAGTCAGTTTAACGCAGATTTAGAAAACTTGGCATCAAATAAGGAAGAAGGCACACATGATATTCCTTAGGAATTTCCAGACTCGTTGTGGGAAATGGAAACCGAATGATTATTCAAAACGATATCTATGAGACTGACGACGTAGCATCAGACTTCCTCAAGGATACCATCCACACAGTCCCTAATTTAGGATGAAATGCAGGGATGCAGTTTTTCTCCCCTTACTGTTTAATCTACACATCGAGGAAGCAAATTGATGAGTGCGATTAAAATTTTGGGTGAAAAGAGATCAGTGATACGATTCGCTGTTAACGTGCGATCATCAGTGAAAGTGAAGATGAATTACGGGACGTGTTGATTGGATTGGACAATCAAATGAGTACTGAAGGTGGATTGAGAGTAAAACAAAGAAAGACGAAAGTAGTAGTAACACAAATGGGATTAGCCATAAACTTGAAAGACTTCTACTTCTTTTTGAGCTAAACTGAGCACATAATTAACAAGAAAATATTCCTCTTTTTACATAAACTGTTGACCCAAGTGTGGGTATTAATACGATCTGACTTCGATTTAATTGATACGTACAGGAGTTGGAAGTGCTTTCACAGTTCAACGAAAAGTATAAGTAGTGCTTGACATATATTTAACTGAATGCAACATTATAATCTCACTTAATTTTCTGGAAAATTCTGAAAGTGTCTTCGTGTCCTCCGTTATAGAAAGGAAAGAAATAATTTAACGTCTCGTCGACGATCCGGACACTGGAGACAAAGCACAGGGTTGGAAAGTATGGGCAAGCAAGTCGGCCGTGCCTTCTGCAAAGGAACCACCCCGGCGTTTGCCGGGAACAATTTATTGAAATCATATTGTTTGTGTGAAAAATGCCGTTACACAACGGTTCGGCGTCCAGGCTGAAATTCACGTCCGCCTATAGCTCCCTGGTTAAGTAAGTTCAGACACCAGACCTCTATAGAACCTTGCCAAGTAGAGTACTGTGATATTCAAACAAAACTTCACGATGTGGATAGCATTGCTTGCTTATTTATAAACGTTAAAGATTAATAGTGCATTTCAAATTGAATCCACAACCCGTACAAAACTGCCCAGTGAGGACTTTTTTGCCTGAATTGGTTTTACTAATTAGACAAAAGTCGTGGGGAAGCAAGCTCTTACCGGACTGTCTAATGTAACGATTTCTGTCCTTCGGCCAAGGTGAAGACAGCAGAGCATGGCGGTAGCCAGAAATAGAGCGCAAAAAGAGGTTGTATTATTTATCTAAAATTAAATACTGTTGCAAAAATTGACAGGATTATGTATATTTCGTGTATCAGCGTTATCTGGTAAATAATTTATTAAAAAATCCCGTTTTTCCGAAATTATAATAGTGCTTAATATTAAACTTAGAAAATTGTACTTTTGGAATGAGATTCAGTTGGTTATAAAAACATCCTGTAGAGGTTTACATGAAGCTACCTCTTTTATTTCTTGAAATATTCTACAATTTTCGAACTCTCAAAGCCGCAAGATATTGAAGTTAAAAACATATGGTAGAAGTTTTCAAGATGTGACTTCTTTATCTATTGAATTATTAAGTAAAAACCAGTTTTCGAGCTAAAAACTGGAAACACGAGTTAGATAAATTACTTTACTAAATAAGATACAGAGCTGAAATGACAGTACTGTATTTGCTTTAAGTAATAATGAAACTGTACCAATTTTCACCATTATATTGTAATTCAACAAAGCCACAGAATATAGAAATGGAACAGTTCAGAGGCCACTATCTCGGTTCTATTTGAATAATTCTGGAGGTTAAACCGTAAAGTTGTTAACTATATATAAAAAAGAGTGTAGATTTACTTAGAGAAAAATTAGAATCGTTGTAGGCCTTCAGTTACAAACGATGTAAATAAATGTGTAGTCAAGAAGGGTGCGAGGTGAGCGCTGCTGTCGATACTGCAAGCAATTTTGGAGCGTTCCCTTCGCCATCCACACCAAAATTATATAAAGACTGGGGTGTCTGCACTTCAGAAACTATTCCATCGTCGTCAGTCATACAGAATATTTTCGTTCTGCTACAGAATATGCAGTACTTCTTCCCGTGCCCATATCCGCTCAAGGCTTGGACGGCGTTAATGACTACTGACATGAGTGTTTATTTTTTTTTTATCGAATGTTACACATGTATATCTTGTGAAACTATGTAAAATTAAACTTACATTAATAATTTAAGTGGACAGCCCGTGTTTCGTTTTCGATTTTCTGTTATATTATACAAAATCGCGCGGTAAGTGTCAAGAGTATTCTCCACTTTCATGGAGACCTATGAACTCCACGTAATTAGGAACAAAAAGTAGAAATCGTCTCTGAACTGTGTCAATTGCTGAGAAAGATAGAACGACCTTTAATGATGTTCCAAACTAATTCTTGCACGTGTGAAAATTTGTCTGAATATACTGCTCAGTTAAACGGCAGTAGACTTTTGTTATCGTCGTGGTTCCTGAAATCATCTGCCTTATTCTTAGAGATAGCATTTTATGTCAGTTTCAGCGAGCTGAAGGACGGACCTGTGGACTGAATACTGTGGACTGTACATTATCCATCACTTTCTGGCTGTTCGCACAAATAGTTTTCAGGTCATTGTAAATTGCTTTGTATTCGAAAATCTCACAAGTACGCCAAACACAAAATTAATAACTAACAAGGGGAGGTCGCCAATTGTGAAATTCAGATTCGATTCATACTGCGCATAATAAAAGCTCATGGCCAGAGGTGTAATGTGGCAAAGCACCAAGTTGCACTTCTCAGCCGTTGTCGAGAAAATCGACAGTTAAAAGAAACCGTTGTGGTGAAATACTCTCTACGATTAGTAATTTTCTACAACGTCGTGGCGCAGCGGTAAGCGCTCGGGTTCGTAATCCGAAGGTCGCCGGATCGAATCTCGCGCCATGCAATTTTTTTTATTATTAGTTTTTTGTAATTCCAATATATATATATATAAACTATCAATGAATTGCTTATGCGTGTTGGTGAAGGCGGGTGGCTCTCCAATTGTACCGCCTCCATTTTTCCGTTTGTTTAACAGAGTGTACCAAAGCTAGGGACCGCATCTACCTTCTTTCGAAGTTAGCAGGCAACTACGCTGTTATGCGGCGGCTCGTTTCGGCCCATTCAACATCTGTCCTTCAAGTGTAACGAGCGAGTAACGGAGTTTATATTTCATACCTGCCACAGCAAATTTGTGTTCGTGGGGTCTCTATTCTAATTCGAACGTTTGACTTAGGCTATAGGTATTCGTTTCGGAATATCGTTTCTACGTCTTACGTTAACTATACGTAGTTAACATTATGAAGACAATTAATAACATTCGTGAAATACAACTTTGTTTGCGGAAAACATAATGATGTTCGAAGTAGTCAGTTTTTCCACGACAAACGACTTTCAACAACTTATTATATGCATAATTGTTGCAACTGATCGCCGGGAATTATATATACACATTTGAATTACAAAAAACAAATACTTAAAAAAAGGTGGCATGGCGCGAGATTCGATCCGGCGACCTTCGGATTACGAACCCGAGCGCTTACCGCTGCACCACGACGTTGTAGAAAATTACTAATCGTAGAGAGTATTTCACCACAACGGTTTCTTTTAACTGTCGATTTTCTCGACAACGGCTGAGAAGTGCAGCTTGGTGCTTTGCCACATTACACCTCTGGCCATGAGCTTTTATTATGCGCAGTATGAATCGAATCTGAATTTCACAATTGGCGACCTCCCCTTGTAAGTATAACTTTTACCCGACACCTCGCAACGTCTACGTGTCATAAGGTATCAGGCTGATTTCAGCCACAAAAGGCCATTCTCAGATGACCAGTACAAGTACATTTATAAAGACTACACACATAATGTCCTGATTTCAAGTGCATCTGCATGTAAATAAACAGTTCAGAAATAATTTTCGGTCATATTAATGACTTTCATAAGTTATTATCTTGATCGGTAGTCTTAAACTAGAGGAAGTTGTTACATGCTGCCACCTGGATGCAGTTTAGTAGAGACAGCTTTCTCCAATCGCGTACGGGATGACGCGGATTGCTAATACTGTATGTCTATGTCCCTTGGATGATTGGTCGGTTGATTTGGGGGAGGGGACCAAACAGCGACGTCCCCGGTCCCATCGGATTAGGGAAGGATGGGGAAGAAATTCGGCCGTGCCCTGAAGCGATTTAGGGAAATCACGGAAAACCTAAATCAGGATGGCCGGACGCGGAACTGAACCGTCGTCCTCCAGAATGCAAGTCCAGTGTGCTAACCACTGCGCCACCTTCCTCGGTCCTTGGATGATTATTTCAAGTTTAATCAGCAGGCACATTTTCATTTTGCGGCAAGAAGTTGTCAACGCGGAAAGTTGCCAGACTGAATTGGAGTACACAGCGGTGATTTCATCAAACAACCGCTATCATGAAAAAAATCTTAAATATCTGCCATAGGTTCTCTGTCCCGAGAATTGCGGGAGTTGTCTGATGCGTGATGACCATCGTAGAAGAGTCCGGAGGTGGGCAGGCGCCAGTGCACGACTGAGCCAATGGTAACATGAAATTCCAAATCCACTCACTACAGAGCTACGTTTATTCAGCAAAAACGAATGCTGGATAAAATTACTCAAAAAAATGAAATTATTATATTTACTAAGAGTATTAAGTATTTATGTAAACTGTTACAGTGTACCACAGTACGGAGCAGAGTTTAACACAAACTAGTGTTCAGTATAACAAACATGAAGAACTACATTCATGTTGGCTTGATTTGTGTTATACAACATATTTTCAAAACAAGCTCCAATTAAATGCTATACAATATTAATATTTGGAACTGTCGAAATTCATAATTTCAATATTTTTAATGCTTTTTGACGAACATTAAAACTTTTCGTACTGACATCAAATTTAAGGCATCCAAGATGCCTTTAGGTTTTTCCAGACCATACAGGTTTTGGTGAAACTATTACCACATTTCTTCTGAGAAGAATGTTGTATCAGTTGTATGAGATTCATATAGATCTTAAGGCAATGTAACTCATCCGCGAAGGAAGTAGAATACAACGCGCTTGCTCTACCGATTATTAGGTATTGTACACCAAATTAAACTGTTACACTATGCCCCGTAGGAAGTTTTATGAGACTTCATAAGTTTCCAGAATAGTCCATAACGATTAGCAATTATCAGACGGTCGTGCCCCTCGTAAATATTTGAAGAACGTCGTGGTTGCCAACAAGAGCTGCTGGAAAAAGATTTTTTGTTTAACAATCAGTTTTGGTCCACGGAACGTCAACAGGTTCATAAAAGCATTTAAAAACCATATTTGGCGATATGAAATCATTGTCCTCAGATAACAAAATCCATTAATTCGTCACTGTTGTCATATAGTAATACAAACTAAGTCTCCAGTCATAAACTGTACTAGACAGTTTACTCGTTCATGCTGCATCAACAAATCCTTTCGATTTGGTTGATTTCTGATGGCATGCACACCAACCTGCATATCAAGGTCCAGACGTCAAACCGGTAATCAGTATTCCAAAATGAGGAGGTCGTTTGCGAATGCCATTGCTGTACATACAGGTCCCTGCCGAGCATCGCAGGATATTTCAAACTGACGGTCATGGCTGCCACCATACCATCTGTTTTGGAAATGAAATGCTTTTATTATTTTCACGTAGTTATAAGGCTATAGACAATTGCACATCGTACGTTTCCAAGTTCTTTTCCCACGTTTGAGTAAGAAATAACACACTGCGCGGTGTTGGATTACACAAGGTGCTCAGAAAACAATCTGAAAAGTTCTTAAAGGTAGTGCAGTGTAGACGTGTAGACTGTGGTGAGAAGAAGGAAAAAAAATCGATTACTTGCGTCGTTTTCGAATTATTTGGCATTGAAGTTGGTCAATCAGGACGTTGCAAGTACTAATTCAAGAAAAGAGAAACAAATTTGCGTGGAAACCGTTTTCTGGCATACCGTGTATCTACAATTTAATGAAATATCAGTTTCAGTGGGAGGATGGGAACATTAGAGTGGAATGAATGTGTAGCAGGAAGGTTTCAGGTGCGGTAAAGGCGGTAAACAACATGTATCCTTTGCCTAGCAGCAGTGCGGACAGCGTTAATGCTGTTGGCTCCACCGACAGCCCCCTACGCGGGCAGCTCTCGTCATTCTCCATTAATTATCTGCACATACGAGGCGTGTCCGCGAGCCATGTTTGGCGTAATGAGCGCTCACAGGCGCTGCGGTGTGTCCGCTTGCTTTCTACCTCCACACGCGTAGCCTGTGTGCTAATTTTGTACGTGTACATGATCCAGACGACCGGACGTCCAGTATATAGGTTTCGTACATGTCGCTGGCAGGCATTCACTAGATAAAACGTTAAAACAGCTAAATAGTTGGCGTTCGCGTCGATGGTACCTGCTGAAGTGTACAAGCTCTGCAAACCGGTATTAAATGAGTAATAGTGGAAACTTTTCAGTGCACGTTACGTTTAAATCCATCCGTGGATGGAACGTGTAGCAGATGATTGCTTCTATACCTCCATGAAGCAGCTAAAATACTTCTTTACCAACTTTACTAGACCGTTGTATGCACGTAGAGCTTGCAAAATCTCCTCGCTGTACTAAACGAATGCACAATTTTCTCAGTTTAGCTGCGATTCCGTAGAAAGTGGTACAGATGATGTATAGGTGATGCAACTGGTCACGTCTTCTCATCTGAGACTGTGCTAGTTAGGCTAACTCTTTCGTGAATTATCTTACTGAATCGGCGCGAAGAATTTCGTTCTACCTGTTTCTCCCGAATCTCTTGTAGATGTTGTCCCTCGAAGCAGCTCTTGTATGTATTTAATTCTTCAGAAGATGGAAGCGTGCTACGTGTGGTCATAAGTGGACATGCAGACAGATAATTTATTTGAAATAAGTTCGGCCGGCCGTTGTGGCTGAGCGGTTCTAGGCGCTTCAGTCTGGGGGACTGATGATCTCAGATGTTAAGTCCCACAGCGCTCAGAGCCATTTTTTTAAAGTAAGTTCCGCAATGATTTCAAAAAAGATTAAGAAGTAACTGCATTCAAAGAGCATGGTTAAGCCGACTATCTCATAAGAGGAGGCTCCGACTACATCCTATCGCCAACAGGCTATCGGCACGCGATCGAAATCTCTTGCTTACATCGTAAAACTATGTAGCACTTAACTGGTGTAATGAATAGTGTTACTGTAGTATTAAAGTTTTAATTGCTTGTGGTCTCCTCCCAGTATCTGCCACGTCAAAACTGGATTTTAATAATTAGCATTTAATAAAGAAAATTCTGATTTTTGTGGTTCCCGTAAGTATTGACTGCCAAACAAGATACCCTGTCAGGGCTCGCGTACTCCTCCCCACTCCCATGATTCAATGCCACCCCATATGGACCACTCGTCCAAATTACCTTCGTTGTTTACCATCTTCCTATTCGCTGCCATCGTAATATGTAGTGCGGAATAGTTCAGCGCATAGCTTCTGCTATCTGCCGATATCTAGTAAATGTGAAATTTACAAAATAAAATACACTCCAAAACAGGAAGAAATTCACAAGATTCGGTCTTATTGTGAAGTGAAATGCCTGGGCCTTACAACTCACCCTTGAGGAAGGGAGGGGTTTCTTCGTGTCTTTGGAAGTGATATGAAGTGCAGCACGATGACGTAATGTTAATCAGTCTCGGTTGCAACGACTGTGACACCATGTTGTCAACTCGCAGAAATTTGTTGAGACACTCGAGAGAGTGTCGTTCAGTGTACCGGAAACCAACACACACTGGTCGGTACTTGAACGCCAGTAGTTTCCACCACCCTGTACACAAGAAAGCGGTCCTGAACACGTTGATTCATAGAGCCAAGATTATATCTGACGACAACCACCTACAGTCTGAATTGCAGAACTTAAAACGTGTTTTCGGGGATAATGGATACAGCAAAAGAGACATCGTAAACGCTTTCAAGGGCCGCCGGCGAAAGACACCTGGTGAATCAGTGAAGATGCCAAACGGAGTGCATTCCTGCCACACTGTGGAGCAATTAGCAGGAAGTTAGGACGTCTGCTGCAGAAACATGGACTAAGACCAGTGTTCCGGCCCGCCCCCAAGATAAGAGGTATGTTGCGCCCTGTTAAAGACGACATAGCTCATCGAGTGTCCCCTGTGAATGTGGCAGCATGTATATCGGACAAACAATTCACGTGGTTGTGAAGCGTTGTACTGAGCATAAGCGCCTTATAAAACAAAGGGAGCTTGACAAGTCGGTCATAGCGGAGCATTGCCTAGAAAATGGACATAAAATAAAATTCGAAAATACAAAAGCGTTGGATCATGCATCTTCACATAGGCACTCCGTTACACAGGAAGCGGTCAAATCCGTTTGAACAACAACATTTTCAACAGAGACCAGGGGTACACACTCAGCAGGGCATGGGGGCGGGCGTTGGACATCGAAAGAAAGCAGAGACAGATGCGCGATGCGGGAGCGGCAAACGTGGCGCCTGCCCCAGGCGCCACCGGTGCTGCCACGGGCAACAGCTCCGCTAGCTGCCCGGGTCGATTTACGCACGCGCCACACATTGGGTTTATCTGATTGGCTGCTTATGATGTCATCATGCTTATATAAGCGAGAAACCGTAGCAGAACCGGCAGTCAGTGAACTCTTGACGACGATGCCGGAGATGGTTATCGAAAGCTCGAGGATTTTATTCGAATTGATGCGGCTTGAACACCAAGAACGTTTTATTCAGACCTCATCTGCCAGAATCCCCGTTCCCGACTTCAATTCCTGTTTCTGTAACAAGTGGCACCCAAAGAACCTATACTATTACCGTACCATGTTGCTTTGGAACTCCAGGACTCAGTCTTCGCTTTTGCTGGTGTCCTGGAGCAGACAACACACGGCGTTAACGTACTCATTCTCCTATACAGAGGGGGTAAAATATTTTCCGGGAGAATCACATACATTTCCCAAAAGAAATTACAGGTTGTGGTTTTCACCGGTCATCTTCAGATCATAACAAGGAGGCAGCTGTCCACTCCCAGACACTGAGTAAACCTAATAGTGAATCCGTGCGACGAACTCTGGAGTAGTACAGTGAAATGTGAACCGACCCGTTACGTTCGGATTATCGGTAAGATAATGAGCCAACAACATAGCGAAGAATCTTCTGTGGTGACTAGAAGAGCTCGATCAAGGATTCAAATAGAGTTACCGTCATAAGAAGAGCTGCATCCAGAAGGACCCGACTGATCCACTGCCGGCCGCTGTGGCCGAGCGGTTTTAGGCGCTTCAGTCCGGAACCGCGCTGCTGCTACGGTCACAGGTTCGAATCCTGCCTCGGGCATGGATGTGTGTGGTGTACTTAGGTCAGTTAGGTTTAAGTAGTTTCTAGGTCTAGGGGACTGATGACCTCAGATGTTAAGTCCCATAGTGCTCAGAGTCATTTGAACCATTTGAACTGATCCGCTGCATACTGGGTGCATATGTTGCACATATTGAGTTGTGACAATGACTGCTTGTGCATGGTGTCCATGGTGGCCACGTGCACGTGTGAGTGGGGTCGCGACGTCATGCCCATTGATCATTGATTGATAGTAGTGCGTTCCAAACGGCCACCCTAGCCAGTGTAACAACACTTGCACTACTCCCGGACGACTCGTTCCACATCTGGTTGATCAGCGAGGAAATGGGCTTCAAAATGCTACGTGGTCCGGTCGTCATATTCCGCGCCCACCCCATGTTCTATTTAAACATATTTAAACAGGACAACGCTCGTCCAAATACCATTTCCGCCTCCTCAGATTGCGGCTATGGACACTTGCCATGGACATCCGCATTCCCCGATCCCTCCGCGATCGAGATTGTGCGATATTAAGTATTCCATCAGGACTTCACCTCCACCCATAAATCTGTGGGAACTTTGCGTTCAGATACAAATGGTATGAGATGGAGTATCATAGAACTACATTTAAGGCCTGTAAAATTACATGCCGCGACGTCTGGACGATTGTATTTAAGACCGCAAGGGCCCGACGGAAAGTTAGGTCCGATAGAACGCGAAATGGAAACAACCTTTAAAATAATTTTTTTTATTTGCAACAGTTAGCAAAACTATCCAGCTACTTCTCTACATAGTCGCCTCTCCGACAGTGACATTCGTCATAACCGTCTACTACCTTTCCACTATCCTCGTCATAGAAGGCAGCCGCCTGTGCTTTCCCCTAATTCTCTAAGCTATTCTACAGCTCGTTGCCTGTGCCAAAATGTTGTCTTCGTAGCCAACGGTTCATGCAAGCAGAGATTGTACTCAGGAGAGTAAATTATGGGCCGTATTGTGGGTGATCACTTCCTATCGAAAACGCTGCTGGAGCATCTTCATTGCCCCTGTTGAGTGCGGCCGAGAACTGTCATGAAGGGCACTCAATTATATTATGTGGGCTGCATGACATCAAGCCAGATGTCTCACCAGGTCGTCATAGTTGGTGGAAGACACAATTTTCTAGGCGTCTTTACGCGGTCATTGTGTGCTCATAACCGAAAAGAGCGGCATGATGCGATCGACGAGACACTGCCCAACAGATCTGTTCAAAGCTTCATCGGATTTTCACTGTGGTTTCCATTTCGCGCCCTATTGGACGTTACGTTCCTAACATCCCTCGCTATGATGTACGTTTTGTGGCCGTATAGTGAAATAAAAGTTGGCCCTTCACGGCTGATAGTGTAATCTTTTACTATGTGTGTCTGCCTGTTTTCCAACAATGATCGCAGTCCGCCTTGTCCTGGGTAGCTATCTTTTATGACAATCAGTGTATAGCCCCTCGACTGGAATTAAGTGGGATCTTACTCTTACTTCTGCCGACAGCTGTCCTTCTCAAAGCAGCTCCCAAGAACCATTGAAATCTTGTGCATAAAACTACACCAGATCTGCAGGCCGTGTGAAAGGGAGAAGGTCTCGCCACAGATTTGCTTGACGCAACGCATGAATGTTGGCAAACCTGAGCGGGAACGACTGGCCCGCTTCCTGTAGCTTTCACGTAGTGTAAGGTCTTAGGAAATTTGTTGTTTGGCTATGTCTGTATAAAGTGCAGACAGTCTTTAAGCTTCATCAGTGTGTAGTATGATGAGCCAGATCATTATGACCTCATGCTGGTCCACCTTTGGAAGGGAATACAGCAGCGATTCTGAGCTGCATGTGTTCTGCAAGTCCTTGATATATTTCCAGATGTTTATGGTACCAGAGCTTTGGTAGCATGGCGTTGGTGCCCAATAGCATTACATATGTGTCCCATCGCGCTCATAGAGAGTGAACTGGTTGGCCAAGATATCAATGTGAGTTTACTGTCAGACATTTCAAATCACTGTAGTACGATTTTACCCTGTGACGTGGCATGTTATCCCGTTGGGAAATATAATTGCCTTTGGGGAAAATGTCAAGCATAACGGGATGCTGCTGGTTTGCAATAATGCTCACGTGGGCCACAGCTGTAATGATGCCTTCGGTTAGTAACATATGAACCACAGAAAAACAGGTGAACGTCTCTCATGGTATAATACTGCTCCCACTGGTTTGTGTCACTGGCGCCGTGCAAATTTAGAGCAGTCATTCACGTGGATGACAGCATATCCGGTAGACCTGGTTGAAAAAGGTCCATCTGACGAGACAAAATGTTTTATTCGAGCCACAGTCAAATCTCGATGACCCTGCTACCGCAGCCATGATTGACGATGTCGTTGGATCAACATAGGAACACGTAGAGTTGCTTGCTGTGGGGCCCATGCCTGACTTTGGGTCCTGAACGGTGTGCTCCAAAACGCCTGCGCCTGCTCCGGAACTGTACGCTGGAGTCAGATGTTCCATAGGCCGTCGCCACAATTGTCTGCGATGAGGCATCAGCGTCGAGCAGCTTGTTCCTACTTGTGGTGTCACCGAACTTCAACCACTTTCCATAGATGCTCACGAAAGTAGCACGTGAATAAACCTCCTTTTCCGAGATGCTCGTCCCCAGGCGCACGCTCACGATAACGCTGTCTTTTGTCAAAGTCGCTTTTGTGAGCGGGATTTCCAATTTGCGGCCCTTATCGTTGATAGGATGACTCGCCGTTCGACTCTGCTCTGGTTATCTACTTTCGTTACCGCGTCACGTCCTTACAACGTCACTAAGTAGGAGTAAGTCTTGCGTTGGGTTGTGACTCAGCGTAAGCGCGACTAATCTCGCTTGCATAAATTAAAGCAATAATGCCTTCTTTCCATCACTGAGCAGACGTCCACAGTATTTAATACGGATTTTGAGGTTAAGTTCCAGTTGGGTGCCTCCTCAATGAGTGCATGCAAACAGTTCTCTTGATTGACAGTCACCGGTAGTATTCAGAGAATTTTACAAGGAAAGTAGCACCGAAGCCATCACCCAGAAAATATGCGAAGCTCCATGGAGGCAAAGAGCCTAACAGTCAGTGGCGCCTGGTTGGAATCCGTCGCGCGAGCCATCAAGTAGACTTACTGTGTCATGATGGACACGACTCCATTCCGCGGCTGCTACCTACGTAACTCTGAATTTCCCTGCGGTCACGCCGAGTGCCATCTCGGTGCTAGAGGGCGCACGACAACCGCACCGTGGGGCAGCGAGGCTTTCAGAAATGGAACGTTTGTTGGCATCCAGCTGAAACGATCAACAGTGCATAGGCAGCTCGCCGTGATCGTTGCTGGCAGGGAACAACGGCTTCACCTCTACTGACACCTGAAAGTCTTATCGGATGTTGAAGGGCCCTTCTGTGCAGGGCATCAAAAGGGCTCCTGATGCAACTGCCAGCAACCAAGGAGGAACCTGAAGAAGGCTACATTTTCCTTTCAAATAAGTGCTGAAGGAAGCCTCCATGTCTATAATTTTATGAATTCAGATTCAGCCTCTGAAGAATGAAATTATCGGAAGCAAATATTCGACATTTTGCTATTTTTAAGTATATGCTATACTTGCTTATTTAAATTCAACTTTTAGAGTGTTTTTCGGTAAACTGGCCATTCTCCGTAATTACTGAATTGTTCTTGCTCTAGTGCCTGTTGTGTCTCAAACAAATTCAGATTTTAAAATTTTTTGATAAAATGGTCATTGGGCCTTAACATTAAGTTAAATTTCTAAATTCCTTGTTAAGGTGGCTGCTGGGCCTAAACATTGAAGTCAAACTGCTTTTTGTTACAGTGCCTGTCGCGTGTGTTTAGAAATTAAATTTTTAAAATTTTTGGTAAATTGCTACTTTTGGTGTGTTTTTTGTCCAAAGTGATCATGGGAGGTGATTAAGTTTTGTCCTAATTTATTTGTTTTAAAGTTGTTAAGAAAATAACCCACTTAATGAACAGACCTTTCACTCTCCTGTCACTCTGTTGTTCTTATCACTCATATTATACTGGCTTCGACATGACTTATCAGCACCACACTGAGTTATCTCTAGCTAGTCTACTTTGTAGTGTGGGTTGGAAATGACGATTTCTCTCATTTTAGATGGTGACACGCCGTCAATACGGCGTCAGAAAACATCGTTCTCGTGAAACCCAACTAGCTCCTTACTCTCACGAAGCAATGAGTGCTATCGACAGGCGAACTCAAATTGAATCTGTATTTCCAAATTTTCTAAATGCTTTTGACGCCGTTCCTCGCAAACGGCATTCAATCAAATTGTATGCTTACGAACTACTGTCTCAGTTGTGCGACTGAATTAATGATTTCCTGTCTGAAAGGTCGCTGTTCACAATAACTGACGTAAAGATGCCGAGTAAAACAGAAATGACATCTAGCGTTCCCAAGGAAGTTGTTACAGGAACTCTGCTGTTTCTAATCTGTTCAAACGAGCTAGAAGAAAATCTGACCAGCCATCTTACGGTGTTCGAAGGTGATGCTATCATTTACCACCTTGTTATGTCATCAGATGACCAGTAGGAACTGCATAATGACCTACACGCGACATCTGTATAGTGCGAGAACTGGCAACTATCTGTATATAACGAAAAGTTTGAGGTCATCCACATGCGTACTAAAAAAATCTGTTAAATTTTGGTTACACTATAAATCATAGCCGGCCGGTGTGGCCGAGCGGTTCTAGGCACTACAGTCTGGAACCGAGCGACCGCTACGGTCGCAAGTTTGAATCCTGCCTCGGGCATGGATGTGTGTGACGTCCTTAGGTTAGTTAGGTTTAAGTAGTTCTAAGTTCTAGGGGACTGATGACCTCAGAAATTAAGTCCATAGTGCTCAGACCCATTTGAACCATTCTTTTATAAATCATACAAATTTGAAGGCTGTCAGTTCAATTAAATATCTATGAATTACAATTCCAAAAACTTAAATCGGAAAGCTCACATAGATAGTGTTGTGGGAAAGGCGGACCGGAGACTGTCCCGTATTGGCAGATCTCATAGAAGAAGCAACAGGTCTACTAAAGAGACTGCCTACATTGTGTTTATTCGTCCTCTGCTAGAGTATGGCCTACTTACCAAGTTGGACTGACAGAGGATACCGAAAAAGTTCCGAGAAGCACAGCTCATTTCGTACTATTACGGAATAGAGGAGAAAGTGTCACGAATATGATACGAGAGCTGGGATCACAATCATTAAAACAAAGGGGTTTTTCGTTGTGGAGAGATCTTTTTATTAAATTTCAGTCTCCAGCATTCTCCTCTGAATGCGAAAATATTTTGTTGAAGGCCACCTGCAAAGCGTGAAATGATCATTGTAGGGAAAAAAGGGAGAAATCAGAGTTCTCACTAAAAGATTAAAGTGTTCGTTCTTCCCGCGAGCTGTTCGAGATTGGGATTGTTTGGAAATAAAGTGAAAGTGTTTCGATGAAATCTCCGCCTTGAACTTAAATGTGAACTGCAGAATAGAGACCTGAATGTGAAGATTCTGATACTCTGGAAGACAGTAATACACATTTGACTTACAATATGTGTATAAGAGTTGTTCTTTAGTGCAAAGAACTGTGTTGACCTATGTCGTGGCGTTTACTGCGTACGGTCCACTAGCAACGTTTGGCGGAAACAGCGCCTGGGTAATAACTGGGAGGCTGGCAATGCGTCCTCCCCGGTCTGTGCGGATGGCGGCTGTAGAGAGAGGAGAGAGGAGGGGGCGGCGACGTCGCTTCGTGACAGCAGCGTCGCCGTGCCGCCGTTATCTCTCACGCTCCACCAATCAGCAGCGAAGCGCGTGCTAATACCGCCCCGGGGGGCTGCCTGTTCCACTTAGAGGTGTCGTCGCGCTCCCGCAGACGTCCGTAAAGCGCGACCTCGTTCCCCAAGCTGACACTCTCTTCCTACGAGACCGTATTATGAATGCGACTAGAAGAACTCCCGGTAATGCGATCTGTCGAAGAACATAAATCACAGAAACGCTTTGAGCAGCAGTGGCATTATCAGACTCCCGACGGCTCTGTTTCGATATCCAGCAGTAGATGTGTTTTGGGGAAAGCAAACAATACGACGTGCGACGTATAATTCTATATATATATACATTTTCGGTGCCTACATTGTCACGTTCCTTCAGTGTCACACAAATTTTTATTTTTAAAGGGGATCACGTACGACTATTTCCATGGGTTCGCCCCTCAAATTTCTCCCTCATATCACAAAATTGTCGTCTGATGTAGTACAAACTGAAAAAAATAAATTCCTTTTAAAGCACAGTTTCGTATATAATTTATATGCAAAACCTTACACCTGTGTCACAGAACAAATCCTACATCGAGAATACTTTACCACAAGTTTAGGGGAAGAAATGCTTCCGATAATTATCACAGTATTTAAAGAACATCAAAATATGAACAGGCTAAAATGAACAAACAGTACATGAGACTATGTTAATTAATTCAACTGTAAAAAAACTAAGGAGCATATTATTAGCAAAATGAGAAATATGCAAAAGTGAAATGCCAAAATGAGCACTTCTCAATTGGGAGTAAATCAAAACAATCAGAATGGCTGAAAGAGAGCACAATAACATGAGCAATAAACGAATAAGAGCTAAGCAACTAAGCAAATAAAATAGGCAAAAATGAGATGCCAACAAAATGAGAGATGGCCGAACTCCGTCGGCACTTATATACGGTTGCGCTCGTGGCGGCACCTCGCGGCCCGTACGCAACACGCGCTCCTGCGATCGCAATGCACTCTTAGCGCTCGCGGCGGCGTCTAGCGGCCCGTACGCAAGTGTGCGATTGCTGTCGCAGGTCGACCCTTGATCTATGATGTTACAGACGGTAATACCTCGCTCATAAATAAGCCCAATGCACATTCTTAATCGGGGGCGACCAGGAATTCGGCTCACAAACCGTACCCTAGCTCGCGTGTCAGAGCATTCATCCTGGTTGCACACTTCTCCACCACCACACCACACTGTTTGAGTGGTAGGAGGAGGAAACGGGGAAACTGCAGATACGCCATATTTAGATGGCGGTGCAGTTGCACTGCATTTACTTTGGATCATATTTCGTATTTCTCAACAACATAGATCACAAACGAAATACATTTTCAGTGTTATTTAACAACTTTGGCAACTGGAGATGCATTGAAGAGACAATAAAATTTTTATGTGTTACAGTCTGTTTGCGCACGTACAGGAGCAGACACATGCAGTCATGGACTGTGCGGCTGGTCCCGGCGGAGGTTCGTGTCCTCCCTCGGTCATGGGTGTGAGTGTGTGTTTGTCCTTAGGATAATTTAGGTTAAGTACTGTGTAAGCTTAGCGACTGATGACCTTAGCAGTTAAGTCCCATAAGATTTTAAAAATAAAAAAATAAAAAAAACAATTTCACAGATTTTCGCAGGTTGTTTGTCACATCATCATTATATTTCGTAATCGAAAAAAGGTCTTTTGCACACATGTGTTGCTCGAAATAAAGCAGCACTTTTGCAATCACCGTGAGATGGAAACTCCACTTGATGATAACAATGTAGATGTCCTGGACAATTTTAACGTAAATGGTTTTGTCTCTAAAATGGGAATCACACAGCACATCAATCAGGTACATCTGCACATGCACTGACGCGCTTTCAACTGGAATGGCAGATGGTCTTGGAAACAGCTCACAAAACTGATGTAAGGTTCAGTGTCCTCAAATCGTTTAGAAAACTATTCTCGTAATTCTTTCAAGGCTACAATTAATTTTTCACAGCTCCCACTTTCTTTAAAGCCAGTAAGTTTAGGGAACTGGACTCACGTTTCCAGAATATTTTCACTCTGCAGCGGAGTTTGCGCTGATATGAAACTTCCTGGCAAATTGAAACTGTGTGCCGGACCGAGACTCAGACGCGGGGCCTTTGCCTTTCGCGGGCAAGTGCTCTACCATCTTTGATTCGCAAGCACTACTCACGCCCCGTCCTCACAGCTTTACTTCCGCCAGTACCCTGTCTCCTACATTCCGAGCTTCACGGAATCTCTCCTGCGAACCTTGCAGAGCTCGCACTTCTGGAATAGAGGATATTGCTGAGACCTGGCTTAGCCACAGCCTGGGGAATGTTTTCAGAATGAGATTTTCACTCTGCAGCGTAGTGCCGGTTCTGCAAGGTTCGCAGGAGAGCTTCTGTGAAGTCTGGAAGGTAGGAGGCAGGGTACTGGCGGAAGTAAAGCTGTGAGGACGGGGCGTGAGTCGTGCTTGGCTAGTCAGATGTTAGAGCACTTGCCCGCGAAAGGCAAAGGTCTTGAGCGCGAGTCTCGGTCCGGCACACAGTTTTAATCTGCCAGGGAGTTTAGTTTGGACTCACGTTGTTTCTCACCTTGCAATGTGGGTGGTGTGCAGTCAAGTCTACTTAAAATACGAGGTCTACAATCCATTCGGGGTCAAGTTTTCGTTTCTACTTTCCTTTTTCCCTCATAAACTCAACAACAGCGGGTTTCAAATCGAAAAGTCGTTCCAGGCGTACCCCTTGACTTAAACAGCTTACTTCGCAGTAATATGTAAAGTCTGCATTGAAAACTGTTGCAACTGACACTGGATAATGCATGTGACATACGACATTTTACTATTTGTTCACCAGTTGCTTCATATGATCCGTGCTTGCAAATTTAGCACCAAGTACTTGCGCAGAACCATGAATCCCGTCTGTCAGTCGTTTTAATTTTTAGCTCTCTCATTGTCAACTAAACCTTTAAATTCTTCCTGAATGGTATTCTGATGCCATTTCATGCTAAATCTGCCGTACCTGTCGCTATGCAACTGCCTAGCAGATGTCTAGGATTCTCATTCCTCTTTTCTGTCATTCCCATTCGGCCACTGGACCTGTGAATCTCCTTCATGCAATGAAAAAACAGCGGAGAGTAAACAATGCTGACACCACGACTCTGCCGAACGGAAGAGAGTTGTGCCGATCGAAAAATTTCACACTGCAATACGCAATGAAATATCACACTTTTCCGGGTGCTTCCGAGAAGGACAGAGCAAAGTCGAATGATAGGTCAGGCCTTGGCCCGAATGCCTTGCATGCGTGAAGTCTGGCACGCCATGGCCGGTCTCGTCCTCGGCGGAGAGGTCTGGTGAATGGTTCAAATGGCTCTGAGCACTACGCGACTTAACTTCTGAGGTCATCAGTCGCCTAGAACTCAGAACTAATTAAACCTAACTAGCCTAAGGACATCACACACCCCCATGCCCGAGGCAGGATTCGAACCTGCGACCGTAGCGGTCGCTCGGCTCCAGACTGTAGCGCCTAGAACCGCACGGCCGAGGTCTGATGACAGGAAGAGGTTATAGCACGCCACGCATTGTAAGCTAGGTACCAACTGATCGCCAGTGGGAATCCCCGACAGCGCTGGAACACAGACTACATGCCCACTGAGTGAGTTAAGATGGCCCCAGTGACATATAAAAAAGTGTAAAAATTGTAATATTTGCTAAAAATACTTAAGATGGTTTACAGACTTGCTACGAGAAAACTATAGACAGCTTATGATTTGTGCCAGTGAGACGAGCCAATTGCGAGCACGTGAAATGCACATATGACATGTCATTTGAAAGCTCTTGGCATGAGCAATGTAGATAACAAGTCACTTTTATTATTTAACAAATTAGTAAATAAAAACTATTTTTTGAATAATAAGCGTGAATATCCCTAAACCAATATTGCCCAACAAGAAGAAAATCCATTAAAACTAGTACGATAATTCTAGTCTATGACCCCATTGATTACTATGTTTGTTTAACTATAATTCCATATTTTATTGTTTTTAAAGTTGATGTATGGAGTAGCGTCAAGCTGCACTGCCAATGTATGTAAAGTTGATGTTTTGACTGCTTAAGCTGTAGTGCCGCATGCGGCGAATAAATCTCTTGAAGTTCCTTATTATTACGAGATTCTGGTTCAATGTTTTGTGATGAGGTCGCAAACTGGACGACAATATTAGTTATGTGATGAAAATGTATTCATGTAAAGTACAACTTTCTCGAAAAATGGTGATGTTGTAAGACATTGTATTGAATAACGGAATAAAGGAGGAGTCACGTGTCCATGGCTTTAAATAAACATGCAGAGCAATGTTCAATGTCCTTTTTCGGTCTTTTGCCGTGTAATTTCCGGTTTGGTTAGATCTCCAGACGGCTGCTGGAGATTTACACTGAGTTAGTGGGATTGAGGATATTTGTTGAATGAGAGTTGAAATCAGTAGGGACTTATAAATTTAAAGATGATTTTCAGTAACTTATTCGTTGCACCAACGTGACTTTATCGTGATTTAACTGTTTCTAAGAATCTGTGAACTTTAGTTATTTGGCCGCATTATTACAATTTGATTTAATTGTGTGGCAAACGTTTATGATCTTTCTACTTGTTTTTCGTAAATTAAAGCACAGAGTCATGCATGTATTCTGTACTCGCTATTGTCTGTAAATGCTATGCTTACACTGTGGAGCTAAAGTTAAAGTGTTATTTAGTTAATTTATCAGTTTGATATGAGGCTACCATTCACACACACACACACACACACACACACACACACACACACATTATATATATATATATATATATATATATATATATATATATATCCCTTCATTTTTCATTTTTATTAATTTACTCTTTTTTTATATCGTCATTGTCTATAACAATAAAGCACTTCAGGATTGTTTAGTACAGGTACTTAGATGTGGGCTCAAAAGCGAAAGTGTAAAATTAACGTCTATTGGTTCTACATTACTCACAGCAAGCTATTCCTCCAGGCGCTGTGCTACTCGCAGTAAAAACATTCATCGACAGTCAAATAACGACGCCTATCCATTTTAAGATTCGAATTCGATTGAATTACTGCTTTGGGCTTAAAAGGATGAAAAAACATAGGTCAGCTAATATGTCTAACTTGGACACTACAGCGTATTTAGGCACTAGCACTCCGTCTTCAGGCCACGACTGGCCTGGGACCATCCGACCGCCGTGTCGTCCTCAGAGGAGGATGCAGATAGGAGGGGCGTGGTGTCAGCACATCGCTCTCCCGGTCGTTATGATGGTATTCTTGACCGAAGCCGCTACTATTCGGTCGAGTAGCTTCTCAACTGGCATCACAAGGCTGAGTGCACTACGAAAAATGGCAACATCGCATGGCAGCCTGGATGGTCACCCATCCAAGTGCCGACCACGCCCGACAGCGCTTAACTTCAGTGATCTCACGGGAACCGGTGTATCCACTGCGGTAAGGCCGTTGCCTGTCAGAATATTCAACAATCACGCATATTACAGTAGACATTATTACTGAATTATGGTTAAATTTGGTGGATCAATTGAAACAATCAGAAAAAGCAAATGATTAATCACACGGGGAAAACTGAGTTTTACAGATGCAACACTGCAGGATGCTGGAAAACGTCCGAGGGCATATCACGTTGATGACAGTCGTAAGTTATCTGTAGAAGATACTGTAGTTGCTTCGAGACCGATACCAAACAAATTAAGACAATACACACAGATAAATAAAGATAGATAATTCATAGTTGATTTACCCAATTGCCAACGCTATGATAGCAACAATATAAAGTGGAGTTTACCGATCTCTCAGACTATCATCATACGTGAGCGTAAAACATGTCAGGCAGTTCAACAGCAAAAGTGTCCGCGACATAGCTTTGTAGTTCTGCGCATCTAAAGTGCGACTCCCATAAAGTATCGAAGAACCTGCGCTGTTTTCCAGTCAAGTAGAATGTTCAGTTTTCCCTGCGACCTATGTGACTCTTGCTTTCCACATATTCGATGTACTGTGATAACCCATAACATTAGTACCACCTAAATAATAGTTTGTTGGTCCACCTCTGGAATGCAGTACAGCAGCGATGACCTGGTTCGACATGGCTATGGACAGTTTTATAAGCAAGATGTCTACACAGGTCAAGTAAATCCCATAAATTTCGGGCAGGTGATTCGTGTGCGCTGATCTGACAACCAGTAGCGACCCAGATCTATTCCATCAGAGCCGGCCGAAGTGGCCGAGCGGTTCTAGGCGCTACAGTCTGGAACCGCGCTACCGCTTTGTCTCAGGTTCGAATCTTGCCGCGGGCATGGATGTTTGTGATGTCCTTAGGTTAGTTAGGTTTAAGTAGTTCTAAGTTCTAGGCGACTGATGACCTCAGAAGTTAATTCCCATAGTGCTCAGAGCCATTTGAACCATTGTTCCATAAGCTTCAGATCTGCCGATCTGGTGGCCAAGACACCACATGAGGTCATTGCCATGCTCCTCAAACCACTGAAGCATATGTCTGGCCTTACGAATAGGTTATGCGGCTCGAAGTGGCCACTGCCATCTGTGAAGACTTCAAGAATGAAGTAACGTAGGCGCTCATATAGTCCACAGTTGTCATGGTACCTTTGACAGTACCACAGGTACCGTGGAGGCCCACGTGCATGTCATCCGTAACACAACATGTGACGTTACGCGTTTTTAGACGAGCTAATCGGCAGCCCAAAACTGCTGCTACAACGTAAGATGAATTTGATGTATGGCTCAACGCAGGCGGGACAGGGGCTGGGAGTGGACTGCAGCAGCTGCTCCAGATCAGCCCGGGATGGAGACTGGACATGGGTAAATCCCAGAAGAAGGATGCTGGAAAAGATCGTTGGATTAGCAGAATGCGGAATGACCAGCAATGGCGGACTGTGAGACAAGCTGAAAAATTGCGTCTTACTGCCTTGTGAGAGTCTATAATAGTTCAGAGTGAAGTATTAAATACAAATCTGAATACATTAGCGATTCCGGAAAAATGAAGTGCATCCAATGACACTGCAGCTGTATCAGTATCTTTATAACAATAACAGTTAATAATTAACAGTGACCAAATATTTTCACAATGAACCTCTGAATCAACAACCTTCAATTGATTCACGAAATTTCGACATACAATATCTCAGATATTAGTACTGCACTACAGCTATCATTACTGAAAGCTACGTATCTGTATCTGTTTCATTTCTTGCTTTATTAAATTTTTTATATTTTATCATTATGCAACAGTTTCTCACGAGATCGTATTCTCCACAATTACACAGCAAATAAACACAGCATGAATACAAATGTTGATGATGTTGAGACAGCAAGCGGCCAAAAATTCATTTGAATAACTCATATTTTGTCATACTTGCGCATTTATTTAATGTACAGTTTATTTTCTCAGTAACTTTCTTTAAAAGTTGATTGCAAGAGCCATAAAAAGCTATGCTAATTTAAAAATTGCATATGTTAACGGACACCACAATTGAAGGCTTAAATAATTCCTTAAACAATATCTGCGGACAATCTGTTACCTTTATCATGAGCAATCTTGAGCAAGAATGCTAGCTTATATATTTATGGACTAATTATTACTTATATTTATTGCAAATGATCCAAGTGTAAATGAATGTGCATGAGATTTCTTTTTTTGAATGTTGTTGTAATATATTAGTTGAACCACCGAAGAGGCCAACATGAATCAAATCAGGTCTGTAGAGCTTAAGGACGATGTATTTTTGGTGGGGATGGCCTTCAGCAGATAAAGAAACAGACAGTAGCAGAACGCTGCGGGAGTCAAGTGGAGATTGAGACTTTCCATGAGACGAGTTCAAGGGAGGGATTCTGGATACTTTACGTCGAGTTCTGGAAGGAGGAAGGACTGCCTATGGTAACGAGCGCGATTCTGTCGTCATAGTTGATTAATTCCAGGTGGTGAACTGTCGCTACTGTACCTTAACTTCTAAAGGAATTTTATATTTCGAAAGGTCTGCATGTGCTCCACAGTAGGACTCTTAACTTTCACTGCTAGGTTTATAGAACTGAGAATAGGCAGAGTATGACTTATTGTTCAATGGATAGCATGCATTAATTTTTAAATAATCACACTGAATTCCGAACTGTTTTGGGCTGATGAATATTTCGTGATTATGAAGTGGACTTTGTTTCCGCTTATCTTTAACGATTATTTAGTTTTTGGATTTTGCTACCATTATCGTAATCCCCTCAACGTAACTTTACTGCATTCGATAAAGTACTTTCTGTCTGTATTTTAATTATCATAGGTCCACTTCCCGTTTATTTGAGATGTCCTTTCTTGAATAAACATTATTCAGCTTTATTGTGTCGTCAACGTCAATTGCAGAGATTAGAATAGAACAGTTTTTATTACATTGTTCATTTATCTTTTAGTTTATATGTGCATGAATTTTACTAATTCGCAGTCCTAGCCAACGCGTAGACTATTTGGCCGCAGGATCACAGCTACAGTGAGTTAGCTTTGAGGGAAGAAAGACGTGCACGTTTCGATCCTACGACTACATCGAGCTATTTCTTTTAAACAAAGCCGTGCAAAGCCCAAATACATACAGTACGAGTAATAGCACATGAAGACGCAGCTGGTTTCCTCGTACGGGATGCTGTTTGAAGGCGCAACTACACTTACGTGTTAACAGTGACTATTAGGTATCGTCGCAAACACTGCCCTCATCGGTAGGTATTCCTGTTGGATGGCGACGTATATGGACACGTTCATCGACCTGGTGTACCTGTAAACGTGATTCACCTGACCAATCGACAAACTGCCACTGGTTCACGGTCAAATCGCAATGATTTTGAGTCCACTGCAATGGTGACTGATAATGTCGTTCAGTCAACATGGGAACACGGAGTCCATGCCCAGTAATGTGCGCTGAACGGAATGCCCCGAACACGTGTGTGTTCCTTGATGGAACATGGATGTCGAACACATTGTCGCCTCCTTCAACCACTTTCCATAAACCCTCAAAACGTAGCACGCTAAGATTCGACATGCTTCGCCGTGATGCACGTTCTACTCCAGGCACCGGGCCATCCCTTTCCGAAGTGGCTTATGTAATTGGATGTCCCCATTTGCAACCCGTATCGTTTCTAGAATAACTTTAAATTCTTCTCTTTTTAGCTTATATAGGCCTATTTTGCTAGCCGTGTCAGTGATAGTAATACAACCAGGCGGCGTTCGTTCTTGTGGTGGACAGTGGTCGTAATGCTCTGGCTTCTCAGTATACGAGAAAACTTGTAACCCTTCTTCACTTACGGCCATCTGCAGTGTATTTCATTTCAAGGTCACTTTCGTCATGATGTCATATGAGCAATTTGACGAAAGTGAGAGCTATTTCGAGATCAACTTCAGTGCATCACAGTAACACTGACAGCACCAACTTGAATTCGGAAAGTAAATGTACCTTCAAAATTTCAATCAACTCTTATAATTTCGGAATGATACACATAATAATTAGCTGACCGACAGAATGCTCTTCGTTGGCCAATACCAGCAGCTTTCAAACCTAAACATTTAAGTTTATAGCTTTAAAATGATCTGTACTACGAAGAAGTATCTTATTAGTGGCTTCAGATGTATGCCATATCTGTACACGAATCATGTTCTTTGGCACATCGAATCAGCAGCCGATGTACATAAATGTATCCGCTATCTCGTATTTTGTTTAGCTCATGAATCAGCATGGATCGAAAAAGGGAATCAAACCACTCTGTTGTAATATGTAAAGGACAGCTTTTCATGAAGCAAGTCCATTTCATAGAGCTCATATGTAATGTCAAACCTTTTGTAAGCTATATAATTACAAATACGTTGTTGTACTTTAGGACAGAAATAAAACTTTCCAAACATCAACACTAACATCTGACGATGAGCTCAATAACAGTACAGTAATATCATTTCTAAATGTGGTTTGTTGCAGTATGTTCTACATCGTAATTTACGAAAAGGGCTGTCGTGTTCTTTAACCGTCAAGGATAAATAAAGACACAGGTGTTTCAGCTTTCATTTTATCTTCTTCCGTTTCGATTCCACTATAATGGGCGAGTATGTGGGACGTTAACTTTGGTACAATGATTTATTTCCCCTGACTTTTGTCAATCAGCAGGTAAGATTTTGCTATAGAACTGAATGCAAGCTTCTCCTATTGCATCGATGATTTTTATTTTGACTTTACTCAGCTTTAATTTGTCAGCAAGATTTCGATTACGCTTGTTGCGCAGCTCACTCTACCTTCGTGGTAAATTTCTAATACTTTCGTTGAACCATGGTGATGTTTTCTCATTCTCGCCTATGAAAGAAATTCACTTATTGTATCGTCTAACAACATACTCGTATCTCAAGTGGCTTTCAACCACTTTCTTGTCTGCCTTGTATCATTTGTTCACGTTACTTGATTATGATATTTATAACCACTTCTGGAGTTGAGTGAGGTATAAAGGAAAAATAAATGTTCCTTGCAACATCGCAGAAGCTAACCTTTTAGGTTCTTATTTTCCAAACTAACTACTGTGCAGCTTACGACGACTTCTTGTGTGTAGATGTAAACGTGAATTTGAAGGAGCAGTCGGCTGCTGTCAGCACTAACTCAAAATAACTCTGAATAATGGGAGATATCATTAGGAAATATTGGTGTTACCTTGGTATTTTAAGCCGCCCTGTTTCACGTTACAAACATGACTCATCATAGCGCCTCGCCTCATTTGTTTACAGAAATGTCGGCCGACTCTGACAATGTGATGCGACCCACACATGTTTTCTGGCGCCGACAATGGCAGCGTTGGCGCAGTCATTAGGCGCGGACATATCGTTTGGTAAACACGAGCCTTAATTAAAACCGGAGCGAGCACCAGGGCAGCCGGATGGCTTGCGCACCAGCACCTGCTGTCTGAAGAGCCGCTGACAGCGAACATGCGAAAAGTGACCCACAGCGCCGACAACTCTTTCAGGAGTGCTGTTAGCAAGAATTTAACATATTGTTTGGTCTGAGCTGATATAACTGGACGATGAAGTTATTCAATTCCTGGCACTACAGTCGTTCGTTTGATTATATACGAGTGCTGTCACAAAACCAGTATTTATACCTTATCCACTAGTTCATTTAAGTAAGATCTCACTATAATGAATTTGGCTGGTGACAAAAACTGTAGTGAGAAACGTCATGTTTCGTACGTAACAGTAGTCAGGTTGTTGGATGGAGTAAGTTATCATTCGTCAGGTGAGTTGAAATAACTTTGTTTTTACAATTTTGTTCCACCTCTCACAGTGTATAAAGAAGGAATAGTATAGTATACACAACACTGCATCATATTTATGTCAGACTGTAAACAAAAAAATTGCTCAAATGGCTTTGAGCACTATGGGACTTAAGTTCTAAGGTCATCAGTCCCATAGAACTTAAAACTACTTAAACCTAATTAACCTAAGAACATCACACTCATCCATGCCTGAGGCAGGATTCGAACCTGTGACCGTAGCGGTCGCGAGATTCCAGACTGTAGCGCCTAGAAGCGATCGGCCATCCCGGCCGGCAGACTGTAAACAGGTATGAACTGTACAGTTACTCAGTACGCAGAGTGCACTCCATTAATCAACTTGGAACATAAAAGCGGACAGTGTGTAACAGCACAACGCAGTACTTCATAATTTAACATTTTGTCTTTTCGAATTTTGATAGTAATTCAGATATTTAATGTACATTTTTGTCATTTTATTGTTATTAACAATTATTTGAAATACTGAAACTCAAACTTACTGCAAATCATATTTAAAAAAGTTGTAAAAATGTAGTGAACACGTTGGTAAAGTCAGAGTAATTGCTATGACTAATAACCATTGAGTATGTATTCCTATGCAGTGAGCATAATCTACTGCGCGTGTTCTCAGCATCAAACCGAGCTAGTCGCGTGATATTCGGAAGATGCTGCTTGCCTACAGTTTGAGGTAGCCGCGAAAATGGAGTTTAAACTTATCCGACTTATTTTGTATATATTTCTGCACGTATGAGTTTTAGAAACAGCTGTGTTACAGAGCTGTCATTGCTACGGATCTAAACAGAAGTATGTGAAATCACTACCAGTTACTTTTGATAGGTATGTACAAAAATGCAGAACTGTAAATTTCATATTGATGTGAGTCACTTTATATGTTGAAAAATTTCGAGACACAACATTTTACAGATTATTTTTGCGATTTTATGGATATGTGTTTACGAGACAAGTGCTGGAAAAATTTGTGTATGAGTAAGCTGCCTGTCAGTGTATAGATATTGATGAATGTTCATATGCAGATAAAATTTACACATAACAGTCTGATTAATTTTCTCCAATATACGCATGTTTTAAAATCCTTTTGTGTATCTAAGTATTTCTGCTCGAGACAATTTCTCACTCAGTGTCGTTGTAACGTAATTAATTAGAACAGATTCGACAATATGAATCCGTGCAGTTGAAAACCTAAAGAAATATTGTTGGCTGACATTTATTGTGTTTCTCCAAAATTGGAGCACTGATTCTGCAATATTTATTTTTTTGTGTATAATGTATGATTTTACTTTTCTCATGAGATGGAGAAAAATGTTGTAGGTATTTCACTTGGCTATAAAAAACAGAGGAGTAAATAAAGAAGAATTGAAAACAATAATGGACAATCAGGTGTTGCATATTGCTTGTCGTATTTACTGTAACTATTTCATAGTTCCAAATTCGTCTTTTCGTGACCATTCTCGCCGTCTAAAGTGTCATTGAAACGTAATTAATTAGAACAGAGCTCCGAAAATATGAGTAAGTGCAACAGAAAAAGTAAAAAAATATATATTGTTGGCTTCCCTTCTTATCCTGTTACCGAAAGAACGTAAAGAAAGTGGAATCTGAACTAAGATACTGTGACGGAAAAGAACGATACCATTGCTCTTCAAATCTTTAAGCCAACTTCTGTTCCTGGTGTCATTTTAAGGTGTCTGTAAAACGCTTATACGAAGTTTCACGGTACTTCTGAAGGTGATATATATGTAACAGCGAAATTATAATACTCAGAATAGCTAAGTGCTGTACGGGCTAACATGCGGCCGTCCCAAAATCACTTGACTTGAGCTGCAGGAGATCTTGCGAACAGAATTCTGGTTCTACGCATTCGAATGCTCACTGCATATATTCATGCTCTGAGTTAACAACCAGTGGTCTGTAGACTAGAGATCACTGGTAACAATAGTCTCTAACCAAAGATATATCCGAGTGGCACTGTCATCGTTGGTACCTCTCTAACCAAAGATATATCCGAGTATCACTATCATCGTTGGTACGTCTCTAACCAAAGATATATCCGAGTAGCACTAGCATCGTCGGTACGGGGGATTGCGCACACGAGAGGGCTGCAAGTTGACAGTAACTGAGACCGGACGTAACTGCGTGAGGGCGTAGAGAACTTGGTGTGTAAACTTCACGGTGATATGTTGAGCAAGAGAGTACGAAGATAACGAGCAATATTATGTGCCACAGTACAATAATTATTTAATAAGAGTATTAATGAAGAAGAATGTGGTCAGATGTATTTAATTCGGCTTGTAAATGGAAGGAAGAGCCCCTTGACGAACAATTTTCTGCAACAACTCGTCACGCCGTGCTTACAACAACTCACGTCAAAGTAAGACGGCACCGTTTCAGAAGTTTAGAAATGTAAAAGGCGTGCCAGGGTATTACAATTAGCAACTCAACATTATAGTTGGTCTGTTGTTAACTTTAAATTTTGTCAGCGACAATATTTATACCAGATCATCGCTACCAATAGTACAATCCTATTACTGTCACTAATATGACCGAGTGACAAATGTATTACAAGGCTTACATTTTAAATTCATGAAAGAGCTAGATAGTAAATCTTAAACTCTGTTAGCTCAGTGAAGAAATGAAGCTTTTTAACTTAACTGACAGTGTCGATGAGATTTTGGAAATTAAAATATTTTCATCGTCTTTTTCAGAAAGACATTTATTAAACATTTGAATCAATTATTTCAACAGTGTTATGTAACTTGATGTATTTAACTGTAAGTTCTGTGATTCTTGACTTTCGTACTTTCGGCGTTGCTTGTTTCCATTGCTGTTGATTGTGATGTGTCCAGTGTTTATTATGTTTCTGGCAATGACTTCTATTTATTGAGATTTCACTGGTCAGTGAAATGTAAATACGATAAACAAGATGGTGGAGTAATTTGTTTCAGTCACTAACGGCTACGTTTCAGAATTTGTAAATGTCTTTTGATTTTGAATTATTACAGAGTGTACAAATCATGATAATTAACTTCCAAAAATTTTATAACATCTCGTTTACACTAATTTCAGTACTTATTACATAAATTCACATTAAGGTGAACATAATCAGTTTCGTTACTTCTGGCCAAACACGAACGGGCGACAGCATTATTTCATAAAACGACTTCACTTTCGGTCCAAAACGAATAAAATTCTCAGTAGACAGTCGAAATCAATTTTCTCCCTTACACAATTTTCGGGTTTCTATTGCAATCGGTTTAATGTATTTTGCTGGCATAATAACTTTCAGTGGTACGCTTATTCTCACACTTCTGATGTCAGATGCTTCGGAATAAATGGCTTTCTTGAAAATTACGGAAGATTAAGGTATCCATATAATCTAGTATGATGTGAAAGACATTCAGTTATGGAAATCAGTTCTTTTTATCAACCAATGACCGGTCACCGGTATCAGAACCCATCGTCAAATCATGTAAACAGAAGAATCAAATAAAAAGAAATGAATTTTGCAAACTTTTCTGTTTTCTACATCAAACTGGTTAAAACACGTTGCTGTCCTGTTATGAATCCCGCGTGCTGGAAATCCAAGAAACATATTATTTAGTTATTGGAGAGTGTGGATGAGTTACAAGTGTACTGAAATTACATTACTGTATAAAAAGCAGGCAACTTTGTACAAATGTTTAGTTTCCAACTTGTTAGCTTACATTAATGAATACTGCCAGTTCCTTTTCGTTCTGCTACACAATATTCAGTGTTGCGGGACGGTTCGATGCCATGTAGGCTGCTTTAATAATTTTATACCGGTATGTTGAATTTATGTTATGTCAGTTATTTACGTTATGACAGTTTGGTAACCATATTAATCAAACATTGTGCGTTAGTAGTCAGATGGTCGATTGGAAGTCATTTATCCTCTGAATTGATATAAAGATTACCTGAACTTTGTCTACCGACAAAGTACCGACCGACCGACCGACCGCCGTGTCATCCTCCGCTAAGCAGCTCATCAGCTGGAATCAGGAGGCGCAGTGCACCCCATTCCAGTTCTCCAGCAAGGAATCCCTGGCAGTACCGGAAATCGTAACCAGGTCACATAGCACTGACCACTCAGCGATGATGGCGGACTTCATATAAAAGTTATCCGACCCTAAATACTTCAATGGAAATTTGCTAAAAAAATAAATGGTTATTATCAGCTCTTGACGATAAGTAAATATCACTTTCTTTAAAGATTTCCGTTAGATAGTCGGAATCACTGTGTACATTCTTCCTTTTTTGTTAATAGCTTACAAAAGGGAAAATTGTAGTAAAATTTTAAACAGAATGGTAGACCTGTTGCTGTCTGATGTGTGCACACCACTTTTGAAACCTGTAAGTTGTGTTCAGAATAACAGTAATAAGCAGACTGTACGTTCTCCCTTGCTTGGCACTCACATGTGGAAGCTTTTGATTTCGAAAACCGTCATTTGAAGAAAGCTTGTGACAAGCAACCTAATGAATTAATTTCTGAAGGATCATCTGCAGTAAGTGTGCAGCATCAGTTTTATTAGAATTCAAAAACAAGTTAGAGGAGCCGGCCGAAGTGGCCGTGCGCTGCAGTCTGGAACCGCAAGACCGCTACGGTCGCAGGTTCAAATCCTGCCTCGGGCATGGATGTTTGTGATGTCCTTAGGTTAGTTAGGTTTAACTAGTTCTAAGTTCTAGGGGACTAATGACCTCAGCAGTTGAGTCCCATAGTGCTCAGAGCCATTTGAACCAAGTTAGAGGTTGAACCTCTATCTGAGACATGGTTAGCGGACATGAAGCTATTAAAGTAAAGGAGGTCAACAAGGGCCAAAAAATGCTAGGAAATTACTTGTATTTGATAATAATGTGAATCATTATTATATATATTTAAAAGATGACCTGAGACTGTTGTGCACTTCCGGTATATGCTTGACTGTTGCGGTTAACACCGGAAGACCTTGCAAAATGCGGTCCATATAGATATGTAAGAAGTTAAATAATAAAAGATGGCTAAGAACCACCTTAGTTTAACGGAACGATTTGGAGAATGTTGCGAAAACGGAGACTAATACACCCATGATACAAAAAAACACGCCAAGAAATTGATAAAGTAAACTTAATCACAGAGCCTGCATATGTCATGGGCGACATGAATCGGTGCTCCGTCTTGACGAGACAAAAGCCTCTCAGGGCGACATAAATATGTCTGAATTTGGAGTCAGAGGCAGTCCTTTTGCCGGAGTCTAGCAGCACGACCACAACTTCAGGGTCACGCCAAACGGCGAGACGACAAGGGATTGTTAGCAGCGGCCATGGGTTCGAGACTGGGCTGCGCCCTCGGTTCCAGCCCTGAGATCGTCGCAGCAACGTCAACCAGCCATTGGCGCCTGCTGCCGCCTGCACTGAGTCCCCCGCAGAACTAAGTGCCTCAGCGCGAGCCGCCGTCCGACTCCAGCCAGACCGCAGCGGGTTGATTTCCCCCGCACAGCAGTCCGCACGCGCCACCGCAGGGAATCCGTGCGGGGTTGAGGGGTTCATGGAGGACTGGGATGACCACTTCAGTAAGATACTCAACAAACGAGGAATCAAAACAGCCCCAAAGAAAGGGAAACAACGTCAAACTAAGGAAAAAGACAATGTATGGGAACCTCTAAATGAAGAAGATGTAAAAGAAGTAGTAAATGCACTGAAGAACAAAAAAGCAGCAGGACCCGATAATACATACAATGAACATATAAAACATGCGAAAGAGGCCCTCCAACACGTGTGCATCTAACTATTTAACAAATGCCTGGAACTTGGAAGAATTTCGACACAATGGAGACACTCGACAATAAAAGTTCTCTACAACGGTAGAGGAGACCCAACGGACCCAAAACAGTACAGAGGCATAGCCTTGGAAAATACTCAGTTCAAGATGTTTTCAAAGATAATTACACAAAAAATTCAAAGCCTCTGTGGACAGTCATCTCCCACAACGACAAATGATCAACACTTATGGAAGTAACAATACCGACGAAGCGCTACAAAAGAAACAAATATTCTATACAGTGTTCATATACTTTACCAAAGCCTTTGACCTACTGTAAAAGAGATCTCATAGTCCGAAAACTGGAAAACACCATGGGAGAAGATAGCGTATGGGCAAGAATAATCAAGTCAATCCTCAAATACAACTTAAACACAATATCAGACAACCTCTCTTTTTCGAACCCCATTCTGCAATCTAACGGAGTCTTACAGGGTGACCCAATGAGCCCTTTGCTGTACATTCTTGCCACTGAATAAGTACTCCGAACTGGAGAAAATGAAGGAGATGTATATGTATATGCATACGCTGACGGCATAGCCGTAGATTCAACAGATAAACAGAAGCTGCAGAAAATCATTGAGAAAATAGACAAATGGTGCAGTGAACACAAACTATACATAAACATAACGAAGACAGAAATGGTGATTTTCAGAAAAGGAGGCAAAACACGTAAGAATGCGGAAATCAACATCAGAGGACAAAAAGTCACATCAGACTTTAAATACCTGGGGGTGATATTGCAACCAACAGCCAAATGCTTTACAAAACATAAAACAGAACGTGCAGCCCAAGCAGTAATAGCAATACAGGACAACAACAACATCCGCCTACTCAGTCTAGAAACAGCCACGAAATTATTCAATGCAAAAATCTTGCTAATCCTGGCCTATGGGATGGAGGTTATATAGGACCACCTGACAGAATAAAATCTAGAAACACTAGAAAAGGTGAAATCGACTTATTTAAAAAGAGCACTAGCTCTCTCAACAAGATCTAGACTAGTGTACTTGTTAGCAAGAGAGACAAATGAAGACGTCAGAGTTCGATGTATGATGCCACACATCAGGGCTTCCAGAAAGCAACTGAAAATCATGGAGAACAAACGAGAAAAAGTATGGCCGGAGTTCTGTGGCACCGAAGCAATCACGAACTGCTCATGGACAGCACAAGATTTCGAGCTGCGACATATCGTAACTAGACTTTCTATTCACGGCTTTCATCATCTAATTTGAAAACAAAACTTATTACGACCCAACCACAACATGTGCATGTGAACTGTCTAACGAAGCCAGTGAACAATATCACATAGAACTGTGTAGTAAAAGAGTGAAATCGATAAATGAATATGCAAAAATCTAAATTGTAAATGTAAAATGTTAAGCAAAGTGACTGTATATGGCTATTTGGCTGCAGTTTTATTAAATAGAAAGAAAACTAAGTGCCTCAGCGTGAGCCGCCGACCGACTCTTGCCAGACCGCAGCAGGTTGACTTCCCGTGCACAGCAGTCTGCACGCGCCACCACAGGGAATCCGTGCGGGGTTGACGGGTCGTTCCAGGCGCCATCGTTGACAGATAAGTAGTGTCGGCGACTGCCGTCAAGTCCGTACCGTACAAAGACCGCTGCCCATCCACGGTCCTGCACGTCAGTAACGAAGGGCACCTACGCAATATCCACTTATCAGAAGCAACTGCCCGTATACCAGCGCTGGCCAGGGTCAACAGAGTGAAGTATGTTCTGCCTAACTGAGCCACGGCAAAGCTTGTACGGAAGATGAATAAAGTATTCTTTACTGTCAGCAGTGTTTCCACTGGCTCCTGCAGCCTGCCAGTAGGGCTAAGTATTCACGTCTGCCAAAAATAAAAATAAAAAAAAAGATTCTGAAATATTCAAAGGCAACAATTTGACTTTTTTGGGATTAAAAAGCACTGTGTCAAATTACTGCAGACTTTTGCAACTGAATCGTTTATTATTTGGATGATTTATTCCCGCTGAGGCAAAATGAAGGTGTATAAGACTTGTATTTTATATACTCAGCACTTCAGCAATTCTAGATCCATGCTGTGTGCCATTTCGGTAAGAATATGTTCGGAAATGAGAGTGGTTTGTGAAATAGCAGCCGGCCGCTGTGACCGAGCGGTTCTAGGTGCTTCAGTCCGGAACCGCGCCGGTGCTACGGTCGCAGATTCAAATCCTGCCTCGGGCATGGATGTGTGTGATGTCCTTAGGTTAGTTAGGTTTAAGTAGTTCTAGGAGACTGATGACCTCAGATGTTGAATCCGATAATGCTTAGAGCCATTTGAACCATTTGAAGTAGTACGTCACTGACACGTGTCATTTATAAGTGCGGAAGAGGCGATACTACTAGGTATTACGTTGCATCAGAAGCATAATACGACTCTCCCACCTTAATCCTCAACTGCAGTGCGAGCCAGTGCGAAAATACAGGGAGAAACACGTCGAGAGCGAAACGTCAGTTCGCGATGTTTCGCCCGAGAGCCCGGCGGGAGCGAGTAGCAAGGTAAACGCGATTCAGCGGCGGGCGGACACGCGACCCTCGGAAGCCCGTCGGCTATTTCAATAAACCGCGGGCGTCGCACGCAACCAGATACGGCACTTCAAAGAGTGCGTGGGCCCCCGCCGCCGCCATGTAACTGGCCTCCGGGGATGCCGCGTGCTGGAAATGCCACGTCGCCCCCACACAGCGCTCGCCCCCGGCACTAAAGTGGCCGCGACATTTCCGCCGGACGTCAGGGATCAACCCTCGTCGCTGTCGTCACAGAAGCCGAACCGCGCTTGTCATTTGCCGCTAATGACCATTCGACAGGATTTCAAACAATGTCTGCCACGCACCAGGATTTACATCTCTTCAAACTACGATATCAGCAACGCCAGGCTTTCAGTTTCAATACGCTATCTCAGCAGTTTCGTAGAGTAACACGAGGAACGTTAAAAAAGTTTCCGTTCGAAGGCTGTAATGTCCAGGGTCGGTGTGCTACTCAGATAAAATAGCCTTAGCACTTAGGCAATCATCCCATCGACGCACCACGATGAAGATACCCGTTTCGTAATACACAGTGTTATGTGAAGATGTCTGTAACTGTCTGCTGCATATCCTCGTGCGATTAGGATCGTCGACGTATCACAGCCTTTCTTAAAGGAGCGAAAGCATGATAACTGCATGGTAAGGTATCGGAACTATAGGGCGGGTGCTCGGGTGTCTCCCACTTGTCTGTAATGTATGAGACTGGCCTCCGAGATCGACTAGCGCTTTATGTCGAATAGCGACCAGTAGTGAACTTGGCGCACCATTCCGTAACGGTGGTTTTCGACAGACATGGTACCTCATACTCATTCTTTACTCTCAGGTGGATATCTACCGGTGTCTGTACTTCGGCTGCCAAGATAAGGAGGGTAGATCGGAAAATAAGTTCTGTTTTGCAATAAAAAAGGACTAGAGTACACTTAAAGAAAGCAATTTATTTCATAAAAATCTATGACATTTACACTGCCTTTCAACATAGCCCCCGTAGTTTTCCAGACATTTCAGCGGGCACAGTCAGCACGTAAAGATCCCTAGATGATCGTGAATCCCGTCAGGTATGAAGGCTTGGTGAGAAACTTCGCCTGATGTCACGCAACCCACATAACGTAACTGTCATGCAGTTTCTTCTTCAAGACATTAATCGGCAGCACTCTGCAGGGGCAATAAAGAGGCTCCTGCAGAGTTTCCGATGGGAAGTGTGGCACACCCAGAGCACAGCCGGTAACTGGCTGCCTCTGAGTTACATCTGTGCTCACGCTGGCTTTGAAGACAATATTTTGGCACAGTCAACGACCCGTAGACCATCATACAGTATTAGCGGAAAGCCAATGATGAGCGTATTGGAAAGTTGCCACAAGGCTACAACAAATGTCTAAGTCGGAGCGGCTACCATGTAGAGAAGCAGGTGAACGGTGTATCTAATTCTTGCAAATAAACCATTTTTGATTTTCACAGTGGTTTATATTTTGCGACCGATCGGAACTTACTTTCCGAATGCTCGTAATAGCACATTGGTCGTTTCCGGATACATTTTGTAATAACTTCGTCGTTCTTCACGTTCCCGCATTTACTGCACGCATTTCGGAAAGACACGAAAGCCACACTAATCTCTTGTCTACATGTCGGTGCTTGTGCACCCGCATAGGAGTCGATCTACACCGCATCCTTTAAACGGAAAGTTCCACCACTGAAGGGCCAATAGGGACCGTCCGACCGCCATATTATCCTATGCTAATGACTAAGAACGTGGAAACTTTGAGTGAATTTTGACTTACAAATCGAAACTAAAAAGTCGCGCTAGTCAGTAGCCTTAAGTTGCCGTTTCACGCGGCTCCCAGTAGACCTCTTCATGATGCAGAATGTCTGCACCTTTTTTCTTGTGGAAGATATCGTTTTCTGAAATTTGACGAACCTTTTTGAGCAATCATCGTGTCTGGTTACTGTGCGGAGGACCCGGGTTCGATTTATGATACTACCGTGGAATTTGTCTTGGTCATACGTCTGGATAGGGCCCCACTCAGCCTTAAAGACGCCAATTGAGGAGCTGCTGGAATGAGAAGTAGTGTCTCGAAGTTGATGAAAACCGATAATGGCTGAACAGCGGTGCGCTGATGATTCTACACGCGTCCATTCCACATCTGGTGACGCCATTAGCAGAACATGAAATGCCGTTCGGTTGTTCTCCAATGACCATCAGGGATATCGATAATAAAGCAACAAAAGGCGGTTTACATTTTCCGTTTCAACAAGTGCAACTCAGTTACATTGTGTAGCGTGGTTTTCTTTACAATGTGCTGCTACAGTGCCAAATTGTCTGTACGGGTGTACGGATTACGCCTCCGAGGTCTCCTGATATCGCAATATCTAGTTTTTCTTCTGGAGAGACTTATGAAAGACTTTCTCTGTGTGACTCCCCTTCTGATAACCATGGCTGAATAGCAACTCCACAAAATGGCAGCAGTATAAATAGTGATTGTAGCTATACTTCAAAATGTGTGGACTAGTTTGACAAACTTCTCGATGTTTAGGCTTACGTGTAAGTTTCTCATTTCCTGTAGAAGATATAGCCTCCTTTAACACGCAGCGCGCTAGCGTACCGAACAGGAAGACGAACTAGACCCAAAACAGAATTCAGTGCGACGGTTTCCTTGTGGTTCTGATGCACTGGCCGTCTGAGTTCCTTTTTAGGCGGTTTTCCACACTTATCAAAACAAACATACGGCTAGTTCCTCACCTTGTCGGCTCTGACCCTTGACGAAATGATGGTGTGGTATTCCGACTTCGTATGAACCCCACCACCAATAGAACACTTTGCTTTTGGTCGTCAATCTTCTGGCTGGTTTTATGTGGCCCGCTATGAATTTTCTTCTTGTGTAAAACTCTTCTTCTCAGAGTACCCCTTGTACCCTACATCCTCAGTTATTTGTTGGATGTATTATAATCTTTAAGTTCCCCTACTGTTGTTACCCTCTACATCCCAGGGACTGATTCACATTCTTATTTAAGTTCACGGACACGACAGCGAATCAAGTCAGAGCTATTGCGTTCTTGACGTTAATGTTTATGGGGTAACGTACGGGCATGTATGGTACTCCTTTCCCGAAACGCTGACCCTGTTTAAGAAGCGGTATATATTGGAACGGTGGAATCAGTCATGCGGAGGTATGCGAATTCCTCTTCAGCACGGTACTATCTACTCATCTGCTGATGATCAACTACTAATAGCACAAAGTAGACAGGATGTCAAATTTATGGTAAGGAAGTTAAGTGAACGAGGATGAGAAAAACAGAATATTTAATAATGGCAGGAGATGGATGGGATGTAGTACGGGCGCAAGGAACTACTAAAGCTGCTAAGAAGTTTAAATACTTAGAATCGATTATCCATTCCTCGGGAAGTTGCGAAGCAAATGTGGAACCCACGATCTAGCAGGTAAGAGGAGCAATTAAAATGCTAAACGGAGTTCTGTGGAGCGAGGCAGTATCAAAAGTGGACAGAGCGGAGAAGAACTGAGGAAACTACGAGTGATGAAGGATATGGATTAACCGATCATGGGAAGAACTGAGAGCAGAGCTCTTGATTGTATGGCCGTGTAGAGCGAATGGAGTAAGGAGGATGGCCAGAAGCTACCCTGAAATGGTCGCCGCCAGGAAGGGGAACCATGGGCGGTCGAGATTAGCGAGGAAAGTGAGAGTAATTAAAATGGTGACGAAGAGAGAGCTGAAAGAGGAAAACTGCGACGATCGTGAAATTTTGGCGAATGGGAACACAAGGCAACAGTTGAAGTGTGGGGAAGCCCTTAAAAGACAAAATGTGGATCACCTTGACATGTCATAGGATAATAACCGTGGAACAAAGAATGATCAATTGTCGCTGATGAAAGTCATTTTTGACGCTAAGACACAGCAGCTTAAGCAGATTATGTTCAAGTTGTTTACGGTTTCAGTATGAATATGACTAATGGGGAGAAAGTGATTTCCAGTTAACGTGAGACAGTACCTAGTTTGGAAACATAAAACTGTCTTATCTCCTGTAGCTGCTAAAGATAGAAGCATTTGTTTCGACACAGGTTCTCTTCGAAATACTTCTCACTGCGACTCGATATTTAGATGCCTAGACACGGAGGTACCATTTTATAAAATCTCGCTCTACATGAATGACGTTTTTATTTGCATGTACCGTATCTCTTGAAAATGGAAACTTCGAAACTGGTGGCGACATAAAATCGAAATTGCTTTTATATCGACTGAGGTGACTCCAACTCTGCCGGGTTTTAATGGATGGCACAAACTTTCCCGTTGCACACAGCATGGAGAAACTGTTTATGTACTATGGATGTCATTCAGTTAACACTTATCTCATCTTGCTTTTGCCGTTGATGTCACGTTATAATTTTTGTTACTGACAACACGTGTTTGTAAAAGCATTTTTGAAAGCATAATCGGTTCCACAAGGCTGTAGCACCGTTTTCCGTGAGAATATGAGAGAAGACATGGACGTAATCAGTGACGCCCTCTCCTTCAGAGCAGGAGAAAGATGCAAAAGCGTAAATTAACTTATGATTTCTTAAGGAATCACAAACAGCGCAAAAAGCTGGCTGAAGTCAGAGATAACGAGGAAAAAATATTTTGAGATATCGAAGACCGACATCTAATGAAGCACGCTTCACTGAAACCAGATTAAAAATTGATGAGAAAAACTTCCTTCAATATAAGAAGTCGAGTTAGGAAAGTTCTCGCCCCAGCCCGTTTCGTAGCTTATCTCGAAAAGAGTGTCATTTCCTCTGGGCGCCGAAATGTAAAAACTCAATATCTGGCTTGTGCGCGATAATTGTCAACAACTATCAGAACAAGACTGAGATTTCAGACATGACGTAAGACTTATTTGACGCGATCATGCTTTCGACTGGTTTTATGTCATTCTCGTTTTCTATCTTGTTACAACGTTCGCAAATCTACATACGTGTAGCTGCCAATATTTTGGCTCATACACACTGTGATCTCCGTCTAACTCTGTTTTTTCTCCATATACACAATATCTTCGACAACCTGCTAGTCATATAGATGGATAACCGACTCATTTTTCCCTTGTGGTTCTCTTCAGGAGAAAATTAACTACTCCCGATGTTTCTACAGAGGATTTCGTAAGTTGTTCTCCAAAGATTTCTTGTTCATGTCCTAATTCTTAAGAGCAAGCAGACACAAATTGGCAAGTAAGTAAGTGTGAAAGCGTGTTAAATGAGAGCTGGTTAACACTTAAGATAACTATCTTCAATAGAGTATTAAATCTGTAAGCCTCTTGAGTAGCAATTGTTTAATATGTTGATAAACTGTTTGGTTTTGAGTAAGTATGTGGATAAACTTTTCCTTCGCTTTACTTTTTCGACTCACACTTGCTACAGATAAACGCCTCCATGCGAAAAGTGTGATGCTCCTATCACTGTTGCCCTGTATCTTCCATTCAACTGTGTCTACACACTCTAGCAATTGAACACTTATCTAGTAAGCTCCTTTTGGAACATTGTTCCTGGGAAACAGTCATCAAAAATTACAATCAAAGTTTTTCAATAAAAACAGTCTAGCGACAATAAACATTACTGTGTTTACCGTTGCTGCACAACGACGTGCTCCTAGTCACTCTCTCCAGCCATCATCATGTTGTAATGTTCTGATGACGATCGTACCAGGACCGAAACCGGTCACCTAGTTAATACATTTTAAATTTTAGTAGCTTACGTGCGAAACTATAATACTTTTATTTAAAAACTTTTACTTGTTTAGTAGTATGTATGACTACTTTCGTCCAGACGACAGAGGCGAGACGTCATGGAATTTCAGTAGGTACTGAAAGCGATGGACAGCTATTGTAATGTATGAACGTTTGAGCGTTCTCATGCTCACGGACAGTGGTAGGTGCAACTCTAAATTCGGAACCATTACCGTCGCAATAGTTTTATGCTAACTGATGCTCAATTGATTTCTTTCTCCTTGTGAAACTTAATTATCTTTCGTGTATGTATAGTTTGGTTTATCCAAATTTTTACGCGATCCTCACTTCCAATACGATACACCGCACCATACGTGTCTCGTTAGTTAATCGATTAATTATGTACCTCTTTCAGTTCCAAATACTACTGTTATAAATATTACCAGAGTACATCAAAGTGGCTGTCTTTCTTGTTAAGTCCGTATATCTCATAGATTACTGTGTTTTAAATAATTTACCTCTCACTTCTGTCGTCGGAGAATGTGACTGACTAAATAGCTAAATTGTGAACGCAAGAAAGATATGAACTCACATGGAGGCTATAAAGGCACATTTGCATGCCATGCGTGAGTTTCCTCGGAAACGCGAAATCTTAATTAAAAATTAATGTCTGACAAATAAATAAAGCCTATGGCACAGAACTGCAGCGCTATGCCGCTGATAAAACAAAATACAATTATGACACTCTTATGTTTCATTAACAAGAAGTAGGTCGAGTAGAATAGCTGGTGCGGGAAGCACGTATATTTTATTAACTGGTACACTGCCATATTTTATATAAGAACACTGCGAATTGCAATCTTACTAGGCACTCGATTCTGTAAAGAATTTATATTTATGAAAGTAAGTAGAATTATTTAACTGTAGGCTTATTCGTTGAATATATCTGATTTAACTAACTGTGTAAACATTTTTATGTTTAGTAGACAGTCACCTCTGTACGACGTATTGACATGGCTGGCAAATTATTTTAATATTGCGATTTAGATTTTGAGTCCGCACCTACCGCAGCAGTCTTTGGAAACGATTTCAATACGAAGTCCGATTATTTGAGTCTTATTCTTGGTCAACTACGAATAACATTGCATTTACGAAAAAGCCATTGTCAAGCGTCTGATACCAAATAATTAAACATCCACGTTCCAGATAAGCAAATATTAATTACAACCAATCACTATCATAGATAATTAATAATTAATATTTTATTTTATTTATTTCTTTATTTTATAAGGCTTACCAACAATCTTTTTCCCGCGTACCATTAGCGACTGGATCAGGAAAATACCCCCCGCTACACACCATAAGGTGACTTGGTGAGTATAAATGACATTATGTCGTCCATGTTGGACTGTGATTTGAACACAGCGACTGATTATGATATTAAAAATACAATTGTGTTAATCTGTCTTTTATCGATTCAAACAGATGCAGATAGCATGGATCAACAGATAAGAAAGAAATTCTGTCGTACTCAGGCGAAGCTTACTAACTTCCCTCATGTTCTCAGTTTGTACAAACGATTTACCAGATAAGCACAGGTTGTCCACAGACGAAGCTATAGCCAAAAGGAGAGTATCGTCACCGCATGATCCCAAGATTTCAGGCCGGCCGCTGTGGCCGAGCGGTTCTAGGCGCTTCAGTCCGGAACCGCGTTGCTGCTACGGTCGCAGGTTCGAATACTGTCTCGGCCATGGATGTGTGTGACGTTCTTAGGTTAGTTAGGTTTAAGTAGTTCTAAAGTCTAGGGGACTGATGACCTCAGTAGTTAAGTCCCATAGTGCTCAGAGCCAATTCTTTCAGGAAGTTCAATTTACAAGAGCACTACCTGTCTTACTACGACAAAGATTATGGAAACGGAGAATGTAAAGGACGTGAGTCTGTACAAGAGGTTTTAAAACTGATAAGGAGACACTCTGAACAGCAGGAAGAAGAGGAAGAAAAAACAAGTGAGGACGCTGTTTTGATGAGCTATAAAGTTTCACTACTTTTAGAAAAGTCCTTGTTTCTTTACACGGATAGTGATTTAAAAAGAATACTTGGTAACTAGAGCCGTATATTTTCATTCACTTTCGGTAGAATAGCTTCGCTTACAAGGAGAGATGCCCAGATGTGCGATCGACTTTTTGAAATCCAATGTACGGTAATGTAGGTTAAGACCCCAAATAGCATATCCTGCAGCCATTCATCGAGGTGGGCCTTCGTTTACAATTAATTGACAAAAAAAATTTGGGAATTTTGTATGGGGCTCAATAACATTAAAAAGAGAAATTACGTAATCTGGTTCTGTGATGTAGCAGATAAGATGAAAGCTTCCTATGCAAGATGTGAGTTCGAATCGCGTCAGATTCAGTACATATTTTTTTTATTTTTCCATCTTTATCGAAATGACTTAGATCATTATTATTATTCAATTATATGTTTTAAATCTAATTTCTTTTTATTTATGCTCCTTTGACACATTATTTTAATGACTGTATGAACTTTTTTCTTTTGTTTCATTTTTCTTTATATCATTCGTTTTCCAATCGGAATGTTCTTGAATATGAATTTAATGATATTTATTTATTATAATATTAAATTATTCGAAAATTCCGAGCTACCAGTTAAAAAACAAAAGACGAAATAATCTTTTTACATTGACTGCCCAGTGGTGTGAAAAATGTATCTTCCGTTATCAGACGTGCAATTTTTCTTTTTTTTTTTTGCGGGGTAATCGTCATACAAATATATAAGACATAACCTAAATACCTACTGGACTATGGACAAAACAACGCAGACGAAGATTTAAATGACAGAAGGATTCGTAAGTACAATGAAATTCAAAGAAAATGGGCAATAGATATAATAAATGCAATGATGCAGACAAAACGTAAGGTGAAAAAACAAAAGAAATTAAATCGAAATTAATGCACCAAATTAATTATAATCGCAAGAACAAACATATCAAGTGGAAAAAGATTGATAGGAAAAAAATGAGTGCAAATGAAGATGTCGATATTATGAATAAAATTATGTGACAAGGAATAGAAATAAAATATTACATTTACATCAAGTAACTGAATAAAAATGATAATCAGAGTCATTTCGATAAAGATTTGATAATAAATAAAGTGTATAGAACCTGTTAAGATTTGAATCCACACCGCCTGCATGTGAAGCTATTGTCATGTCCAATATACCACACACGAAAGGTGTTTGCAGAAATATTTTTAATGCTACTGACTGTCACACAAAATTACGAATTTGTTTCGTTAACTACTCACAAATGAGGGCCCACTGGGGTGAATGGCTGCAGTGTGTGATACCTGGGATCTTGACCTGTATCACCGTATATTTGGTTTAAAACGCATTGCTGGGGACCTCTCCTTGTAAGTGTCGTTATCAAACACGACAATAATGTGTCCATATTTGTAAAATTTGTTGCATATTCCGTAGCACAGTACGAAAATGTAGACATCAGGAGCACAGCTGGACGTGACATTTTTAGCAGTACTGAATAACATGTGCAAAATATAGGTCTGTCACTGAATTTATTAGCTTTTGTCTATAGATGAGGCGCCAATTCGTAGTGGAACTGAATAGGAAAAATGAAGAATCTTCCACAACCGAACTCACTCTCATCTGCAGCATGAACTAACTCAAGGAACCAACCCGGAGACCGCAAGTATCAAGGAGGCCTAAGAAGTGAGCGTATATCACAGGATCTGAAAAAAAAAACGAATTCTATAAAATTCTGTTAAGTAAAGTTATTATAAATTGAATGTTTTCAATTTGAAAGCGCCAGCACCACGTGATTCTAGTCTCTCATTTGTTGATTCTCTTTTTTCTCAGCGGTTATTTTTAGTGTCAAGTATATAATTATGCGGCCAAAAATATTCGTCTTCTTCCACTGTGACCCAGGCAAGCTAAAAGGTTGGAAACCATGAAGTAACTAATCGGCAGTATGAAAGGGAATATAAAGACAGTCTAAATTTCTCCAGGTATTTCCCTCAGGGTCGATTTACTGGTTTACCCAAGTCTCCACACGGGTCCTCACGCAATTCCCGTGACGATGGAGGGAATCCAAAAATCAGCCGTTGCGCAGCACCAAGAAGAATGAGACGTAGTTATGGATTTTAAGAACATACGCATGCTAGCCAGAGAAAGTAATATTTTTAGACGGTATGTTGGTGAAGCAGTCAAATAACGCAGAATAAGCATAATTTCAATAAACATGGCAGCTAAAGGCTTCCATCTAAAGGGATTCCGGCTGTCACGGAAGTAAGCGCCCAACCATGGTGAACGAGGAACATAAACAAGTACCACAAAACAACCGAGGTGACACAATAACACTAATAAAATATCGGAAAATATCGTAGCACCAAAATTAACTGATGTAGAGTAATAATGAGATTTCGGAAGTACTTTTGCTTAGGTAGTATATTTAAGTGATTAACATTGCAAGATCATATGTCAATGTAAACGCGACGTATGCCATTGAAAATGTGAAATGCGGCTACATAAATAACCGTCGTAACCTTCGGAATGTTGAATAGAAGAATGCAAACATGCATACACTGTACTGTAAAGGTGCCCGACGGTAGTTTGTGGGATGGAGTTCCTTATCTGTTGCACTTCGTCGGTCGATACAGGAACGGTTAATGCTGTTTGTGGATGACGCTGGAGTTGTCGTCCGATGATATACCACGTGTGCTCGACTAGAGACTGATCTGGTGACACTCTGCAGAGCTTGGGTTGAAATAGCGGTATGTGGGAGTGCGTTATCCTGTTGGAAAACCCCCCAAGGATTGTTGTTCGTGAATGGCAGCACAAGAGTTCGACTCACCAGATTGAAGCTCAGATTTTCAGTCCGGGTGCGAGAGATAACCGCGAGAGCGTTCCTGGCATCATACGGTATCGCATCCCAGAAAAAATGGTTCAAATGGCTCTGAGCACTGTGGGACTTAACATATGAGGTCATTAGTCCCCTAGACTTAGAACTACTTAAACCTAAGGACGTCACACACATCCATGCCCAAGGCAGGATTCGAACCTGCGACCTAGCGGCAGCGTGGTTCCGGACTGAAGCGCCTAGAACCGCTCGGCCACAACGGCCGGCTCGCATCCCAGACTACAACTTCAGTGTAGTTCCAGTGCATCTAGCATGCAGACCGATTGGTTGCAGGCCCTCAGATGGCTTCCTTCTAACCAACATACGGCCATCACGCACCGAGGCAGAAGCAGCTTTCATCAGAAAACACAACTAACCGCCAACTTTCCCTCCAATTAGCTCTCGCTTGACACCACTGAATTCGCAATTGTCGATGGTTTGGGGTCAATGGAATGCACGCTACAAGGCTTCTGGCTCGGAGCTGTCCTTGAAGCAAGCAATTTGTAATAGTTCGTCATGTTACTGTGGTGCCAACTATTGTCCAAATTTCTGTTGCAGATGCAGTAAGATGCGCGAGACCCATACGCCGAACACGATGGCCTTCCCGCTCGGTAGTGCAGCGTGGCCGATCGGAGATCGGTCGTTTATTCTCGTAACCACCACTGCCAGCTATCACGTACAGTGGCTTTGTTCCTACCGAGTCTTTCTGCAATATCGCAGAAGGAAAATTCAGCTTCTCGTAGCCCTATTACACTACCTCGTTCAAACCCAATGTGGTGCTGGTAAAGGCATCTTGATATTATTCAACTTAACACTCCAATCTCAAAGGCAACTAACGTTCACGATCGTTATAGCATGTATTGAAAGCAAATCTGATATATATCCTCATAGTGGCGCTGCTAGTGCTACTCCGTCTCTAATGACCTCGTTGTCGACGGGACGTTAAACACTAATCTCCTCCTCCTCCTAGTGCTACTCCTATGCGACTGGCATAAAATCTGAATGGAAATCATCTTTCAGATGTAGAAAATCGCCTGCCAACTTTTATTTATGTTGCACATCCTCTTCGTGGTGTTTTCCATTAGCGTATTTTGGATTCCGCTTCTCTGTTAGTATGTATTTGCCTTTAATATTTACTCATGACGGCGTTTCATTAGTAGCAGCCGGAAAATTATTTCCCGGTAAGTCCACTTTTCCGAAAGAGTGCGGTAAAACAGCATCTTATAAGCGACGGCAACACTATCTGTAGTCAATGTTCGCCCACTCAGGGACACCAGTGGATCCCTGAAGAAGATCCCAGCGGAGGATCGAAATATCGAACAGTGAAGAAGTTGAAGAGGAATAGGACGCAGCCTAACACTTCAGATTCTTATCTATACATAAAGGAATTAATGACATTAAGTACCAGTGGCCATTGATTTAAATTAATGGGGAAAGTTGAAAAGTTGTGGCGGACTAGCATTCGATGCTGGGTCTCCTGCTTTCTAGGTAGATACACTGACCACTGCGCCACTCGGACACAGTGGTCATCGGAACAGCACGGAGTACATTAGCTCGTCTCCCGTCAGCCCCAAATTCTCAACTTATCCAGACAATACTGATACAGTGTCCCTTGTTCACTGTCTTCTCGCGGCATGTTGCCGATTCCTATGAGAGTTCGCGCTTGGTGTGCATTCACAATGAAGGAATCATTGGACGTCGTCGACCGAATTATATGTGTGGTATCTGTTCTTTCGGATGTGCGGAGGATAATGTCATAAACCACTGTATGTAAGAGTTTTGATACTTCCCACTAATAGACAGTGAAATATCATATAGGTATGTGTATCTAATTTATTACCACTAAGCGAGACAAGTCGTCCGACTGTAGATGCTTAGTGCTACTCCTCTAAGCTGGGAATATAAAATAAAGACAGCCCAATTGAAAGTTGTCACATTATAGCAGAGGTTGAAAATACCGCTTCAGTTGTAAATTACTTTATTTTCACACGACCGGTTTCGGACTGTTATAAGCCCATCCTCAGGTATCGTAGCTGTGCTGTGGTCCGCGAGCACCGCGTGTACCGGTCGTGTGAAAATGATGTAATTTACGACCGATGTGGTATTTTCAACCTCTGCTATAATGCTCAGTTGCGGATGTTCTTCCAACAGGACTTTCGTCGTTACATTATATTTGCACTCTCAAAATTATTTCGTAGAATTTGCCGCCTACTTTCCTAGGGAGACAGAGGTATGGCGAACACTGGCGTTCATGAGTACGTCGCTCCTTTACCTACGAGCCAGCGCGCTTATAGCCCGCAGGCTCTGCTGCTGTACTCTATTATAGCGGGCCACATTAGTGCGCGTCGTGCTACATGCAGACTACATGGCCAGCGCTATTCGTTCCGCTGCGTCGCCATCTCAGTGGCCGAACACGGTTGCCGCGAATGTTAATTGGTCTTATTATTCAAATGTACGCGATGTGTGTCCGGTGGAGCGGCCATGTTCCACTACGTGCCTCGTCAGAAGCATCGACCAGCACCCGCCCGAGCTGCAAGCTGCTCTTTGTGTCCGTTACCTGTGCAGGCATTGCAGGCATTCAGCCTCCGACTCCTCGTCTAGGAGCTGCTGCAAACACGCTCGAGATGGAGAGGGAAGGAAGGGAGAGGGAGAGGGAGAGAGAGAGAGAGAGAGAGAGAGAGAGAGAGAACGGAGGGGGGGGGTAGAGGTAGAGAGACGGAGAGAGAGAGAGAGATGACTGGCACTTCGGTGCCCAGAATTTAACAGTTAACTCGTTCGTCATACAAATAACTGCTTGCTGGTTAACCCTTTCAGACGATTAACCTTATTTCATCCTGCTGTACACCAACATGATCGATAGCAGGGGTTTCTATGTTTTCAGTCTCTTTTTATTGTTTCCTCTAAACCCGAAAAACATATTCTGCTGTGACAGGCACGATGGGTCTTGATTTCATACCGTAGCTACAGCAAGTTTGGATTTTGATTTAATAACGCGATTACACTCGTCATTGTGGTGTAGCTGAACTCTCAGGGGCCAAGATGTCTTTCCTCTATCCAGTTAATGAGCTTAGCATTGAGCTTATCACGTCGAAAGGAATCAGCTCTGCCCTTCTGAATCAGTCACCGGTTAATCTTCAGAAACGTAACTAGGAGAGACCAACTAGGGTGACTTTCTGTAGCTCTATGGCTTCGTTTTACACCTAATCACGAAGTCTTAAGTACCACTACTAAGCGAAGAATCTAGAGAGATTCTTCAGGCCCTAAACATCGACTACAGCACGCAGATAATCATTTAAGCATGTGATCGGAACTACAAGAAACACAAACATGTGGTACAATGCTGAGTACCATCTGCCACGTACCACACAGTCATTTGAAAACTAAGGCCCGCATCTCGTGGTCGTGCGGTAGCGTTCTCGCTTCCCACGCGCGGGTTCCCGGGTTCGATTCCCGGCGGGGTCAGGGATTTTCTCTGCCTCGTGATGGCTGGGTGTTGTGTGCTGTCCTTAGGTTAGTTAGGTTTAAGTAGTTCTAAGTTCTAGGGGACTTATGACCACAGCAGTTGAGTCCCATAGTGCTCATAGCCATTTGAACCATTTTTTTTGAAAACTAAGCAGATGCAGAATAATGAAGCGCCAGAGATTTTAAATCTTAATTTAACAACGCGGCTACACTCGTCGCAGTTATGGTGCCACGAATGTCTCTGGCGTCAAGATGTCCTTGCTCCATTCAGTAGATGAGTTTAACATTGAACTTACCAAGTAGACACGGTACAGATCTGTAGTTCAGTAGGAGTCACAGGCTAACTTTAGCGACGTAATCCCGCCAGATCAACATGAACGTCAGAGGCAAAAATAAGCCATAGATGTTACACAAAAATCAGCGCAACCTGCTGACGACCCTCTTGCTTAGTAAGCTTGCAACTGCCGGCGACTTTCACATCACAGAGACAATTGACTGAGAAAGCAAGAGAGTTCTTCCCAAGCTCGCTAACTCCAGAAATTAGCGGAAGTACTGAGGCGGAGCTTAGCAGGATAAATTTTCCCATATAGCACAATAACGAAGGAATGGGCTAATTCTGAGCTGGCGATAAACCATCTGCTAAAAAGTCCAAAACAGTTTCTAGACAGCACAGTATTTTACTTCAGACGTTTGAACGAAATACGCATAACACTCAACAGGCCTTCTTTACTAAGACATGGGATATATTCTTACTGACACTTGAATTATTGATCAACATGCGCCACCGTAACAATAGCATAACGTCATTAATATAAATACAATAATTGTGTTAGTCCAGAGACTCTTTGTAATCGCTCGTGAACAATGTGTGAATGTCGATTTACAAACGCTGATAATCCTATTTTAGGGCCACATACTTGACATTACGAAGATGTGATCACCACGCTGCAAAGATACATGACGAAGCTACTTGCCAAAAGAGATTCTTTTTAGTTCTCATGTGGATGACTTCACACTTTTCATTATGTAGAGTCAACAGCCCTTTTTTTTTTTTAAATCATACAGACATCTTGTCGAAATCATTTTGAGTTGGTTATGATCAGCTGATGACTTCCAAAATGAAAATGACAGCGTAGCATCATCTTCAAACAATCTGGTTGGGCTGCTCAGTCCGCAGACCTCTCGATCATGGGGTCCCAGGTTCAATTCCCGGCCGGGTCGGGAATTTTCTCCGGACGGGGACTGGGTGTTTCTGTTGTCGTCATCATCTCATCATCATTCAGGAAGTGCTGAAGCTGGAAATCGAAAGGATTGGAACTAATACGGGCGCTGATGACCACGATGTTGAGCGCCCCACAAACCAACATTATCAGGGCTGCTCAGACTGCAGAGGGCCCATAACACTCCCTTGGGGAGCATAAGATTTTACTAGATGATTTTACGATAGTTATTACTAACTGTGACCTTTCTGACAGGAAATTTGGAACTCAGTGACGCAAGTGAAACCATACTGCAAAGGCATGCAATTTAATTAGAAGTCGCTTGTGAGGAAAGGTGTCAAAAGCTTTTTGGAAATTTATAAATGTGGGATCAAATTGACGCCCCCGTACAACGTTATTTTCTGAATTCGTGTTGACAATTTGTGAATAAATCGTTTTCTTCCAGGTGATGCATTACGTTCGAGCACAGCATATGTTCCATAATTGTATTGCAAATCGACGTTAGTGAGATACGTCTGTAATTCAGGGAATTAGGCCCTACTTCTCTTGCCTTGTTTGGGTGCTGGGAGACTGGTGCAACTTTCCAGTCTTTGGGTTCAAATGGCTCTGAGCACTATGAGACTTAACATCTGATGTCATCATTCCCATAGAACTTAGAACTGCTTAAACCTAACTAACCTAAGGACATCACACACATTCAATCCCGAGGCAGGATTCGAACCTGCGACCGTATCGGTCGCGCAGTTCCAGACTGTAGCGCCCAGTCTTTGGGTATGGATCTTAAAACGAGCGCGACGGGTTGTATATGATTGCTAAGTATGGTGCTATTGTATCAGTATACTCTGAAAGGAACCTGACTAGTATACAATCTACACGGGAAACCTTGCCTTCCTCAAATGCTTTTAACTGCTTGGATACACCGAAAATATCTACCTCTAAGTTACTCATGTTGGCAGTTGTTCTTGATTAGAATTCTGGAAAATTTATCTCGGCTTTTTATGTGAAGGAAGTTCGGAAAACCGTTTTTCGTAATTGTGCTTTTGTGGTGCTGTCGTCAATAACATCACGATTATTATCGTGCAGTGAACATATTGATTGCCTCCACCCTCTCACTCCCTGCTCCTCCCTTGTAGACCGTTATAGGACAGTTTCGGCATTAATAGTCAGCTGCAAGGAACGTCTTTACATGTAGGTGGAAGACACTTAGTTACTCGTAAGTTAAGACGTATGACGGAAGCACAGTGGGCGTGAGGGGTCGGTTATTTGTGTGTCGCGGTCTCCGTGGAAAGAGACGTGCGGCTATTAAGATTCCTGGCGGCTGTCGATACGCGGCGGCGTTTCATTAAGGAATTGGCCCGGGCTTGCTCTCCGCCAGTGCGAGTCGTCATTACGACGGCGGTCGCGCGCTGCTGGCCGCGGCGCCTTTACGAGCGGCTGCGCTGGCGCCAGATGAAGATAAACGCGCCCGCTAATGGCGGCGCTAAAGCTGGCGCGCCGCGATTAGCCGCCGCCCGCACGTACGAGACTGCCGGCTACTCGCACTATCACCGCTCACTGAGTTTCTTCTCTTGCTTCTTCTCTGGACTACTCTAAGTTTCCATTCGTCTTACACTACTGGCCACACTACTGGCCATTAAAATTGCTACACCACGGAGATGACGTGCTACAGACGCGAAATTTAACCGACAGGAAGGAGATGCTGTGATATGTAAATGATTAGCTTTCCAGAGCATTCGCACAAGGTTGGCACCGGTGGTGACACCTACAACGTGCTGACATGAGGAACGTTTCCAACCGATTTCTCATACACAAACAGCAGCTGTCCGGCGTTGCCTGATGAAACGTTGTTGTGATGTCTCGTGTAAGGAGGAGAAATGCGTACCATCACGTTTCCGACTTTGATAAAGGTCGGATTGTAGCCTATCGCGATTGCGGTTTATCGTATCGCGGAATTGCTGCTCGCGTTGGTCGAGATCCAATGACTGTTAGCAGAATATGGAATCGGTGGATTCAGGAGTGTAATACGAAACGCCGTGCTGGATCCCAACGGTCTCGTGTCACCAGCAGTCGAGATGACAGGCATCTTATCCGCATGGCTCTAACGGATCGTGCAGCCACGTCTCGATCACTGAGTCAACAGATGGGGACGTTTGCAAGACAACAACCATGTGCACGAACAGTTCGACGACGTTTGCAGCAGCATGGACTATCAGCTCGGAGACAATGGCTGCGGTTACCATTGACGCTGCATCACAGACAGGACAGCCTACGATGGTGTATTCAACGACGAACCTGGGTACACGAATGGCAAAACGTCATTTTTTCGCATGATTCCAGGTTCTGTTTACAGCATCATGATGGTCGCATCCGTGTTTGGCGACATCGCGGTGAACGCACATTGGAAGCGTGCATTCGTCATCGCCATGCTGGTGTATTACCCGGCGTGATGGTATGGGGTGCCATTGGTTACACGTCTCGGTCACCTCTTGTTCGCATTGACGGCACGTTGAACAGTGGACGTTACATTTCGGATGTGTTACGACCCGTGGCTCTACCTTTCATTCGATCCATTTATTCGATCCCATGCACGAGCGCATGTTGCAGGTCCTGTACGGCCCCTTCTGGATACAGAAAATGTTAGACTGCTGCCCTGGCCAGCACATTCTCCAGATCTCTCACCAATTGAAAACGTCTGTACAATGGTGGCTGAGCAACTGGCTCGTCACAATACGCCAGTCACTACTCTTGATGAACTGTGGTATCGTGTTGAAGCTGCATGGGCAGCTGTACCTGTACACGCCATCCAAGCTCTGTTTGACTCAATGCCCAGGCGTATCAAGGCCGTTATTACGGCCAGATGTTGTTGTTCTGGGTACTGATTTCTCAGGATCTATGCACCCAAACTGCGTGAAAATGTAATCACATGTCAGTTCTAGTATAATATATTTGTTCAATGAATATCCGTTTATCATCTGCATTTCTTCTTGCTGTAGCGATTTTAATGGGCAGTATGTATTGCTATTTTGCAGTGCCTGTGTTTCACGATGTACTGTGCAGTGTCCTTCAGACATACATGACTTCTGAAGGAATAGATTTTGCTACGATCTATGGCTGCATGGAATAGTAGAAATGTATTCTCAATTACGATTGGACTTCAGCTGCATAATTCATTGGTGACATATTAAAATCTGAATGTATTTGTTTTCAAATAACTTTTCTGCTACCAATCACGATATTCTTTTATTCATGTTTTACACGAACATTTCTTGAAATGATTCCCATGTTCAGGTGTGGTTTCTCTTTGTACTTTCGCATCTTTTTCGTTACGGTTTCAATGTGTGAGGTTTAGCTTTGTTTTGTTGACTTTACTGCAATATATAAAAAAAGTCAAATTTTTAGTTGGTTACTGATTGTTATATCTACTTAGCTACGAAATTTGGAGGAACTTGTACTAAACAGTTTTATTATGGTTGACTTATACAGAGCGTCATACACTTTAAGCAACATACACAACACACATAACTTACATAACGAAAAAGTTATAAGGATGTTTGTGGATTTAATTGACAGAGATAATGTTGCTGGTCCTCCAGCTACATCTAAAAACATCTTTGTAACTGTTTGTATGTGTAAGTTATCCTCGATGTATACTGTGCACTGAAAGTTGCGTTGATGTTTAACGTGTGTGAGACTCTGCATAAATCGACCATTATAAAATTTTAAGTAGAAATCCTTCCAAATTTCGCAACAAAGCAGAACCTCATACATCGAAAACATTACCTAAATGTGGCATAGTGAAAAGAGAAAACACACTTGAAAATGGGAGTCGTTTTCCGAAAGACGTTGCGTAAAATATGAATAACACAGTCGTAGGCTTTAAAAAAAGTCAGACTCACATTTGAAGTGTAATCGCATTCGCAGTTGCTTATACGTTTCTTCTGTTTCATACAGCTGTAGATCGTAGCAGTAGCTGTTCCAGCTGACTCGCATACATATCTGAAGGACTTAAAAAACTACACCGTAAAACAAAGACACTAACTAACTATATTACACGGCTAGAGAGGCCGCAACAATAATAAGCAAATCTCTCCCCACACAGGAATCAGATCAACTGTACGAGTGCAGGAAGTGGACACACTGTGACTTATGAAGACTTTGATCTGTCCTGTAGGCGTACACGGACAGCCAACGTTGTTAAGGAGGCCGCTCAAGTACAGTGGGAAATCTGGGTTCGAATCCCAGTCCGGCACAAATTTTCGTATGTTACGAATAAATTCTGCAACTGAAGTCTAATCGCATTGGCAATTGCGAATACACTACTTCTTTGTATTGACAATCCTTCCACTGCTTGAATGTCATATTTAGCGATTTTCCCTAGTTTATCACTTTTACGGTGATTTTCATGATTATCGTCTCATAATATGGACTACGATGACGATAAGGATGACTTGGTTGAAAGTAGGAAAGTACAATATCGTCAGCCTCAGAAAATTGAAAATGTAAAGAAAACGCCGACACAACCTTATATGTAAGGAACCTGGGTACAATAAATTACTAATTGGAAGAATAAAAGAATAAATCACAGACAACGAGAGGCGACCTGACACAATACGTCCAAGATAATAAGAATTCGCTGTTAATTGTACACGTGTTGAATCACAGAAAATAAATCTATTTTCAGTCATAAAAATGCCTTTAAAAATTAAAGCAATTACAAGAATTACAGGAAAGAAGCTTTACCTCCGACTGCAGTTAGATGTTCTTAATTTTAATTTGCCATTTTTCGATTACGAGGATTCGAATCTCATCAACAGATATGTATGAAATCCTCAAAGTCAAGACCGCAAACAAATTTTATTGTAGAAATTATTGCATTTCATGGTGACGGATTGACACAGCAACCTTATTATAAGTAGACTCTTATTACAATCAAATTGTGTTCTGATTACTAGTTTCAGCTACACACGAGCCATCTTCAGTAATAAAAGATAAAATTGCACGTAAAACCACAGTAATGTCCGACAGCGTAAGGGAACCAAAATTACAGATCTAGGATACAAAACGGCATATAAAAATACAGCAATGTACAACACCATGTAAATTTTTTTAAACGTACATAACATAAAAAATTTTTCGTTAGTGTAACTGCCATGACTGCTTAACACATTTTACATTTTATGACCTTCGTTCTAGTGGACTGTATATGAAAGATATGTCAGATTACTCCACCTGTATATTCAGTATGTATGTGGTTACCCAATTTTTTTTTGACAATGTGTTAAGCCATTACGGCAGCTACATTAATCAAGTAATTTTTGATGGTATGGATCGCGTAGATTTTTTTCTTATGTGCTGTAATTTTGGTTCCCATATGCTGCTGGACATAGCTGTATTTTTTTGTCATCATTCTTCTGATTGATTTGATGCGGCCGCCACGAATTCCTCTCCTGTGCATTCTATTCATCTCAAAATACCTCTTGCGATCTAAGTCCCCAATTATTTGCTACATGTACTACAATCTCTATCTTCCTCTACAGTCGCTAAAAATGCTCAATACTGACTAAAAGAGCTTTGCGCGAATGTTGGCGGCAAGGCTCAAGACTTTGATAGCCAAGACATTACCACCAGACAAGGTTTGTCTAGGGGTTCGGAGCAATATCCATTCTATCCTAGGCGAATATCGTGACATCATTTCACTGACGGAAGCTTGTCGCATGCGAGCGACGTTCGTATCAGTGGATTTAGATCGTGCCTTTGACGGAATCAACCATGATTCCCTTGACTCGACCATGCGACGCATGGCAATCACTCAGGATTTTATTGCCATCCTCTTGCTCTTCCTTCACTGCTCTCCTTCGACGCTGAGAGTCAATGGCAGGCGTCCGCAGCTCGTGGTCGTGCGGTAGCGTTCTCGCTTCCCGCGCCCGGGTTCACGGGTTCGATTCCCGGCGGGGTCAGGGATTTTCTCTGCCTCGTAATGAGTGGGTGTTGTGTGATGTCCTTAGGTTAGTTAGGTTTAAGTAGTTCTGAGCTCTAGGGGACTGATACCATAGATGTTAAGCCCCATAGTGCTCAGAGCCATTTGAACCATTCAATGGCAGGGAGGTAGGAACGTATCCGGTTTGCAGTTCAGTTAGGCAAGGATGTCCCTTGTCGAGGATGCTGTTTGCAATAGCGCTCGAACCAGAAATGCACTCTCTTAAGACGGACTCTTACAGGCGCCCGACTCCGTGCGAGTTCCTTCATGTGTCGTGCATATGCCGACGACTTGATGATACTCGTCCGGTCGGAGAACGAAGTACGTAACGTGGTTGCTCTTCTTACTATGTATGGAGTAGCAGTGGGTAGCAGGGTCAACTTGAATAAATCCAAGATTATACACATCAAACGAGGGCTGGATGCTCTGCACAGTCAGTTTACGTCGTTGGATATCTTGCGATGCTTAGGAGTATTGTTCACCCGATGGCTACGGCAATCAGCGGCGGCGAGCTACTGACGTCTGTTTCAGCACGTCCGACTGCACATACGCAACAATTCACTCCGAACCCACGACCTGCTCCAGAGGGTGGAATACACTGATGTTCATCTGGCCTCGCGACTGCCGCACCATGAACAGGTACTGCCAATGCCACATGGTATAGCTGATAGGTTAACGGCGGCCTTTGGATACTATGTCAGCCAAGGGATGTTGTTTGAGGTCAAATACGAGACTTTAACTCTCCCACACCATTCTGGAGGACTTAATCTCACGAATGTGCGGAACAAGGCCTAGCTCTTACCTGCGAGCGACGCTACGGACTTGGAACCAATGGCAACACGCCATCACGTCAGCGATCCTGGACTTACTTCTTCCCCCGTCCTTTGAACCGCCGGTGGCGGTAGGCACAATTTCGCCTTCTTTTCATCACGTCGCGCGATTCTTTGTTGATTTTAGTTATGATCAGTTACAGATACCTTCCAAAAGGATCCCCTCTACCCGTGAGATATACCGATACCTGAGGCGTCATCATGGCAGCAATGGTGTCGAACTTAAATACCCAATTATGGATTGGCGACAGATTTGGCGAGCTGTCCTACGTCTTTCCTCGCCCGGCAGCGAGATCGTCTTGGTATACATTAATCAACCGCGAGACAGTCAGCCGCCAACGATTGTACGACATTTACATCGTAGACTTCCCGCTCTGCCTTATACAGGGTGTTACAAAAAGGTACGGCAAACTTTCAGGAAAGATTCCTCACACACAAAGAAAGAAAATATGTTATGTGGACATGTGTCCGGAAACGCTTACTTTCCTTGTTAGAGCTCATTTTACTGTTTCTCTTCAAATCACATTAATCATGGAATGGAAACACACAGCAACAGAACGTACAAGCGTGACTTCAAACACTTTGTTACAGGAAATGTTGAAAATGTCCTCCGTTAGCGAGGATACATGCATCCACCCTCCGTCGCATGGAATCCCTGATGCGCTGATGCAGCCCTGGAGAATGGCGTATTGTATCACAGCCGTCCACAATACGAGCACGAAGAGTCTCTACATTTGGTACCGGGGATGCGTAGACAAGAGCTTTCAAATGCCCCCATACACGGAAGTCAAGAGGGTTGAGGTCAGGAGAGCGTGGAGGCCATGGAATTGGTCCGCCTCTAACAATCCATAGGTCACCGAATCTGTTGTTGAGAAGCGTACGAACACTTCGACAGAAATGTGCAGGAGCTCCATCGTGCATGAACCACATGTTGTATCGTACTTGTAAAGGCACATGTTCTAGCGGCACAGGTAGAGTATCCCATATGAAATCATGATAACGTGCTCCATTGAGCGTAGGTGGAAGAACATGGGGCCCAATCACGACATCACCAACAATGGCTGCCCAAACGTTCACAGAAAATCTGTGTTGATGACGTGATTGCACAATTGCGTGCGGATTCTCGTCAGCCCACACATGTTGATTGTGCAAATTTACAATTTGATCACCTTGGAATAAAGCCTCATCCGTAAAGAGAACATTTGCACTAAAATGAGGATTGACACATTGTTGGATGAACCATTCGCAGAAGTGTAGCCGTGGAGGCCAATCAGCTGCTGATAGTGCCTGCAAACGCTGTACATGGTACGGAAACAACTGGTTCTCCCGTAACACTCTCCACACAGTGACGTGGTCAACGTTACCTTGTACAGCAGCAATTTCTCTGACGCTGACATTATGGTTATCGTCAACTGCACGAAGAATTGCCTCGTCCATTGCAGGTGTCCTCGTCGTTCTAGGACTTCCCCAGTCATAGGCTGGAATGTTCCGTGCTCTCTAAGAAGCCGATCAATTGCTTCGAACGTCTTCCTGTCGGGACACCATCGTTCTGGAAATCTATCTCGATACAAACATAGCGCGCCACGGCTATTGCCCCGTGCTAATACATACATCAAATGGGCATCTGCCAACTCCGGATTTGTAAATATTGCACTGACTGCAAAACCACGTTCGTGATGAACACTAATCTGTTGATGCTACGTACTGATGTGCTTGATGCTAGTATTGTAGAGCAATGAGTCGCATGTCAACACAAGCACCGAAGTCAACATTACCTTCCTTCAATTGGGCCAACTGGCGGTGAATCGAGGAAGTACAGTACATACTGAGCTCTAACATGGAAATTAAGCGTTTCCGGATACATGTCCACATAAAATCTTTTCTTTATTTGTGTGTGAGGAATGTTTCCTGAAAGTTTGGCCGTACCTTTTTGTAACGCCCTGTATGTGGCACGCAGGACATTCTCTGTAGTGCGGTGAGGCAAAGGATGTTTGGCGGCTGACGCAACGCATCATGCCACTCCTACGACGCACCGATGACTCCACGATCACGACGGACGCTTTATTTTTCCCAGACGCTGTGTTTTTTCCCCTCACAGAAAATGTCAGCCATCCGCTGGACTGGAGGACACGCATAGCACTAAGTGCTCTCGCTGACCGTGATATCGGGCATGGACTATTGGCCCTATCTACGAGAACAACACGAAATCATCCGACGTCACTTTAAATACAAAACGCACGATGCGAACTTTATAGGCAGCATGTTTTATGACCCCCCCCCCCCCCCCGAAACGGTAGGGAGTCCCAGGTTTACGAAGTTTCGCGGGATAGGATATTAGTCCCAGTGTAGTGACGAGGATGTCACTTCGGCCCTATATTTCTTTCCTCTATGTTTCATATGTGTTCTTTTCCTGGAATATTAAAATTAAATAAATCAAAAATAAGGGAAAAGAATTACATAATTGCACAATGTTTCCTTCCCCCCTGCCTCTCCCTTATCCTGTCAGGAAACGGGGACACAGTAGCCAGGCCTCCAAGAACGAACCCTGCCCACCCTGCCCCTGAACTACACAATTTTTTTAAAAAAGTGATAAATATGTAAAAAAATAATAAGAAAAAACAAACAAAGGGTCGTTGTGTCAAGACCCTAGGGGGAAAACTTTGATTTTCAATTTTTATATTGCTCACTGTGCAGATAAACTGAAATAATGCTCAATGCACAGTACTTATTAATATTTTTATAACAGGAAAAGAAAAATATGGATAGCTTTTAAATTTCCAAGAAGGCTGAGAGGCTTAAACAAGTTCGAGTATAAAACTGGATGCTTTCGTTATTCTACATTTTATTAGTTCATGTGCTACGGTTGTACTCATCGTGAAACAGGGCAAGCAAAAATTTCCTCGACATCTTTCACACGTCATAAACGCTACATTTTTAAGTGCTTGTTTTAAAGTATCTATAGAAAAACAAATTTGGTTTACAGTCATCAGAGGTTCTGCCTCATTGCACATATTGCAGAAAACCGTGCGTAACGCTGCTGGAATGTCAAACTGAAATTAATGATAGAAAGCTACGACAGATGTCTCAGTCGGAGCGGGACTATGTAGAGAAGTATCTGGAAGCCAACCGTTGCAAATACAGCAGTTATTATTTTCAAAAATGCCTTTGAGCACTATGGGACCCAACATCTGAGGTCACCAGTCCCCTAGACTTAGTACTATTTAAACCTAACTAACCTAATGACATCACACACATCCATGCCCGAGGCAGGATTCGAACCTGCGGTCGCGCGGTTCCAGACTGAAGCGCCTAGAACCGCTCGACCACCGCGGCCGGCAGTTATTATTTTCACTGTGGTTTCCATTTCGCTATCGATCGGACTATACTTCCCGAATAGCCGTAATTAACTAAGAATCACCTGATTTAACTCGACTAAATTCTGCTATCCTTATAGAATAAAAGTTTTCATATTTGTGAAGGAAATTATGACTGTTAACAGATGACGAGCAAAGGCTCAAAAAGAAGTTAAGGAAAAACCAGATATTTTTCCCAGAATTGACTGACCGCAGTTTTAATTCCCCACTGACAGAGTAGCTTGATAAGTCCTGTCTATGTAAATTTTAAGATAAATGACGTCTTCGGCGAAAGATTAACAGCCTCCGGGAACGATTCAAGTCTTCCGCAATCACGTCTCGTTCCTTCTGCAACAAGGCTCTCGACAGACCATAAAAACTTCAATGGCGGACGCGCGCAAATCCCACTTATAAAACTTTCATTTCGCATCGCCCACCCTCCCCCGCCGACCGCAGCACGCTCGCCCACCGATAGGGGCGCAGATAGCATCCGGGGGATACCTAGTAAAACAGGGCGCCGCGGAAGATATTTCTAATAGCAAGACCGCATTTATGACCGCGGCGGGGCGAGTCCCGGGGAATAGCCCTGCCTTCCTTCCCGCCCCATCTGCAGCCCTTCTATCGAGATTTATCGGACCTCGTCGGCTTCCTCCGTCGCCCTCCTCCACCTCTGCACCCCCCCCCCCTTTCCACCTCCTCCTCGTTCTGGAGGGCAGACCCTCCTGCGAGCCTTCGGACCCGGGAGTCGGACCTGTAATACAGTTTTATACCGATACCGATCTGTGTGGAAATTGGACGGCCAGATTCTGGCTCGTAAACATTCATTAGACGGCGCAGGCGATGGTGGAGGGTGTGGGGTTGGAGGCGGTTATGCGGTCGGTGGGCAAAGGGGTGAGCTGGGCGGGGTGGCAGAGGGGTGGGGTGGGGGGGGGAAGAATGCTACCTCGTCTGCCGGTGGGAGGCACGCCCAGCTAATGCAGGAACACCTGCGAGCCCTCTTCGCATTCCCAGCGACCTTCCGGAAGGGCTTATTCACGCTATGCTTTCAGCCCGAACGATTCGTGTTGACATACCATCTTACAATACCGAAACCTCCTCACGCGAACCACTCTCCAGAAACGCAGTACTGTCCTCCACGTCCAGAGAAATACAAACTCTTTGTAGATTCCTTGGATCTGATCCCCCTCTGTGCCCTAGTTTCTCTTGTTGTTGTGTCGCTTACGTGAGATACATCTGAACTACTGGAGAGGTGTTTTCACATGTACCTCTTGTACACTGTGTTGAAAGAATTCGGCGTACGACAGTGAAAGAAACAGTGGAAGGGACCATACGAATCGGTAGAATATGCACTACCTGACTAAAAAGGTGAACTCTTACATGCATAGTAGGAGACGACATGAAACCTTAAGGTCGGAAAGGGATGTGATGTTCCTTCATAAATAACAAAATTGTGCGAATTTAAAAAGAGTTTCCGTATGATAATGTAACCAGTTTGGTACCGATGCGTGCAGCGATTCGATTGGCATGGGTATCAAAGCCAGCCAGCCTCTGTGGCCGAGCGGTTCTAGCGCTTCAGTTCGGAGCCGCGCTGCTGCTTCGGCCGCAGGTTCGAATCCTGCCTGGGGCAGGGATGTGTGTGATGTCCATAGGTTAGTTAGGTTTAAGTAGTTCTAAGTCTAGCGGACTGACGACCTCAGATGTTAAGTCCCATAGTGCTTAGAGCCATTTGAACCAATCAAAGCTATCGTACCCCCTCCTCAGCCAAGATGGCAAAAAAAGTTTCGTAACTGGTCCCTGATATACTGGATACTGACAGTGGGGCGGAGTTGATGTCTGAGGTAATTCAACACTTGTTGATCTGAGAATATGATTGTGCCTCAATATAATGCTGACAGTTCGTAGAGACATGTGCGATGTAGGGACGAGCCATGTCCTGTTGAAAAATGGCACCACTATATTATAGCACGGATGTAGGACACGTGTGCAAGTAGTATGCTCTTGAATTACCATTGTGCCGTTCCATCAATCACTACCAGCTATGATTGAAGTCATAATCCATGCTCACACCATGACGTCAGGATTAACACCGCTGTCCCTCTCCACAATGCTCTAACAGGCCTCGTATCAACACCAAACACAAACAATATTAATGCATTCCGAGGCCCGTTGCACCTATAAAAGAGAACTGCATTAACTGTGTTACTTTTAAGTATCTGGTAATAAATGGTTGTTACGTAAGTTGTATAAACCTGCAATGTATGTTTCCAGGAATGCAGTTAAATTAAAAAATATATTACATTCTTTTGGCAAATTGTAATGTAATTATAATTTCAGTTTACATACTGTAAAATATTTTCGACCGCTGAGCTGTATATGGGAGAGACATTCGTAAATCCAATAACATTTTTGTTCCCCTATTCTTCTTTTTTTTCAGTCTCGAGATATTTTCTCCTGGATGTAGGCCTCTTTGAAAGATTTTCATGTCGTTCTTTTCTGGGCAGTCTAGATCCAGTTTTCCGGCATTTAGTTGGATCTCATCTTTCCATCTCGCTAGAGGACGTTCGAACCTTTCCTCTGACATTCTCGGACCTCACTGCATGAATACTGAGATTCATTTGAAATTGTTCCTGGCCACGTGTCATGCCCAACGCTACTTCAGTCCCACTATCTGCTCGAGAATGTCGTAGACCCTCGTTCTTCTCCTTATCTCTTCGTTCTTGATCCTGTTGCTGATTCACTCTCCAAGCACTGATCACTGACAGGGCTCATTAATTTGGTCTTTTTAAGCCTGCGACTTGGGAAGCATATCTGAGTTCTTGGATCACTGTTGACAATTGGTTTGTCACTCTTATAAAGAGAATGAACTGCAAAACGAATATGGTTGATACGTTGACCACCTATGTTGAAACCTTTCTGTCGGCAGGATAGGCAGTTGACACATCCACCAGAGGCAAAATTAATACTACTACGTACACTTGTCTGGCGATTTTTCTCACGGAAGCCTTTACAGTAATACAGAGTTCCTTAAATTTTACGAGTAAAGTCGTAGTCTCCTAAATATGAAGGAATAAGCTGTAATAGCTGCGGGCTCTGTTTAACGCCCTCAGCACTGCCCTGGTTTCGATCGTATCGAGCGCTTTCTCATAGTCTTATAAAGGCCACGTGATGTGGGATATGATCCTCCCTACATTTCGCTATTAATGTACTTACTGCTTGAATATAGTCAGTTGAACTGAAACCTTTTCTGAATCCCGCCCTTTCGAATGGCTGATAAAAGTCAAATGTTTGATTCAAGTAGTTGTCAAAATTTCTACTGACAGTTTGTAAAAGATAAAATAATAATAGAATGTAATTCTCGATAATCGCGTTATGAATGACTTATGCATTTTGCCATCACTCTGGAATCTTCCCTCCCTCTAGAAATTCGCTTAATAGAATTAGGAGTGCTTCTGCAACTGCTTATCTTACAGTTTTAAGCATCTCGCTTGTAGTATGGTCTCCTCTTGGAGCCTTACAATTCTTGAGTTTTTTCAGGGGTGTCTCCATTTCTTATTCATTGATAGCTTCCAGTTCTTCCGCTGCCACATTCATTACAGATTTTCATGATCCATCATGCAAGCTTTGCCTTGTCACTGTAGAGTGTCCAATAAAAGGCCTCGGATATTATTATAATTTTGACTCTTTCAGTAAGAACTTCTCTTCTGCCAGTCTGAATTTTTGGATGATCAGATTGGCTTTTGCTTGTCTGTAATGAAGGACCCACATATTCACATTGTTTTCGTCTTGTGGATCACGGGTGTTTTGCGTACTCTAATCTCTTCTGATAAACTTCTTTGCGTTTCTGTTGAGGTTTTTGTATTTGTCTGAGTCTCTGTCAGTGTTTCTCCTTTCTTCTATAAGCTATTCTGTTTCAAGGCTTAATTCCGGATTTTTCCGTTTTTGGAGTGCACTGACTTCCTTTATTGTAGTTCAAATACTACTGCTAATTTCTGTCGATAGTTCCCTCATTCTACTCCTCTCAACTTTCAACAAATGGTTCAAATGGCTCTGAGCACTATGGGACTTAACATCTATGGTCATCAGTCCCCTAGAACTTAGAACTACTTAAACCTAACTAGCCTAAGGACATCACATAACACCCAGTCATCATGAGGCAGAGAAAATCCCTGACCCCACCGGGAATCGAACCCGGGAACCCGCGCGCGGGAAGCGAGAACGCCACCGCATGACCACGAGCTACGGACTCTCAACTTTTCTGCTGGTAATTGCTTGCCTATTCATTGAATGAATTCCTTCCTTCTCTCTTCTCATTTTCTGTAGCTCCGGTCTTCCTTTCCATTATACGTTTTCTCTCGAGTCGAGTCTTAATATGAATTCTGGCTCTAACCTACGATCGCTTCCTGTATTGAACCGATTTAGACTGACACATCTAAACACATTCGTTTGTTCGAGTGTTAAGACGTGATCTCTGTTTCATAGTTAACCATACCGTTAGGGCTTCTCCAGGTCCACGTCCTTTCCGGATTTTACTTGAAAAATTTTTTCATACAGTAAAACGTTCTTTGTTAAAATTATGAATCATCATTTCACCTCTCTCGTTTATTGTTCCAGGTCCAAAGTTACCAACGACGGGAAGCTCTTCTGGAGACGTCACTCCAACCTTGTCATTAAAATCACTGGTTGTTAAGGAAAGTGTGGTTTTTCTGAAATTTTTGCTGTTGTCAGATCTTCAGAGGAGTGCTACAGCTCTTCAGCTGTTGAGGTGGAAGTGGCTGCGTAGTCATAAATGATGTGAAGGCTAATCTTAGTATTCACCGAAAGGGTCACTTAGATCACTCTGCCTGAAATGGACAGGGTCTTGGTGGCGAGTTACTTTTCCCCATTGTGAATTAGCAGAGCTACACCGCCATTGTGTGAATTAAGTTATTCTGAAATAGGAGATGTTTGGAGTTGAAGAAAGTAGTCCCTTCGCCTCTCAGTCTCGTCTTACTAATTCCGATTACGTCCCATTTGACGTTCTGCAATTTGTTTTCGAAGCATGCTAAATGTTCTACAACTCTCATGGTAAGAATATTATATGCTGCAACGTAGAAAGTTTTATTCAAGTTGTTTCTAATTTCTTATTTTTTAATTTGTTGTTTATATTTATCTGTCAAATTTTTGCTACCACTCCCCACCCCCAAGAATCAGACAGACATTACAATGCGGGATTCTGAGGCATGCTTGTTTTTGAGTTCAACGTTTTCATTTAGGGAAGATCTGGCCCATGTTTCCTCATGCTGGATGCTGGCATACTAGTCCAGTGCAGGTTGTGAGAGTAGATGTGCAGGGAGAGCCGTGGGGTGGGGGGGGGGATGAGTTATATAAGTATAGGACAAGTGTATGATCATTAGTGGCGTCATGGACGCAGTGCCTTTCAAAGACTAAAAGTGAGGCACGAAAGCTGATAGTGAATCTGATATTGCTTATTGTTAGCATTCAAACTTTTTCATCTACAAACTTAAACCTGATAGCAAGTGTAGAAAAGAAATTGTGAATATAGCGGTTCAAACAGAAAAAGGTGGTCCACTGATGTACTGCGGCAACAAAATCGTAGCACTTCTCTACATCGATTTATGAAGTGACAACCCCGGGGATGGACCATGGGCCAAAGCTAAATTATCGTTTACAATGAAAATTATAAAAAATCGAGATTTCACATACCAGCTGCATATCATTATCCTTATTATAACATATGAAATCATTTGACAGTTGTTCTAGCGTAGTTAGAGACAGAGTAACGGACCACAGGCGTGGCTGAGGCACACGATGGTTCACAAAGAGAACTACTTAAAATTACGAAAATTCACAAGGAAATTGAATGTCATCATGCTTATCATAACACACGCAAACATTTTATAACCATTATACATTGGTAGGAGACATAATACCAAATATGCGGATTACAAAGAGAACTAGTTAAAATTAAGATGGTCCACACGCATATCCACACGAAATACAGTATATTATAACCTGTGCAGTTGTCGACAACCTCAACGTGATCACTAGCGAAATCTACAATTAGGAGACAAACTATACTTCATGCGGTTCTGCATGTACTAACGTGAACTGCACAATGCATGCGGAAATGATGGTTCGACCACACAGTCCAGTTACCATCTTTGGTCAGCGTTGCCTACCCATAAGTTTGAGTTGGCAATGCTGCATATAACCATAACAAACTACCAAACACTCTGACTGTGCTGGAGCGAGTTTTGAACTGATCTCATCTACTCGTTTACTCATTCATAGAAAATGGATGAAAGGAAGCGGGGCTAAGCAAGGACATAACACAAATAAATAAATAGGGAATGGTGCTTATTCCTGCTCCAGAGGCTCTGTATTGAACTGCCAGAGTACGAAGTCGAGATTTGCACAAAGCCAGCCTACTACGGCGAAAGTCTCGCTTAGCAGTAATGAAAGAGTTTTATCCCAACTCTTTCAATGTTTCATAATAGAAATGAAAGTTCAGGATGACCAGCCGGTCATATTAAGCTTCTACTAACGCTTGTAAAAATTGTAACACCCTGTAAGAATAGCCAGAATAAATTCAAATTCGTGAGGTGAGTTTAACAGTGAGCTAGAAAATTAATCATCGAGATTGCTGGAATATGTACACGAGAAAAGAGCAGCGGGCTTTGTGACCTGGCACGTCGGTTTTATGTCAGGCTCAAAACACGATTAGCTGCCGACAGAAATGGAAATGTGACTGCAAACGTCAGCGTGCATTTGTTGACGTCAGCCGCTGCAGTACCAACATACGAATTCGGAGGTAAACAACACTCCCTTTCTGTGAAACCGGTGGTGGTGTACTAGATGATGTGGGTATGAAGAACCAGGAACACTAAAACACTCATTTTTGTCACAGTACGTGGTCATCGCCGTCTGACGCAATGTTGTCCTCAGCGCTGGCTTACAGTCTGAGTGTAAACTGATGAGCGTCGGGCCTGGTAGTCTAACGCTGGAGGGCGTGCCTAAAACTGAGTTGTCGCGGGTTCGAGTCCCTGCTGGACCACGGAACGACGCGTTGTTCAGATTTCACCTTCGATAAGTAAGGTGGATTAAGGACCTATAAGTCACCGACACTGCGTTCAATTGAAAAGCTTGCTCTCAACCACTGAGCAACAAGAAATTATTATTATTATTATTATTATAACTGAAGAGTGAGCAGCGCTTGTGTTTGTGTAAGCGGTCTTTCCATAAGGGAAGAACGCTACAACTGCCATCTAGCAGTGTAGTAGAACGTGCAGTGATATATGTAGATTACTTTCGTGATAGATTTCTTCCTAAGCTTTATGGGTTACTAATTTCTGTATTCCGTACTGTGTTAACGTATTTAATCGGAAATAAAGACTCCCTGACCATGTCTGTGCACTGTCTCGCTACCGATTTAAAAGGCGTGATACTGAAGGAGTGGTCTAACTTTGTGAAGCAGCCTGGAGATGCTCCTTGTGACGAAGTGGGGTAGACAGATTGGAGATCCATTTGATCGCTGTTCAATTTGTAGACTGACTATAACACTGATGCACTAGAAAAGGTATGTACCTATCTCTGTGGACGGTTCGACGGAATGAATGTCACTGTGTTGCCATCAGTTCCATAAACACGTCGTAATAGTCACATGGACGCTGGTGTTGGCGAGCTGAATGCGATTATTTGGTGTCCTACAATGAAAGAAGTGAATCAGGTGAAAGGGAATGCAGACGTTTAAAAATGAAATTGAAAGAACGTGCAAAATAGTTAAGCGAGGATGATTATAGGACTAACGCAAGGCTTTAGAAGCATGCAGAACTACGGGAAAGACAGATGCCACCAGTAGGAAAATTGGAGACCTTTGGAGAAAAGAGGAGCAATTGTTTGATATCAAGAGCTGGAATACCATACCATTCTAAGCAAAGAATGGAAAAGTTAAAGATGGAAGGAATATATCGAGGATTTACATAAAATAAGGGAAACAACTGTTGTAATAAAGAGGAAGCAGATGAATATGGAACGGGAGATATGAAACTGGGAGAGGATTTGGCAAAGCACTTAAAGAGCAAAGTGGTCACAAGGCAACTGTAATAGACCATACTTTCTCTCAGAATCATTCGGATCCTTGGAAGGGCAAACCATGAAAAAATTATTTCACCTGGTTGCAAAATAATGACACGAATTATTTTCAGAAGAATAGAAGAACAGGTAGAAGCCAACCTCGTGGAAGGTCAGTTTGGGTTCAGCAGAAATGGATACGCGAGGAAATGCTGACCCTGCGACTTCTCATAGAATATAGATTAAGGAAAGGCAAACCTAAATGTATAGCATTTGTAGATTTAGAGAAAGTTTATGACGGAGTTGGCTAGACTACAATCTTTGAAATTCCGAAGGATAACAGGAATGAAATACAGGGAGCGAAAGGTTATCTGCAACTTGCACAGATACAAGTTTGCAGATATAAGAATCGAAGCAAGAGTGGAGAAAGGATTGAGGCAGGGTTGAAGCCTGTCCCCCACGTTATTGGATCTGTACATCGAGCAAGTAGTAATGAAAACCAAGGAGAAATTCGGTAAGAGAATTAATCAGGAAGAGGAAATAAAAATTTTAAGATTTGACAATAACTTGTAATTCTGTCAGAGACGGCAAAGGGTTTGGAAGAATAATTGAACGGAATGGATAGTTCTTAAGAAAACTTCTGACATGAATATCAACAAAAGTAAAACAAGGGTAATGGAGTGTAATCGAATGAAATCGGACAATGCTGTAGGAAAGAGATTAGTAAAAGGAAACATTATAAGTAGTCGATGAGTTTTGCTACATGGCGTGCAAAATAACTGTTGACGGACCGAAGAAGCAATATACGGGCTGGCAATATTACGGAAAGCATTGCTGGAAAAGTGGAATTTGGTGAAGTCTAAAATCAACAAAATGTTATGAACTCTTTTCTGAAGATATTTGTATGGAGTGTATCCTTATACGGAAGTGAAATGTGGACGATAAATGGTTCAGTCAAGGAGACAACAGAAGCTTCTGAAACGTGGTGCAACAGAAGAAAGCTGAAGATTGTATGGGTACACCTAATGATAAATGAGGTGATGCTGAATCGAAGTTGGGCGAAAAGATATTTATGGCAGAATTTGACTGAAAGAAGCGATCAGTTGATAGGATACGTTCTGTGGCTTCAAGGACTTGTCATTATGGTAATGGACGGAAGTTTGGAAGAGTAAAAATTGTACAGCGAGACCAAGAATTGAATACATTAGGCAGGAGCTATACAGAGGTGTAGAGGCTGCACAGGATAGAATAGCATGGAGGGCTGTGTCAGACCGATCTTTGGACTGGAACCCAACAACAACAACAACAACAACAATGGTGACTGCACACTCGCTGAATGCTACCACGATGGCTACAGGACACTTGATTGTGCAGTTGAAAGGATTAGAGGACAAACAAGGTCTAGAAACTCACTGATGCAATTTTCTCTCCCTAACTCGACGTTAGGTAACCTGGACGGGAACCGTTATAACTAGAAGGATTTATTAGAGCCTGAGTCACTAACACTGCTTCAGCCATCAGGACAGCATGACTATGCCAGAAATAGGGGAATTGATAAACTATGTGAAGTGGGATGAAAACTTGACAGTTTTAGGTTAATGGAACGCAACTGTAAGGGAGAGTACGGAAGGTAGGGTACTTATTGGCGGGGGGGGGGGGGGGGTTAAAGGAAAGTAGGCTTCTTTGATACTGATTTAAAGAAGTAGTTTTGGAGAACATCATCTGTCGAATTAAAATAAGACGAAAAGTGTATCTAGAGGCAACGATCTTCGCTGCTAATGTAAGTATATAACCGAATTTATTTTTTATGTTTCAGCTTCTGCCATAATCAGTTGATCACGATATCACAACTGATACAATTTATTTCATCATGGTACACAGGTTGGTAGGCAGGTATTTATAGTCTTGTGTTAACTGCAACCACCTGCAACCCACACGTAGTACTATGGCGAGATACGATGCATCAAATTCGATGGCTATAAACGACGAAACTATCGGTATGAGAAACAATAAAAAGTAAATAAAATAAAAGATGAAAAATTGCGATTTAGACTGAAAACCTCTTAGAAAATTAACACAGAAGAGGGTATAATTAAGAAAAAAAGAACAATTTATACAGGGCGGTATCAGCTGCACTACAACACAGTTCAAGAAGCATTAAGTCACACTCTGGATTGTAAAGCATAGCCCGGTGCTTGAATGGACTATAATTCAGCAGTTATGACAGTAGATTGGGATAAAAATTATAGTAGCTACCTAAAAACGTAAAAATTAGCACAAGAAATGAAAAGACGAACAGCCTTAAAGCTGTCGGAGGGCCGGTGCCTTATAATAAAGGCCTGCATCACAAGAGGCGAGTAATGCGCTCGTCTTTTACAAACTGAAGCACGCAGTCCTGCTTCCCTCGCCTTCGCGTTCTTCTGACGTATCACTCCGTGTTCACCACGGTTTCTCTAGTAACCAAAGTAGTGAAGTCACACACAAATGTCGTCTAAGCAGCTCCCGAGGAATGCTTTCTGTCTATTTTTGATTATATGCCACAGTGTTTAGAGGTGTTAATGATAGACAGTATGTGAGGTCTTCATAGCAGAGATTGTGTGCATTACTGTTTTGTTCTGTAACAAAATTTTTGTCTGTGACGTACTTCAGTTACATTTAGCCTACGGGGGTTTTATTTTTCACCAAAGTTAGTGTATTAAATTCAGTTACCAGAATACTTGGCACAAAATAAAGACTGACGAATGAAAGAAATACAAAATATTCTAAAATAACAGCATCTAAGACTCAGAACTACTCTTTTATAATTACATCCTGTGTTTCTTGTCATTTCTGTAGTCTTTCGTTTACTTTCAATTTTGTCAAAAGTCTTCTGTGAGTTATCTAACGTCATATGGTCTCACATGGCCCCACCGAACAGTGTCATCGAACAGATCCATTAACCAGATAACCATTAAACCAAAAAGACTTTACAGTTTAAGCCGTAATTTTTACGAAAAATTGTCGCTCAAGACGGTGACAGTAAATAAAGCAAAGGAGCTGTTTGGTAAACGGACAAATTCATTTGACCTACACTGAAGTAGCTTTAACCGAGAACGTAGACTCAGCTTTCCTAAAGTAAGCTTCTGCAGCACAGAGCGACGTGGTAGTCAGGGCCTTTAGGGAGACAGAAAAGCTGACATTAATAAAAACGCTGTGCTCGTTAGAAATTTATTGATGAGTGTAAGAATGAAATGAGAAGAAATAATATGCAAAATACTTCTCAGATCTAGCTATCTAGTGAACTGCTGCATCATTTCGTATTCTATTGAGGGATTCTGTAAATTAAATTAAGAGAGACAGAAAAGGTGCTGATAGTACAAACATGTAAGAAACAGCGGAAAGTGGGGGGGGGGGGGGGGGAGGGAGGAGAGAGCGGGGCGGCTGGTAATGCATATGACGTTAGAAGTGTAAGTGTGGTCGTTTCAAGTTAGTATAGCGATTGTACGATTGCTTTGGTGCCGAGAGTTGAAGCACTGTGTCCGTTACAGGAAGCCATACGGCGGAACAGGAAGCGAACGGTGAACCGGTTACGCTCCTAGGTGGAACGAAGGCGCGAGACGGAAGCGCATGGCTTCCTCTACAGTTCCGAAAACGATACCGCTGCGCCGTGTCAAACGATCGCTTCGGCAGTTACGCCGGGTGCAGCCAAACAATGCTTCCAACTTCAAAGGGCATCCTATACGTACAGGAGTTTTCTGTCCTTTGCCCCATTCACTTCATCCTCGGAATGGCATAATGGCACCTCTCTCGTGGAAGTGGGGTTTACCAAGAGAAACTCTTCAAGCAAGTCACTTATTGGGCTGAAAACCGTATGTGTTTTTGCCAAGAAGTACAATAACTCAGAAAAAATACCCCGCACTTAGCATACCGAATTTACGTGCTCTTGCCTCTCAGATAAAACTAGAATCTAGAGACACTTCTACAAATGAACCTCTGCTTCTACAGTGGGAGTGACAATCTATCAATTTCTTCTGGCTTTGAAATCACGCCATAAATTTAGACGAACACAGTTGACTTATCTGCTGTTACAACAATCTTTCCAGCCTTCGTGTCTAGCCTACTGAAGGAAGCCTGTCAATCAATATTTGATTCCTAGGAAACAGTGACACCGTAATTCCATCGAAATATTTTACAGTATTGCGATTTCCTCGGGTGGGTAATGAGGCTGTAACTACGCATCATCGGCTGAATTACGAGCCCATTTCATCCACTACCGAAATAGTCATCTTCGTCGATATGGTGAGGTAGCTGACCGGACTCCAACAAAACAGACCCATACACCACCAGATATATTACAACCGATGCAGAAACTTAGAGATGGTAAATGTCTAAGCGCAGCGTTCTCGTGATTCAGAGCAGTTTTTTTTTTTTTTAATTTGGTGAGACTAAGTTCTTCAGACGTATTTTACATATAAATAGGACAATATTATATTATTACACGTGACGTCTCCTTTGCAGTTGCCGTAACAAGTGCTTTCACAGCAACCTGTGGCTAAATTTATTTTTCCAAAGAGGTTAATCTACCCCTCCATAGCCCTTCAGAAAAGCGTGCGCCAACCCCACTTTAAAAGAGATAGGTTCTATTTCACGGGGAATGCTTTGTAACGATGTCTACCGACGGGGAAGAAAGCTGTTCCTCGCTAAACAAATTTATTCGCAGCAAAATACAATTTTTTTTGTGCGGCGCAGGAAAAAATAGCGTTCGCCCGACGACGATATTATCGTCTGAGAGGCAAATGACCTGCAATATCCGAGACAGCGTACTCCGTACATCGTGCGGCGATAATGAGAACCTGAGGAGACTACTCAGTCATGCGCAATCTTTCAAGTGTTTATCGGAGCTTTGTATCCTCTATCTTACTTTCCTGTCTGACTGAAAAAGTTGTCTGATACCTGTATTTTCCACTCAGCGATGATAAGTAATTGGCAAACTCTAAGTAAACACAACACCTCTATCTTAGAAGTCGACGAAGACAATAACTTAATAGAGGATCAATTTGGATTTGGAACGGAAAGGGAACAAGAGAGAGTGATCATGATATTGAAACAAAAAAAGTAACGGAAGTAAAGAGGGAGGTGTATATGTGATTCGTAGCATGCAAAAATAAATTTGATCGAGAAAAAATGAAAATATTATTGAAATAATTACAGTAGATTGGAAGGACAGGAAACTTAAGACACAGAGAAAGTTAAAGAAACTGATGCAACAGCTGTTATTAGAGGTTGCTGCATGCATTCAGCCCTCTACAATATTTAATGTCACCGATGTGTGGATGAAACCTTGAATAATATAAGCAGAAGGAAGGCCTTAGAAGGTAGAAAGGAAGTTATTAACTACACAGGCTATCAGGAGGTCCTATCAATAAGCGAAAAAAATTGAGAAAATTGTTGACATAAGGAGGAGAAAAAAGTATCCAAGGGAAAAGTAATGAAGGGAGTAAATACGCACAACCCAGAAAATACAAATCACAATTCCTTCACTTACTTAGGAAGCATGCGTACTCCAGCTGCAAGCTGTACCGCAACAGTAAAATAAGGATAGAACAAGAAGAGGAAGCATATAGAAAAATGTAAGCATTCCGACAGCTGTAGCAATAGGAATTGATATAAGAAAATTATTTGCAAAATTTTTTATTTATAATGTAAATACATATGGACTACAAGGTTGAAGAGGATGAACAATGAAAGCAGAGAAACATGTTGAAGGCTTTGTAATATGGCTGTGGAAAAGGACGGAAACAGATGGGGTGAAGAATAGTGAAGTTCTCAAAACAGTAAAGATTACATGAACTCCTCTGAACTACATCAGGAAGAAAGAAACGCACTGGGTTGAACAATTTTTAAGGAAAAACTGTCTGAGGGAAAGAAAAGTTAGAGAGAGAAAGAGAGAGAGAGAGAGAGAGAGAGAGAGAGAGAACGTTGGTGAGGATACTAACATACCTGAAGAAGGGAATATTCTATAGAAACATTGTGGACGACAAAGATGAAAGCTATCGTTTATAGACGTGCAAATGTTGTCGATGATTTTCAAACGATTTTTATCAAAGCATTTCGAAACTTAATTCCTGTGAGACTCTTTAATGATACCTGGGAGAACGCAAGTCAACTGTAATGAGGAGAAGGCGTAATTAAATATTTAAAATTAGAGCACTTCAACCAGAGTGTATCCTCGCCGGTCTCGAACATCGAAATCGAGATGAACGCACCGGCCTCGCCCATGCCGAGTTACCTGGTTTCGCGTCCGCACACGGGCGACGTACGGGGACTTTGCTTCAGCTGGCAATACCCTCAGACATCGTAAGCTAATGTGCGCATGCTTTCCTCGTCCAGTTATGTTGATATTTCCGAAGTTTTCTGATCACCGACATTACTTTCTTACAGAGTTAATCGCTTTCTCTAGGTTTCCCTCTGTTTGTTATTGTGACTTTGTACACGGTTGGCTGTTCTTGGCTTACACGTCATGGGTTATTCTCGGTTCTTCTTTTCGAATGTGTGTACTGTTTTGGCCGCGACCACTCGGCCCTTGAAGCCACTCGCTGCTTCTCAGAAACCGAATCGTTGAACCCACATACCCGCGTAGTGCGTTACTAAAATGATAGACCTAAGGAAAAATTTTTGTAATTAAGAATAACGTAAACCAATGAGTAATCAGTATTGTTTGAAAGCTATTTTTGCACCCTCACCCAGGAACCGCTTGGATGGGAACTAAACTTTATAATGTAAAATTCGTTGTCGATCACCTGTATTGGGGGTGTATGATGTTATTATTGCCTCTCATGACGTCGATGTTAATACTGGGCGTTATGCTCTAACCTACTCTCTATGTTTAAAATTTTGTGTTGCCTGTAGAGTTTTTTAAACTTCCTGACAGACTGAAACAGCATACCACACCCTGTCTCGAACCATTCTACGGACATTACATGTACTTTTTTTTTTTAAAAAAAAAAGAAGTTTGTTCAGTCTCTTAACGGGTGCTATGACACTCAATATACACCACTGGAGGTATTGCGTAAGGGTCTAAACCACTGACAAGAAAACCAAAATGGAGCAATATAACGCAGTCATCAGACAGAAACAAAAACATGAAACATCGTGGCGGATTAAAACTCTGTGGTGGCTGAGGCTGGAACTCGGGACCTTCGCCTTCCACGGGAAAGTGCTCATACAGCGCACTCGCTGCCGTAGGGTGAAAATTAAGCTCTCGAACCCAGTTTAATTCGACTAAAAATTTAAGGTTTCAAATCCTCTTTTCCGTTAATTAATTGCCCCAGATAAACGTATTCTGTAACACTGTTTAGTATGTTGCCGTTCAGTGTTACTTGTCCTGCATCTACCCACTTGTTATGTATAACCTTAGTTTTACAGTGATTTATTTTAAGTCCAACTTCCTGACAACGATCTGTTAAGTCTTTTATAGAGGACTACATTTCCATCTTACTCTTAGCAAGGACCACTATATCGTCAGATAACCTCAGGTTGGTGAGCCTTTTACCATTTATCCTTATTCGTCTGTTGCTCCAAATAATTTTGGACATAGCCATGTCGAGATCTGCTATAAATAACTTCGGGGATATAGGATCTCCCTGCTTTACTCCTTTTCCAATCGGAAATTCGCACTTCTTTTTTCCTATGTTGATAGATGCTACAGATGTGTCATAAATGTTGCACAATATGTTTATATATTTTGTTTCCACTCCTTGCTCGGCACTGCTTGTATCACTGCAGTGTGGATGACAGAATAAAAGGCTTTTTCGAAGTCAATGAAGGATACACATAGTGGCATTTCATACTCATTGGATCGACTAATTACCTCACGCATTGTGTTTATATGGTCAATTGTACCCGTAAAATTACAGACCAGTATCCTTAACACAATTATTATTATGATGTTAAGGATACTGGAGTGTAATTTTACGGGTTCGTTCTTTGGATTATTTATGTGTACGAGTGACCTGCGCTTTTTTTCCTGTCACTTGCGACTTTGTGGTGAGAGATTCGCGATAAATGGAAGCTAAGATAGGAGCCAATGCCGTATAGTAACCTACTATTTCCAAAACTTTAGCGGGATGCTATCCGGACTTGGGGACGTACGTATTTTCAGTTCTTTCAGTTGCTTACCCATGCGAGGGATACATAGGCCTGCGACTATCCTCGTTATTTCGAGGCAGTGCCGAAATTGTTCCTTCTCCTTCTTTTCGCGGCCTGCCTCTTGCTCAAGAGACATGTACATGATGACTGGGATAGACCTTCACGTACAGCAGCTTTGGGAACCACCGGCCTACGGCTCTGCTCTATAACAATATAACCAGGTACTTCCGCACAGAAGTTGATTGTACGTTGTTTGTTGCTATCCACTCCGGTATTGTTCCTCGCAGCTTGTCTGCATTACTCCAGACGACCTAGTGCAGCCCCGCCTCTTCAGGGTGCCGACACATGTAGGGCGCCCGGGCCACGAGGAGCTGACGGCTCGCGGGCTGGCTGCGACACCGCCGGCGCTCTGCTGGAGTCTGGCGCTGCGGCCGCACTTCCGGCGCGCTGAATAATTGAGGCGGGGCCCGGCCTGCCTCGCCGGGCCTGGAGCGGTCTGGAGCGCGCCGCCGCTATCGGCCGCCGCACGCCACGGCACGCCGGACCGGGCCTCGCCGTGGCGGCGCTTCCTTCCTTCCGGCCAGCGCTCGTCCTTCCGCCCTGACCTCCCCCCCACCCCCCCCCCCCCTCATTCATCCCGGCGCCACCCGCCGCCAACAGCAGCAGCGGTCAAAGGTCCCCCACCGTCGCCTGGGACCGTTCTCGCTGGACATCCACCGCTCACTAACGCGTCCTTCAGGGTTGTCCACAAGAGTGAACTGACCGAATGCGTCCATGTACTTCTTCAGTACGTACATGCGTAATAAATAACCGTACGTATACGACTGTGTTCCGTAAATGACCGCACGGTTGTGACAGATCATACTTGGCAGCTATTGCGGCCGGTTTATGGTATGCTCTGGCAGTGGGTCAGTCGCTGGTCTGAATACGGCTAGGTACGAACTGGCCGCGCCAGCGTGTTTACAGGGTGACAGTTATTGAACTATTTGAAAAAAAAAAACTACTGCGTGCATACACTTTATCCAACATGTAAACTTCTTTAGAGGTATTCGCATCTATGGTATGTTCGATACGCCTTCCATCATTGGCGGTGATGTGTTCAGATCCGGAGACTATGTCGGCCAATCGAAGTCCAGGCCAGTGGCCGCTCGATACCCCAGAGCCAGATTGCGGCCCCCCCCCCCCCCCAAGTGTTCCTCTAGGACATCAAAAACCCTCTTCCTTCGACGGGATCGAGCTCCGAGCTCCGAGCTCCGACCTCCATGAACCACATCATGTCGAAATCAGGGTCACTTTGGATAATGGTGATCAAATCATCTTCCAAAACCTTCACCTACCTTACGGTAGTCACCGTGCCATCAAGGAATATCGCATCGATTGTTCTGTGACTCGTTGAGGGCAAGGAGACTTCTCGATAGCGAAATGCGGATTCTCAATCCCCCAAACTCGCCAAATTTGCTTATTAACGAGCCCAACCTAATGCAAGTGGGCTTTGTCGCTAAACCTATCCATGCATGCGCATACTAATACCAATCGTGCCCCGTGTTCAACCGTGCAGTTTTGACGTCCTAACCGAAAACGTTCAGAAGTTATGACGATTTTATTTCATACAGTTCAACAATTGTCTCGACTTGCTTTTCGCTAATAGTTGTTTATCCTCAGCCCGTCCTTCCGTCTGCAGTGGACTTGTTTACTCGCCGTATTTTCGACCTGAAGAAACGGAACGACAGACCACAACTGTCGACCAACCAATGCGTGTTGCTCAACCCACGACGTTACGAGACACCAGCTCCTATTCACCAGAGGTCAGCCTCATTGATTTCGATGCCATTCCTAACTATAACATTGAACATGGATTTATTGAGACCATGGAAAAAGGAACCCACCGGCGTAGGAACTCAACGACGATGATGGTCCGACGATGAAGCTTGTGCTATGGAGCAATCGAAAAGTCACCATAAATCTGTCTTGCCGCCCCGTGACTCCAACCCTCGCAAACGGCAGCTGGAGACTGTAGGAACGTCCAATCATCCCCAACCCTTTATTCTACAACAACTCACGACGGGGATTCACCAGTGACTCAATAGGAAACCCGCTCGCCGTCACAGAAACCTGTGACTGCCACTGCTTCACATCATCTGAAGAAAGTTTCGCCAGTTACCATCTATTCTACTGAAAAAATACCTTGAATTAAATACGGCCTTGAAGGCACTGTTAGACGGCCTCCCCAAGGCTGTATGTGAAGGCGACAACGTCAAGTATCTTCTGCAACCTTCACTGACAAACGGAAAGTCATCGCCTTTTTTTAATCACATCAAATTGACTTCTTCACACACCAGCATCCTGACGAAAATGGGCTGAAAGTTGCCTTGAAGGGTCTTCCAGCGCATCCAGTAGACGTCTTGACGAGCTACTGTTTACCAACACAAAAACGGACCAGTCCTAGGACTTACGACTTCTTCCCATTTACGTTATTTTCTTTCCGTTAGATAAGACTAATGACCGAATTTGCAATATTCAATATGTACTTGACACTAGCGCGTGAGTCGAAGATTATATGCGGAAAGAGGGGCCCCTCTCAGTCTAAACGTTTCCAGCTCTTTGAACATACGTCGAATTACTACCACCTCACAACACGGTGTGTGAAGTGTGCAGGTCACCATCATTCTCGGGATGCACATTTCCAAGGACAGAGAAGAAAAAATGCCGTAACTGTGAACAGGACCACCCTGCTTCATGTAGAAGGTGCCCAGCCTACAAATGACGTGCTGTTCCCTGGTCACGCCCTCCTCGGCTCAATACTTTTATCAGGCCGTCGTCCTAGGGCGCCTACCAATTCTCCTATGTCCGTTCGCAGTCACTCCATTCGCAGCCTCCGCAGAAACAACCACAACGTCAACATCAGTAGCTATCCCGGTTCAAGTCTCAGTGTCGATGGCAGACATAGGCGCAAGCAGCGGTTCCTGAACGTCACCAGCCTCAATCTACCTATTATTTTGCCTTTTTTATGTTGCCTATTGCACTTGCTCGTGCTGTTGTTTATGGTCCAACAAAAAGCTAAGCGCATCCTGTCCCTCATTAAGGTCTTCTTCAGGCGTTTGTTGTGCCTTAACTAGTCCGTTTGGCCGGAGTACTACTTACCTTCCTTTTCCTTAACTATGCTCTCCTTGTGATGTCGATGTGCTGTTAATTTATGAATCTGGAAACGACCCACTGAGTGCCCAGCCCCCCCCCCCCCCTTACCACCCCCTGAAAGTGCTGAAATGCAGAGAAAATTTCCTGTTACCTAGCACCCTAGTAGAAGAGAACGCTTACGACGGTAAGACACCAGTCACACTACACTACACACACACACACACACACACACACACACACACAGGGGGGTTTTGCCTAAGTAGGTCAGTACTTTCTCAGTCCATGTAGACTCCAGTCAAAGTGGCACTGGCAACAGTCACCAGACCGTGTCGCCACCGTTTCCTGGTAATATTGGCCAATAACTTGGAGACAGTTAATCCGATCTCCAATTTACGACAACATGGATGTCTCGGTTATTCTGTGCTTAGAAATAAGTGGTGGTGGCGGCGGCGGTAAGTTCCTATGGGACCAAACGAAATAAGTCCCGCACTATGGCCTTTCCTACTAACACGAAGTCGAATGCATGTGAACGAGTGATAGACCAACCTGTCTCGAGAAGAACGTGGCGAATAGCATGCACTCTTCACTCAATTACTAGAACAACCAGAAAGTTACGAATTATGGGAATGAAGAGAAAGACATTCTAATGTTGATCATTTTGAGCTCCACAGCCAAATGAAATAACTAATGAGAACCACTGCAGATGTATTGACAGACATTCATTGTGTCAAATTGGTTTCGTTCGTTAAGTTAGCAAACTGTGCCCCTATCTTGATTTAAGACGTCATTTTAGGTAACATTGGTAGAAATATCTCGTAAAGACTATCATATAGACATTCTGCTGATTGCCTAGCAGAATAAGGCGAGCAGTAAAGGCATGTAACAACTCTTGTTGTGTGCACTGAGTTACACAAGACAACCACATTCTTAAATCGTGATATTGACACTACACAGCAACATGATGATGTTTTGAGGAACAAAAGCGATCATGACACAATGAATTGTATCAACACATCTGTGGAGATACGTTCCATTACATGCTCATGATGACATGGAAATGCAACCAGACTTCAGGAAATTTATTTCAGATACGAGAGGTTACTCGTAAGCACATGCGTCTTTAACTTATTCATTGTATTTAGAACTTGTTTAAAAAAACTAATGTTGCTCTATTATCAGTTACGATTCTAATTGAGTACTACTCAGCATAGTATCTGACACTAAGCATGGTGAAATAATAAAATCGCAGAATATCGGGTTTTAACTAATTTTGCTAGCAGATCATCTGCATCATTCAATTTATGCAATTAATTTTAGCGAATAATTTCAGTTATTAATTTCTTTATGTGTGGATCCACGGCCTCGACGTAATTTTTGAATGATAAAACAGTCCTGTTAAACATCTACTATAGGCTGACAGTTTCTTTATGCTACTCTATCCTGTGCAAGCCTCTTCATCTCCGAGTAACTACTGGAACCTACATCCTTCTGAATCTGCTTAGTGTCTTCATCTCTTGGTCTCCCTCTACGACTTTTACTCTCCGCACTTCCCTCCAGTAATAAGTTGGTGATCTCTTGATGTCTGAGATTGTGTCCTAAAAACCGATCCCTTCTTCTAGTCAAGTAGTGCCACAAATTCCTCTTCTCCCCAATTTTATTCAGTACCTCCTCATTAGTTACGTGATCTACCCATCTAATCATCAACATTCTTCTGTAGCACCACATTTCGTAAGCTTGAATTCACTTTTTGTCTAAACTGTTTATCGTCCACCTTTCACATCCATACATGCCCACATTCCATACAAATACTTTCACGATCGACTTCCTAACACTTAAATCTATACTCGATATTAAATTTCTCTTCTCCGGAAACGCTTCCCTTGCCATCGCCAATCTACATTTTATGTCCTCTCTATTTCGACCATTCTCAGTTATTTTGCAACGCTAGTACCGAAACTCATCTTTTTCTAATTTAATTCCCTCAGCATCACCTGATTTAATTCGACTACATTCCATTATCCTCGTTTTGCTTTTGTTGATGTTCGTCTTACATCCTCCTTTCAAGACTGTCCATTCAGTTCAACTGTTCTTCCAAGTCCTTAGCTGTTCTGACAGAATTACAATGCCATCGGTAAACCTCAAGGTTATTATTTCTTCTTCTTGGATTTGAATTCTTATCCCAAATTTTTCTATGGTTTACTTTACTGCTTGCTCAATGTACAGACTGAATGACATCAGGGACTGACTACAACCCTGTCTCAATTCCTTCTCAACCATTGCTTCCCTTTCGTGCCCCTCGGATCTTATAACTGCCATCTGATTTCCGTACAAACTGTAAGAGTTGGATCCCTGTATTTTAGCCCTGCCACCTTCTGGATTTGAAAGAGAGTATTCCAGTCAACGCTGTTAAAAGCTTTCTCTGTTTTTGTTGTTGTGGCTTACATTCCAGAGACTGATTTGATGCAGCTCTCCATCCCACTTTATCCCGTGCAAGCCTCTTCATCTCCCAGTACCTACTGCAAACTATATCCTTCTGAATCTGCTTAGTGTATTCATCTCTTGGTCTCCACCTACGATTTTTACCCCCCACGCTGCCCCCCATTACTAAATTGGTGATACCTCGATGCCTCAGAACAGGTCTTACCAACCGATCCCTTCTTCTAGCCAAGTTGTGCCACAAATTTCTCTTCTCCCCAATTCTGTTAAATACCTCGTCATTAGTTATGTGATCTACCCATCTAATCTTCAGCATTCTCCTGTAGCACTACATTTAGAACGCTTGTATCCTCTTTTTGTCAAACTAATTATCGTCCACGTTTCACTTCCATACATGGTTACACTCCATACAAATACTTTCAGAAACGACTTCCTGACACTTAAATCTTTACTCGAAGTTAACAAATTTCTCTTCTTCAGAAACGCTTTCCTTGCCATTCCCAGTCTTCATTTTATATCCTCTCTACTTCGACCATCATCAGTTATTTTGCTCCCCAAATGGCAAAACTCCTTTACTACTTTAAGTGTCTCATTTCCTAATCTGATTCACTCAGCATCACCCGATTTAATTCGTCTACATTCCATTATTTCACTAAGTCTACAAATACTAGAGACGTAGATTTGCCTTAGCGTTAGTATTGCTTCGCGTGTTCCTACATTTCTACGGAATCTAACCTGATCTTCCCAGAGGTCAGCTTCTACCAGGTTTTCCATTCGTCTTTGAAGAATTCCTGTTAATATTTTTTAACCGTGATATATTAATTTGATAGTTCGATAACCTTCACACCTGTTACCACCTGATTTGCTTGGAACTGGAATTACTATATTCTTCTCGTCCACCAGATGGAAGAGTTTTGTCATGGCTGGCTCTCCCAAGGCTGTCAGTAGTACTAATAGAATGTTGTCTACTCCTGGGGCCTTGTTTCTATTTAGAGTTTTCAATGCTCTTCCAAATTTTTCACGCAATATCATATTCCCATCTCATCTTCATCTACGTCCTCTTCCATTTCCATAACACTGCCCTCTAGTACCTATTGTCGGAGGTTCGAGTCGTCTCTCGGGCATGGCTGTGTGTGTGTTGTCCTTAGTGTAGTTAAGTTTGGTGTGGAGAAAATAGTGTGTAAGGCTAGGGACCGATGACCTTAGCAATTTGGCCTCAAAGAACTTACCACAGATTTCCAAATTTGTTCTCAAGTACATCTCCGTTTATAGAACCTCTACGCACCCCTTCCACCTTTCGCATTTCCCTTCTTTGCTTAGGATTGGTTTACCATCTAAGCTCTTGATATTCAAACATGTAGTTCTATTTCTCCAAAGGTTTCTTTAATTTTTCTGAAGGGGCATCTATCTTACTCCTTGTGATACACGTTTCTACATCCTTACATTTTTCCTCTAGCTATGTAGCTATTCCCGCTTAGCCGTTCTGCATTTCCTGTCGATCTCATTTTTGTAACGTTTGTATTCCTTTACGCCTGCTTCATTTACTGCAATTTTATATTTTCTCCTTTCATCAATTAAATTCAATATTTCCTGTGATACCCAAGGATTTCTACGAGCCCTCATCATTTCACCTACTTGATCATTCGCTGCCTCACTATTTCATCTCTCAAACCTACCCATTCTTCTTCTACTGCATTCCTTTCCCCTGTTCTTGTTAATCGATCACTATTGCTCCCTCTGAAACTCTCTACAACTTCTAGTTCTTTACGTTTATCCAGGTCTCATCTCCTTAAATTCTTACTTTTCTGTAGTTTTTTCAGTTTTAATTTACAGTTCATCACCAATAAATTGTGGTCAGAATCCACATCTGCTCCTGGAAATGCCTTAATATTTAAAACCTGGTTCCTAAATATCTGTCTTACCATTATATAGTCAATCTGGAACTCTCCGGTGTCCCCAGGTGCCTTCCATGCATACAACATTGTTTCATGAGTCTTAAACCAAGTATTAGGGATGATGCTCTGTGCAAAATTCTACCACGCGACTTACTCTTTCGTTCCTTCTCCCCAATCCATATTCACCTATTACTTTTCCTTCTCTTCCTTTCCCTACTGTCGAATTCCAGTCCTCCATGACTATATGAACATTCTTCACTATCTGTGGAGATAGTTGGCATATAAACTTGTACTACTGTGGTAGGCACGGTCTTTGCGTCTATCGTGGCTACAATAATGCGTTCACTATGCTGTTCGTAGTAGCTTATCCGCGTTCCTAATTTTTAATTCATTATTAAATCTACTCTTGTATTACAGTTACTTGATTCGCTGAGGCACGCAGGCCTGCCCACCAAGCAACGTTCATGGTTAATGGGAATGTGTGAGGGGGGGGAGGGGGACAGTTTCTTCATACAAGATGAAATAAAGATCATCATGTATTATATTATATTGCTGGTTAGTGTTTCGACCTGTGGCCATTCTCAAATGCATTTGAGCTGGTGATGTATGTCATATTAAATATTATTTAGTGCTATGTCTCTCTCTTCCTAGATAACACTGAACAGTAAATAGCATTAAATGAAAGTTTGAAACGGTTTCAACATTCAGGAATTTTAACAATACTTCATCGTAAAAAAATAGTTCCCAAGATATATCTCACTATCAGCATGCCATAAACTATTCCTTTCTAATATTAAAATTATAGGATACAACCCACGTTTTGTATATGGGACGCAATGACATATTGTAATGACCGAGACTATTGACAGATACTGTAAGATGTGTGTTTACTACTATGTACGACATAGATTACTAACTGGGGTCGTTTGAGATGCATCACTACCCATGATGCAGTAAGGGTTTTTTTTTCTTTTTCTTTTTTTGTACTCGACTTCATTTCCCTCAAAATGGAGTATACACATTACAATTACACGACAAAGTTAATTTAGCAATATATCCACATTCTTTAATCCAAATACGTAATATACCATCATGGCTTAAATTACAATGATGTCTAGTGCTAATACACAGTGGTTTACCAACAGCAACAGCTGAAGAAAGGACACTGATCCAATCCGCTGACCCTCATCTGCAATGCGTAGCTTCGAGAGAAGCTGTATTCACAGTGACACTGACATCATGGGGTTCCACTGATAGACGACATCGGCCAAAAATGGTTAATCATTTCAAATCAGCACGTCAGTATATCCGCACCGTTAGTGTAACCAATCTCAACTCCTGATCGTATAGACTTCAGGTGACGGTCAGTGGAATTCAGATCTCCAGAATGAGATTTTCACTCTGTATCGGAGTGTGCGGTGAGATGAAACTTCCTGGCAGATTAAAACTGTGTGCCGAACCGGGACTCGAACTCAGGACCTTCGTCTTTCGCGGGCAAGTGCTCTACCAAGGTTCGCAGAAAAGATTCCGTGAAGTTTGGAAGGTAGTAGACAAGGTAATGGCCGAACTGAAGCTTTGGGGACGGGTATTCAGTCGTGCTTGGGTAGCTCAGATGTTGGAACACTAGCCCGCGAAAGGCGAAGGTCTCGAGTTCGAGTCTCGGTCTGGCACACAGTTTTAATCTGCCAGGAAGTTTCGCATTCAAATCTGTTTGTTTTCTTCACGTGTTGATAAACTGTTATGTATTCGTACTAAATTTGCTTATAAATTAAGACCTGATTATATGTTATGTATTTGGATCAAAGAACGTGAGGATACTGCTAAATGTACTTTACGATTGAGTTAGTTTTAAACTACCAGTACATAAATGAGGACATACAGTGTGTGAGAACGGACCGTTTTTAAACTATGAAACTGACTCGTACAGTGTCTGAGAACGTGACAGTAGTTTCTATAATGGCTGTTATTGTAGTTGATTAAAAAATTATTTCCAATTTGACGCTTACATGTATACGTGCTCGCAGTTAGAACTATCACATCTGCTGCTAAATGACTGGATATATTAAGACATGTTGGCACTTACAGCACTTGAGAATGGTCTACAAGGCTGAGCCCAGTCATGTGAAATTAAAGAAAGTAAATACGCCTAAACAACAGCTGGGGCAGAACCATTACTGCTGTATCTCAATTCGGTACCATCCCACTGCCGTTCTACAGTTGGTGTGGAACTGCAAGCTTCTGTCCAACGCTGACAGAGATCATGTAGGATCTGGCGGACCCAATGATGAATGTCTGCTGAGCCAAAACTCCTGCAGCCCTGCACATTGAGCATCCCCCGCTGGCGGCAGCAACTCACCCCACCTTCGCTCGGAGACACATCGCCACGTGGTGCTACGCAGACCCCATCCGGTCGCAGCTCCAACACCATAGTTTGTGCTTCACCCATGTTGACAATGAGACAACTGGACTCTGTTCCTTGTTGCACCATTTGTAATGATTCTTCGTACGTTTGAATAAATACACATAAATCTTCGATTTGGTGTATTAACTTGTTAGTTAATCTCTTCTGCTAGTGGCCAGCTTTCTTAAGACGACAGTTGCCGCACCACTCTGTAATCCAGGTCTCCTTAGCGTTGTGTCGAAGTCGTACACAGCAGTTACAGTGTCATTCAGCAAATATAGACCTGTGGTGAGCTGCATGAACAAAATGACCGAACCAAGGAAAGGCTCCGAGAAACCTTGGTCCTTTGTCAGTAAACTGATGGGAGGTTTAACTTATATCACATATACAGTGCCAGTGTAAGATGTTTAATTAAAGATTACAATTAAATTATACTACCCACAAGGCACACGATAGGGAGTAACCTTACGTTGTGTGTGTGTGTGTGTGTGTGTCAGAAAGAGAAAGAGAGAAAACACGCTGATTTAAGCTGATAAGCCATAATTAATGACCGCTGTCCACCGCGAAGTTGGATCCCGCCAGGTGGCGTTGCCGGCACATGGCGCGATATCTAAAGTATGTAAGCGAAGCAGACACGAACTGTGGATCACCCTGGCGAAGATATGGGCTGCAAATGGTGAAATCCACTGAGATAAGCCAATTTGGCAAAGGGCAGGTTATTATTACGCAGAGCCTGTGAACGAATAACGGCGAGCTCGTCGAAAGTTCACATGCTGCTGCCGTGAGCATATACGGAAAGACGTAGAACGACAGTGAAACTACCACTAGGCGCTAAATGGTTAGACGTCCACGACTCTTCACAGACGTTGCGAGACTTGTCTGCTCTATAAATTAGGACAGATGGTGATCTGTGGCATCTCTGCCGAAAAAGAACAAGTGTTTCGGAGCGCACCGTTCATTGTACACTGTTGAACATGGAGCTCCACAGCAGACCTCCCCTACTCGTTCACATGTTGGCACAACGACATCGTCAATTACGACTACAGTGGACATGGCACCATTGGGATTCGACTGACGATCAATGGAAACGTGCCGGCTCTTCGGCTGAATCCATTTTTTTTTTTAACTATGGGAGACATACACTTGGACGCTGGCAGCTGGGAGCCACCTGCATCCCCTCATGCGTAATATCTTCCCCGACAGCTTATTTCAACAGTATAATTGTCCGTGTCTCATAGCCAGAACAGTGCTACAGTGGTTTGAGAAAAATTATGATGAACTCCCGTTGATGCCTCAGCGACCAAATTCTTCTGATGTAAATCTTATGGAACTCATCTGGGTCGCTATCGGGCGTCATCACCACGTCCGCAAATCAGCGGCCCGCTATTTACGCAAATTACATGGCCTGTGACATCTAATGCCACATACCTTCACAAACCTACCAGCTAACTGTCGGACCCATGATACGCAGAGTCAGTGACGTATTTCATTCCAAAGACGGACAAACATGCTATTAAGGAGGAGGGCATAATGTTTTGGCTCATCGGCTTATTTATTTATTTTTCCAAGGACGTCACACTTTGCCAGGGGTGCACGAATTCTGGCCACCAGCATCTGGGAGGGAGACGGAAGGAACGTCTCCAATGCTTTTGCATTTCGTAGGAGGCACTTTTTCCGAAATGCCTCGCAGTGTTTTGTAGCAGACTCGGTGACACGTCAGAGGTGGTAGTATCGGGGAAGTGGTCCCTTTTGGTGCTCGCAGACCCGCCATGTATGGAGACAGGTGGGACGTGCAGCGGTGATCGCCGGCCAGCCTTAGTGGCACAGCAGCGGGCCCGCCTGGCCGAGATAACGTCGCCTGTGACAGCACGCCGCTCACTGCGCGACGTGGCGAAAAAGGAAAGAAAAAAATGTGTCGTGTGGGAGAGTAGGCAGCAGGGGCGTGGCGGAAACAACGGAGGTGCGAGAATCAGGGGGAGCGCCTGCACTTCTATACTGTGAGACAGAAGTATCACCTGGAACTTGTAGTGCTGTTACTAACTTGACACAGCAGACGACTCAAATCGTCTCGACATATCGAAAGAGAGTGGATCTACAAGGTGTTTCGAAAGCATCCTTCCAATTCAACATACTTAAAAAATTGGCATAAAGGGTGATTCCGCCGTCCCTACTAAATCGTTTTATGCAGCTTGCACTATATCTTTCGTAAAAGGTTCAGAGTTAATATACAGGAAAGTTGTTGCTACCACATTTTCCATTTTCATAGGTCCTCTTAATTCCGTTGTTTCTGATGGTGATACGTACGCCAATAGGCAACGTTTCTGAACCATTTACGAATTTCATTTAGCATCAGCTAGTTGCTAACTTCCAGGTAATGAACACGGTTCTGTTAGCTCATTATCAAATATGTTCTCATTGCTGAAGGCGTTAACAAAGTTATTTTACTCGTGTTTCACTGATAAATATAATTTTTTCGGGCTGAGTAAAGGCAGCATGAAGGAGGTACCTTATCCCCTATATGTAGGAAATAAAAATCGGTAAAATTACAGATCACGCTCGAATCTACACTCACCGGTACTGCAGAAATAATTGCTTGACCATGCTGTGAGGGGTAGAGGGGGGGGGGCAGAGAGACAGAGAGAGATGGTCAGGGATGCCGGGATTCAGGGAAGCAATCACATGCAGTTATGTGGACAAAGATTCACTAAGATATAGCACTCGTAAGTCAAAGAAAATAATGAAATCATTAACGCGATATTAAATAAATTAAGGGTCATTTTGAGGCTAAAAATAAAAATGAAGCTTGACCGAAACTACATATTCTCCATTTTCGGTTCAGATCAATCACTCAAGAGAAAACGCACTTAACGAACCAACCTCAAGATCGGAGTCAGCGCCAGTGACCATAAACTTTGCTTATCTCTCTTGCTGGCATCCTCGTGAAAAGTGATGCGCCTGGCCTGACTTTGGCCAATCAAAACTCATGACTTCTTGTAATCCAATGACGTGAGAGGAGACAATCGTCACCGTTCCCGCTCCAAAGAGAAAATTCGAAATAACTGGCCAGGCCTCTCTGCAGACGAAAAGGGAAACTTACTTCTCACCTGCGGGTGAGGTGTTGCACTCTCCTCTGCGCATAAAATTTAAATGCACCGACAAATCGCCGGCCGCTGTGGCTGAGCGGTTCTAGGCGCTTCAGTCCGGAACCGGGCTGCTGCTACGGTCGCAGGTTCGAATCCTGCCTCGGGCATGGCTGTGTGTGATGTACTTAGGTTAGTTAGGTTTAAGTAGTTCTAAGTCTAGGGGACTGATCACCTGAGATGTAAAGTCCCATAGTGCTTAGAGCCATTTGAACCATTTTTGAACCGACACATCACCCCAGAAAACAAGAGGATTGCAATTTAAAGTGGCCACCACCAGACAGGGTGTCAAGCCATCGCCACCCATGGTGTAAGGGGTGACTGCTCTCAGGAGTTCCTCAGCCCAGAAAATTTGCTACGTAACTGGGTAAGCGCTCTCCTGAAAGAAATAAGAGGGACTGCCCACTGACAACGATCAGCAAGACATCGACACTCCATAGTGTGAGAGTCAGTTTTATTCAGGAGACATTCCCCCCTGCATGGCAGAACTTATGTCATTTTAGTAAAAATTTAATAACTACTCATACATTGCCTCTACGTGGAGTGGCCGGCCGGTGTGGCCGAGCGGTTCTAGGCGCTTCAGTCTGGGACCGCGCTACCGCTGCGGTCGCAGGTTCGAAACCGGCCTTGGGCATGGATGTGTGTGATGTCCTCAGGTTAGCTAGGTTTAAGTAGTTCTAAGTTCTAGGGGACTGATGACCTCAGCTGTTAAGTCCCATAGTGCTCAGAGCCATTTGAACCATTTTTCTACATGGAGTGCATGTACCGTAATTAATGGAAGAAGGCAGAACATGAAAAGTGCAATTATTTCTGTTACTCTTCTAAGTTACTACACTCATACTTTTCATCACAGCGGCGAAAATAAGCACCTCAAGGAACGAGTAAGCCAGACTACTGGGTGATATTTTTCAAGTCTTGAAAGATGATGTATAGTCAACGAGTTCCATTTTTTTCTTCCTTGAGCCTTTGTCACACATAGGCGCGGGGTAGTCACGGTTATTAACGGATTTGACACGGATAGTTTACAGGGTGGCCGAATGCCCTTTCTACAGCCACCACGCAATCGCTCGGGACGGAATATGTGTTTCTGTGTAGAGTTGTTCATGTGAAAAGGAATGAAAATTTTCTAAATGTTTACGAAACCTGTAACTGATGCGGAACTTGAGTGCTTTTGTGGTATTCACCTAGTGGGATGTGGGAAACTGCCTAAAAACCATATCCAATCAGGCCGGCACACCGAACTCCTCGGTAATCCGCCGGACGTATTCGATCTGGGGCCATCCAACACCACCAAGACCAAGAAATCTGGTTTGGTGCGTCATTATCGGTAACATATTAATAGGTCTAGTCTTTTTAGAAGAGCAATTTACGGGACAGAGTTACTATCATTTTTAGGAAAACTCTTTTGTTGAACGCTCTGATGACTTTCCTACGCTCATACGGAACGCGATGTAAATCCAGCATGACGGAGCCACTCCACGTTTTACCAGATGTGTGAGGGAACACCCTAACTGCACTTGCCTTATTCGCTGGATTTGTCTTGGTAGTAATATTAACTGGCCACGGTGATCGCCAGACCTTGCGGCATTAGCTTTCTGTTTATACAGTTGGACGAAGTCTGAGGTGTACAAACGAAAGATGAATACGCGATATGGACTGGTTGGCGACAACATGGAGGCTGCTACCCTCTTTAGAGAACCCCCTAACTAGCCGGCCGTTGTGGCCGAGCGGTTCTCGGCGCTTCAGTCCGGAACCACGCTGCTGCTTCGGTCGCAGGTTCGAATCCTGCCTTCGGCTGTCCTTAGGTTATTTAGGTTTTAGTAGTTCTAAGTCTGGGGGACTGATGACTTCAGATGTTAAGCCCCATAGTGCTCAGATCCATCTGATCCGTTTGACCACCCTAACTGCACTTGCCCTATTCACTCGATTTGTCTTGGTAGTAGTATTAACTGGCCACAATGATCGACAGACTTTGCGGCATTAGATTTCTGTTTATGTGGTTGGATGTAGTCTGAGGCGTACAAACGAAAGAATATGGACTGGTTGATGGCAATATGCAGGCTGCCACCCTCATTAGGAAACGTTCAGAGGCGCTCAGACAAGCAACACAACACGTTCTCCCAAGAGCACACAAATTAATTGAAGTTGACGTTGGGATAATATAACATTTATTGTGAACTGTACAGCCGGCCGCTGGTGGCCGAGCGGTTCGGGCGCTACAGTCTGGCGACCGCTACGGTCGCAGGTTCGAATCCTGCCTCGGGCATGGATGTGTGTGATGTCCTTAGGTTAGTTAGGTTTAAGTAGTTCAATGTTCTAGTGGACTAATGACCTCAGCAGTTGAGTCCCATAGTGCTCAGAGCCATTTGAACCATTTTTGAACTGTACGGTAATGCTTAGGGGTGAATGTGTTAAAAATACGTATTTTTCAATTGATGCACATGTTGCAATGTTCCATAACTGTTTTACATGTGTAAACATGACAATATATTAAATAGAAGTGAAAATAAATAACAATGTACATTAAATGTGTTCTATCCTGGAAGCCATTCGAAAGACATATATCCATATGAAGTCTTTTGCTCCAGACGATCGTTGTGTCATCTACCTGAATGTTGACCATCACTCCAGGGACACCCCGTATCAGTCGCACCGCAAGGCTTGGATTAGCTTTGAAATAATCTGAATATGTAAATAGACCCAGTCTCACAGATATAATTTTGCTTCCAAGAATCGGACTGTAATGTGTGTATAGCACGTTAGTTTTTCTCAGGTGCATTTCAAGACCGCGCAATTAATCTAATAACTTAAGTGAGAGATGTGTTATATGAAAATATACTACGGTAAGCTGCGAAAACATGATGTCTCGGTAGCTGCACTGCGGTAGTATTATTTTTAAAACCTTTTGTTGAGCGAAGATTTTCCCCTCAGCTGAACACGCGGCAGCCGCGTATTTATAGGGTCGAATATGCGCCCTGCGAAATATGTGCAGGCTCTTTGATCTTGCTCGCAGCTGTGACCTGTCGCCTTCGCCTTTGACATTTCGAGGTCAAGCTCAGAATCAATTACAATGTTTCCACTCGGATTCCATGACCGCCTCCTTCACCGTTCCCAAACGTTTAATGGTACTACCTTACTTGAGGCATGAACAAATAAGCCACAACTAACGCCTAAGGCACTAGACTACGGTGTAACTTCCGGCGAAACAATCAAATCATTTACGAATCATCTAAGTCTATATCCAGAAACATATCCCGCGAGCCACCATAAGATGTATGATGGAAAAACTACTGTTTATATGCTTCCCTACGGGTCCTAATTTCTCTTATCTTACTTTTATGATCTTTACGCGAAATGTACGTCGGCGGCAGTAGAATCGTTCTGCAGTCATCTTCAATGCCGGTTCTCTATATTTTCTCAATAGTGTTCCGCGAAAAGAAAATCGCCTTCCCTCCAGGTATTCCAGTTTGAGTTAATGAAGCATCCCTGTAATACTAGTTTGTTGATCGAACCTAATGACAACGTAATTTGGAAAACGCCTCTGAACTGTTTTTGATGTATTCCATTAATCCGACCTGTTGGGGATCCTGAACACTCGAGCATTACTCAAGAATGCGTCGGACTAGTGTTCTATACGCTATATTGTTTGTAGACGAGCTACTCAGAAGTCGACCATTCGCCATTGCTGCCACCGTCCTTACATGTTCTTTCCAATTCTTATCGGCTTTCGTTGCTACGCTTAGAAATTTGATCGACGTGACTGTATCAAGCAGTATCCTGGTAATACTGTTTTTGAACATAACAGGATTGTTCTCCCTACTCGTCTACATTAGATTACATTTTTTTTTTACATTTAGAGCAAGCTGTCACTCATCACATCGACTAGAAATTTTTTATAGGTCATCCTCTATCCTCCTACAGTCATTCAACGACGGCACCTTCCCGTACACCACATCATCAGTAAACAGCCTCAGATTGCTGCTCACCCTGTTCGTCAGATCATTCATGTATGTAGAGAATAAGACTTTTATCACACTTCCCTGGGGCACTACTGGCAATACCCTAGTCTCCGCGCCAAGCACTTCTCGGAATGTTGCCCTCCGTCCTTCATGTTTTGCTCTACATGGTGTGAAAAAGTCTCATACTGAATAAATCTAGTGTACAAAATTGGAGGACGAAAACATTAAAATAATGTAGTGGCCACCAATCCTACCCTCCGGCATGTTTAAGTTACTGTTGACAATTGAAGCATATTACGCCTAAGTAATACGTAATACACTCCTGGAAATGGAAAAAAGAACACATTGACACCGGTGTGTCAGACCCACCATACTTGCTCCGGACACTGCGAGAGGGCTGTACAAGCAATGATCACACGCACGGCACAGCGGACACACCAGGAACCGCGGTGTTGGCCGTCGAATGGCGCTAGCTGCGCAGCATTTGTGCACCGCCGCCGTCAGTGTCAGCCAGTTTGCCGTGGCATACGGAGCTCCATCGCAGTCTTTAACACTGGTAGCATGCCGCGACAGCGTGGACGTGAACCGTATGTGCAGTTGACGGACTCTGAACGAGGGCGTATAGTGGGCATGCGGGAGGCCGGGTGGACGTACCGCCGAATTGCTCAACACGTGGGGCGTGAGGTCTCCACAGTACATCGATGTTGTCGCCAGTGGTCGGCGGAAGGTGCACGTGCCCGTCGACCTGGGACCGGACCGCAGCGACGCACGGATGCACGCCAAGACCGTAGGAGCCTACGCAGTGCCGTAGGGGACCGCACCGCCACTTCCCAGCAAATTAGGGACACTGTTGCTCCTGGGGTATCGGCGAGGACCATTCCAACCGTCTCCATGAAGCTGGGCTACGGTCCCGCACACCGTTAGGCCGTCTTCCGCTCACGCCCCAACATCGTGCAGCCCGCCTCCAGTGGTGTCGCGACAGGCGTGAATGGAGGGACGAATGGAGACGTGTCGTCTTCAGCGATGAGAGTCGCTTCTGCCTTGGTGCCAATGATGGTCGTATGCGTGTTTGGCGCTGTGCAGGTGAGCGCCACAATCAGGACTGCATACGACCGAGGCACACAGGGCCAACACCCGGCATCATGGTGTGGGGAGCGATCTCCTACACTGGCCGTACACCACTGGTGATCGTCGAGAGGACACTGAATAGTGCACGGTATATCCAAACCGTCATCGAACCCATCGTTCTACCATTCCTAGACCGGCAAGGGAACTTGCTGTTCCAACAGGACAATGCACGTCCGCATGTATCCCGTGCCACCCAACGTGCTCTAGAAGGTGTAAGTCAACTACCCTGGCCAGCAAGATCTCCGGATCTGTCCCCCATTGAGCATGTTTGGGACTGGATGAAGCGTCGTCTCACGCGGTCTGCACGTCCAGCACGAACGCTGGTCCAACTGAGGCGCCAGGTGGAAATGGCATGGCAAGCCGTTCCACAGGACTACATCCAGCATCTCTACGATCGTCTCCATGGGAGAATAGCAGCCTGCAATGCTGCGAAAGGTGGATATACACTGTACTAGTGCCGACATTGTGCATGCTCTGTTGCCTATGTCTATGTGCCTGTGGTTCTGTCAGTGTGATCATGTGATGTATCTGACCCCAGGAATGTGTCAATAAAGTTTCCCCTTCCTGGGACAATGAATTCACGGTGTTCTTATTTCAATTTCCAGGAGTGTACATTGCGCAGGATCAGGCCAATTAAAGGTGTGTTGCACGTTCTGTGTAACTTATGAAAGCTTTCAATACTGTCAATGGCGTCTGAATCACGTTGCTCTGTTGGGTAGATCTTTCAACTGCCCTCACCTCCAAATAACCAGACATTAGTGCCTGAGAAACTAATAAGACTAATCAGAATGACAATGACAGAGACAAGAGCAAAAGTAAAGCTCCTTAACAGAACAAGTGAAAGCTCTGTCTTTAATAAAGATGTGTAACAAGGTCATAGTCTCTCCACTGTCCTATTCAATATAGCCCTCCATAGTGTAGTAAATAAAATCAACAAAAAGGGCACCATATTTATGAAAACTAGCCAGACATGTGCGCACACTGATGACATTGCTATAGTAGAAAAAATTGCCAACACAGTCCTACAAACATACTGGGCAATGGAAACAGAAGCCTTAAAACTGGCCTCATAGTAAAAGAAAACAAAACAAAGTATACGGTAATGTCACAATATGAGACCAGAAGAACCCACAAAAACCTAAACATCAATGGGAAATGTTTCAAGGGAGTGTCCTCTTTTAACTGCTCCGGAGCCGTAATAACAAATGGCAACAGTATTGAAAAGGCTATAAGGGAAAGAATACAAGCAGGAAACAGAGCTTACTTTGCAAATATGCAACTTTTCAAAAATAACCTTGTTACAAGAAAAACAAAACTGCTAATATATAATTCCCTAGTTTGCCGAGTTATCACATACGGGTCAGAGCTAAGGACGTTGACAGAACACGATAAAAATGCACTAAGAACCATTGAGCGGAAAATACTACGCAAAATCTATGGGCCAATAAGGGAGGAAGAAGGCAGAAGAATACGCTACAATGCCGAATTACAAGAGTTAATAAAGGCAGGGACATAGTAAAATTTGTGGAATCACAGTGAATACGATGGTTAGGTCACTTGGAGAGAATGGCAGAGGACAGAATTCCAAAGAAAATTTTGAAAGGTGTGATCCATTCAGCTAGGTGAAAATGGAGACCTAGAAGAAGATGCATTGACGAGGAAATAATGGATATCACCAGTAAGGGAGTCCGGGGGTGGAAAAGAGCAGCAAAGAACCGAGAAGTGTAGAGGAAGATGGTTGAAGAAGCCAAGGCTCACCCAGGGCTGTAGCGCTACTGAAGAAGAAAAAGAAGAAGAAGAAGTTTCTGATAATCGGATGTCCTGAAACTAAAGAAGGATTTTTTTAACGAACTCTACTTAATTATGCGTAATTTGAGGCTGGTTTTCAACCAGCCACCTTGTGACTTTTGACTACATATTTACAACTTAAATGATGAAAAGCTGTAACACATTACTTCTTTCATCTTACTATCACCCACACACCTCAACAAACACCTCTTTTGCCCCGTATCTGGAGAGTAGATATAAAAGAAGAAGAAAAACTACAACTTTTCGGTCACTAGAAACGGAGTACAATCTCAGATTCAGATTCAGTTCGATGACAAACTTATAATTACCTGAAATTAGCAGTGTGATCGGAGGCTATCTGTAAGTATAGTATTTGTAGTGTTTTTTTGAAAAACTTCTTTTGCCAAGATCACAAGGAAGGATAAAACGATTATTGGTTTCAACCAGTTAAGCAGCCATCCTCAGACCGGAAGTTATACAGAAGGCACATAACAGAAAGTAGTGTCTACGTTGGTTATGAAAGCGAGACGATTTGTCACAATCACTATCATATATCTTTTATACCACACAATGAAGTGATGCATAGCGTATACGTATTGTAACTCAACTTATTGGTTGGGTTATTGTGGGGGAGGAAACCAGTCAGCGAGGTCATCGATCTCATCGGATTAGGGAAGGACGGGGAAGGAAGTCGGCCGTGCCCTTGCAAAGGAACCATCCAGGGATTTGACTGGAGCTATTTAAGGAAATCACGGGAAACCTAAATCAGAATGGCCGGACACGGGATTGAACCGTCGTCCTCCCGAATGCGAGTCCAGTGTATTTTGATTGGAATTGTCACATGATTGTTACAAAGCATCTCGCTTTAATAACCGAGATAGACACTGTTTGTGTCTGTGTGTGCCCTCTGTATACTTTGAGCTCTGAAAGTGGCCATTTAACTAGTCGAAACTATTAACAATTGAACTTCCTTGCGTCTATGAAAAATAACAAGTTTCCTAAATGAAGTCTGCAACGTCAACGATGAGGCATTATGAATATATTTTACGATGAAGACAGAGTTACCATTGGCCTAAATGTCTTTCAAATTACAATGACTTTCAATATGTATGTATTTCAGATGATGATGCGCCACTGAAAACACGAGATTCTTAACTATTCAGTTGGAAACGTTTAGAACTAGATTATAAGTGAATGGTATTTACCGAAAAGGAAGGTTTCAAATAAAAGCAGTGTAAACACAATGCCATAATTATCGATAATGTTTCTACACCCAGTATTTGAAACACTGGACCATTCATAAACGAAAAATCTGTTTTACTCACTGCCAGCTTGGAATTTCGTGCAGTAACGTCACACGTACCTGAAACAAAACAAACATAAATGTATATCAGATTTTTGGATGTGGGAAAATTCTTAGACAAAAGAGCAAATCCAGAAAAGCACAACTTTTTGATATATATGACATGTATAAGTTTCAGATGGCCCAAGAAGTTAGACACTTCGATTAACTGAAACCACAAGGAGATAGGTTTACTAATACATACTGTGTCGGTTTCCACTTCATTCGACGTGGGAGGAAGTTGACAACACTTCGCGTTAGCGATATAAATATAGACGTCCTGAGATTGACATAGTCGGCAAATACGGAGTGGATTTTGCTTGCAAACAATATTTGCTAATTCCATTCATTACACTGAGCTCTCAATTACTGCCTGGTCATTTAATATACAAATCGAGTTTTCCCTGTTGCAAGAATCTTTACCCTAAGTCCAAACCGTATCGACTTCGGACCTATCCAGATCCACAGATGTAGGAGAAGTCCTGCTATTTTTAAATAAAACCAACGTCAGCGAGACATGTTTTCATATTACGTATCTCTGCTCCTTATCTTGTCTCAGAGCACTTGCCAATCTACTTCGCACGGTTGTTTAATAATGTTAGCTGAATGTTATACTCTATTATTACAAACTTATGAGCCTCAGAAACTTAGAGTGATCTAAAAGTGATTTTAAGAAGTTTAGTTCCATAACGGATGCAATTTATATTAGTACCGAGAGGGAGAGAGACTTTACCAGATCACTAAATAGTGGAACTGGGTAAGGTTTAAAGGTTAGAATGGTCATTTAAACTCTGATTTATGTCATTACTGACAATAATTTATACGAATGAATCTTTTATTCTGCGGCAATGTGTACCCCGTTTTGGAACATTCTGGTACATTAAAGCCCGCGATCTGAAAATTCTGGCTTCAATACCCAACCCGGCTCACAGTTTTAGCCTAGCAGAAAATTTTAATAAGTTATAGCTTTAAGATATTTGCTGAAGTGGAACGCTAATGCTCCATTCGATTTTTGGGAGAGATATATGTGTAACTTTCTGAGAGAGAAATAATTCACTCCGAAAACGGCCTGTAGTGATGAAGCAATTACATTCGTTCTACTAACTCCGCCAGTCTCCAGACAACTAAGTACTGTGCATCTACAGATGTGGTAGTTATAATGGAAGAAGCCGCATGCGCGTAGAACTAAGCTACTGTATCACCAGTTCTGCGTCCACTACTTAACCAGTTCCTTGCCTTGTTTCCAAAATGGAAACAAACGACTCACATCACTTCAGGGGGAGGAGATTCACAAATGCCCGTCTGCATTACATTTGAAACGCAAGTTAGCGAGCCCCCGTTTGGGGAATATATTCAGATCGGTTTAAAAATGCCAGATCCGTTTGATGTCCACATATGGACGTATCTGCGAGCAGCATGTAATTAATATCACGGTCGACTAATCCAATCGCTCTCACATCAAAGCCGGCACAATTACGCACAATACACCTGTCCGCTTTCTACTCGAGTGTCACTCGAGTCTGTCATCAATTTCAGTGCAGATGCGCCGTACGTGGCAACTCATTTCGCAAATTAAATTTGTAACTGCACTATAAACGGAATTAGTTAACGGGATTGTACGTTTGAATGCACCGGCAAGCCATCAGCTTCTTTATGCTTGACAATTATGTACAGAAGTTCCCAGATTTAAAAAAAATTCTGAATCATAATTACAGGGCATACAACTCGGCCATAGCGAAGCATGACGGACGCCTGTATCGACTTCGGACTGTCCAGTCTCCCAGCCACCACGAGAAAATACGCGATACTGACATTGAATACTTTTGAGCATTTCGTCGCATTCGTCTCGCGTTGGTATGTCAGCTGTTTTTCTCTCGTGGAGTCGTAAAATTTATGCACTTGTTGCAGAAATAATAATATATCCACTTGAATCTTAGGTAATCTCCACAATTCACTTTCCTATCACAAAATTTGCTCCGTCATATCTGCCATTATTTTTTGATGTTATTGCACTGTCTTTTTCTTAGATCGCTATAATGTGAGCTGATTTCAATCTGCTTGTGTTAATTAGTCTCCTTCTTTCCTGGCCCTATCCCGTATTTCACGGGGCTGGCATGTTAACCCGACTTGGCCAATGTAACCGAAGACGAAAATTATGCATCCCACCTGATTGCGGCTAGTGTTAGCCACGTAAAAGTGTGCGAACGTTTTCCAAATGTTTGCGGATCGTGTAACTCAGACCGGACATGGGTATCAGACCCTTATTCACCTAGCCGGATTTGAGAAACCACCTAAAAACCACATCCAGGCTGGCCAGCACAATGTCGTCTTTAGTCCAACGACTACATTCGTTCTGCGGCCGGCGCAACTCCCCGAATCATGAAACGGTGTGCAAACGCACATGGCTGCCCGGACGAATTTATGTGTTAAGTATAGTGCTATCGTTTCTTCTTGCCAATGTATTGTGTCAGCTGACAGTCATGTCGACATTTTCGTCCTTGGTAGTTTTGCAACGAGCTTTATGATGTGCACGAACTAGAGTGTATTAACACAGCGATGCTTATTACTAAAACGAAACCGTGATTGAGGCAAGTTCAAAATTTTTCAGATTTCCAGCCGCGTCAAGTGACTGAAATTACACAAGTCTTAGGAAAAGCATTCCTTAGTCATTTTAATGTGGTATCGCAGTCATAGCAATGGCAGAAAACTCGTGTAATTTTAACAACTTGACGCGGTTAGAAACCTGAGAACTTTTTATTTAATATTACCTCCGGAAAACTCTACATCCTTCTGGTGATTTGTGTGCTTTCCTCAAGTAAAAGCTACATCTCTATACGCCCCACGTATTTCAAACAGGTGCTTAATTAATAAAATTACTGTGAAGTTGCCAACGACTCGAAGCTGTCTATAGCAAGAAGTATGCAACGTTCAATTTCTGCTGAGTCATACGTAAAGATGTATCGTTAAAAATAAGTTTTGATACATGTAAAAGTGATTCACTTGGTCTTGAAATAATGTTCACCACTTTATGTTAGATATTAGGTAATCTCGACCAGTTACTGTTTTGATCTATCTGGGTGTAGCTAGATTTTTGAGAGTTCCAAACTAACTTGTCAAGCATGTGAATGAGCCATCGAAACTGCTACAAACTAAAAAAAAAATCTTTTGTATCGTTGATGGAGTCTCATTTTTGAAAAAAGTAGTATTATTAGTATTATCTCTGAGTACGGGATATAGTATCGACGGTTGATGATATTATAGCTTTGAGAAGAACAAGTAATTCCTATGCATACAAACTCAGGTGACAGAAGTGGAATATGAAATTTGTTGATTCAGACCCTTTAATGTCTTAGCTCGTTGTGCAATTAGTTACTGTTCAAAGGAGAGTAAAGAGCCAACGAAGGAGTATAGAATGGCTACTGATTATTCACAAAATCGTGTTCCCTAATAGTATCATTCGGCATATCCAGAGCAAATCGTTTTAACCTTCACTACCCTGGTCGGCTAAAATCTCTCCGTCATTTTTAATTCTTATCTTTCGGTGGGTTGATGATAAATATCATCGTTTCCTGTCCTGTATTGATCTCTTCACCTCTACATACGAACAATACCAAAAATACGGCCAGCCTAAGTGGCCGTGCGGTTCTAGGCGCTACAGTCTGGCGCTAGGTCGCAGGTTCGAATCCAGCCTCGGGCACGGACGTGTGTGATGTTCTTAGGTTAGTTAGGTTTAATTAGTTCTAAGTTCTAGGCGACTGATGACCTCAGAGGTTAAGTCGCATAGTGCTCAGAGCCATTTTAACCAACCAAAAATACATTGTAAGCTGCTTTCCATTTTCCAGTGTTTGGCTCCTTCCACTACTTTGCCACTCTACTGCTCCTTCCAGAGCCGAATCCTGGATGGCGTTAGAGATCTACCAGTAACCTATTCGTTTTTCTGGTGCAGGTCTTCCATAGCCAGTTCTCCTCATCTGTTCTGCTATTTTTCTTCATTTCATACTGTACCTGTCACCCAAATTTGCTACTACTGTCCGTTCTGACTTTCATATTGAGAAAACCGTTATTTTTATTTCTACTACTATCCATCACCTTCGTCTTTGCTTCGTTTATTCTTAACTATTTGTTCTGTCCAGTTCTTCCGTCACGTATTCCACGTCTGCTTTACATTAGTTCAGAATTTCAGCATTTATTCTGCATCAAAAATTTTCTTTTACTTTCTACACTTTCCCCTCTGCTTTTAAGTTTGAACCTTTCGCAGTTAATAATGTACTGTACACTTTGAATCAATGTCTTGTGTTATTAAATAAATACAGTAAACTTAGACCAGCAGGTTAACGCAGCCGGCTTGCTTACAGAAACTATTCCTCAGGCATAACACTGTGCCTGCTCCTCATTTTCTCCTGTTTGCAGAGCGTTGTTAGCGAATCGTTAGCGTCACAGAGCCGAGAGAAATATTTGCAGTTTCTGAAGGAATTCTGACGAGGGAGTATTTTGTCTGGCAGAAGAATTTTATCATTTCTGTAGAAGCGAAAGCGATAATAAGCAATTAAAATATTTTATACGAAACAACTTTCCGCCTGGCAAGACGAAGACATCAAGACGAGAATTTTAATTAAAAGAAATTCTAGCGCCGCAGCGGTACACCTAGTTTTGGAGAAAGTTTTAATTTCGTAAATATTTCCGGACAGCGGAGGAAACGTGATGGAACTGCTGCAACGGCGGAGACATGCTGCCTTTTCTAATCCTTGCTCACAGAGTTCTGGCCAGTCGTAATGGTAAGGAAAGAGTGCAACCCCAATTATAAAGGAATTCGGCCGCCACCGAACAAGAGGACCACGTTATATAAAAGTTAAAGGCGCATCAGTCATATTTCTTTCACCGAAAATATAGACAAGAACGGTGCTATCATGAATGTCCTCCGCCACAAAACGTATATTGGCTCAGAAACATGTATATAAAAGTATATTTATCGCATAAGCTGAATATACTATGAAGCATAATATCAGATTATAAAATGCAAGCCTGTCTGTCGGAGACACCGTTAGTAAGATTACCAATGCAAGAATACATAAATACCATATTTAAGTCATAATTTCCAGTACAGTAGTATGGTGTACTGTAGTTATGCGTAGTGTAGTATAAATTTATATACTATATATATTATATATTTGGTGGGTGGGAGTAGTTCAGTAACATGTAATTTGTGTTCTGATTTCTGGATGCGCATATGTCAGCACGTCACATTGTCAAACCTTAGTATTACAAACGGCTCTGAGCACTATGGGACTTAACTTCTAAGGTCATCAGTCCCCTAGAACTTAGAACTACTTAAACCTAACTAACCTAAGGACATCACACACATCCATGCCCGAGGCAGGATTCGAACGTGCGACCGTAGTGGTCGCGTGGTTCCAGACTGTAGCGCCTAGAACCGCTCGGCCACCCCGGCCGGCTTTGTATTACACCTACGGCTGTATGTGCAAAGTGTGGTCCGTTGTAAAAGACAGATAATAGACCACAATTAAACAGCAAGTGAATAAATAGTCGGTATTTTGTCATACTTTGCATCATAGTCCTAGCTTATAACGAAAAACTGCTGCTTTGTCAACTGGAATGAAGGTTTCCTCAGTCAGGTGGAAGCATTAAGCTCAGCGGCCTAGTTGGTGTTTGTAGAAATCACCCGTTCACAAGTGCACAATTGTAACATTATACTCTGCAAACATTCATCACAACCATACGTAAGATTCAGGCACATACTTCGTTGCCCAGTATCCAGCAGAGACTTGACCAGGGCATAAATACGGCAGTCTTCTTCAAATGGTTCAAATGGCTCTGAGAACTATGGGACTTAACATCGGAGGTCATCAGTCCCCTAGAACTTTAAACTACTTAAACCTAACTAACCTAAGGACGTCACACACATCCATACCCGAGGCAGGATTCGAACCTGCGACCGTAGCAGTCGCGCGGTTCCGGACTGTATCGCCTAGAACCGCTCGGCCACACCGGCCGGCGGCAGTCTTCTTCCTAGCATCCAGTAGAGACTTGGACAGGACATAAATACGGCAATCACGCACTATATACTTGACCAGGACTATACACACAGCTTACGGCTTCAGAAAGGCTCTCACCTCGCCTTTGTGGCAGTGGAAGTGTCTAGCATATAGCTGCGGTCAGCGAGTCAAGTTAACCGAGCATTTAAGTTCGACGTTCTACAGGTCAATGTGACGCTGCCCGTTGCCTTCGGTACCACCGTAGGAGCCTAGCCGGAGCAGACGGAGAGGCCGGTTATTGGTCTGGACTACAACTAATAGGATCCGATTAAGCGGCGAGTACATCGAGGTTTCGATCAGTGCGTTCCTTCCGGTTATCCAGACTGCTGCCATAGAGAGTGATACGAAAACGTGTTCTTGTTGTTGTTGTTGTTGTGGTCGTCAGTCCGAATACTGGTTTGACGCAGCTCTCCACGCTCTGTCTCTTGTGCAAACTTCTTCATCTACGAGTAAGTTCTGCAGACACATATGAGGTGGTTACTTGACGGAAGTCAGGGGGCGGTCGTCGACACATTACGTTCTAGCATACTTTAGATGTATAGAAAAGCAGGTATAGTGAAATATGCACTACAACAAATTACTGTATTTATAGTCGAAGAAATATTTATTTTTCGGTATCTTAAAGTGGAAGACAAGATATGCTAAGGGGAGAGGAATCTCTAATCTTCATAACTTTTGTAATCGGTCTCACAAAAATCATTACAATGATGAGACGCCAAAAATAAAGGGGGTTCGAAGTACGAAAAAGAAAGAATGCACATGAAAATTTCGGGCATATTTGTAAGCAAGCATACCGAAATCTTCCACCAAGAACGTGGTTGTAACCGACAGTTGGAAGCACAAGCGTTTCGAAATCATGCTTTTCGTAACTGTATTCACTACTGTTATTTTCTCAGAAACTGTAGTATATACTCCATTTCAGGATAAACTTCAGTCGTCACTTGCACAAGTAATTCTATTTCGCTTTATCGGTTTCAAGAGGTTACTCTGTCGTCGTCAAAAGCCTACGAAATATGGTGTATTTTAAATTATTAGATCTTGGCCATACATTTGCGTAAAGTATAAAAAGTTGTAAGTAGGCTGTTTAGGTTTTTATGTTGGTAACGCCACGTACAGCTCTGTATGAAAATCACTGGCTGTGCTGTTTACAGTCTGTGGCTGGCTGGCATTGTTGTAATATTCGCTATTGTAGTGTTGGGCAGCTGGATGTGAACAGCGCGGAGCGTTGTGCTGTTGGAGGTGAGCCGCCAGCAGTGGTGGATGTGGGGAGAGAGATGGCGGAGTTTTGAGAGCGGATGATCTGAACGTGTGTCCATCAGAGACAGTAAATTTGTAAGACTGGATGTCATGAACTGATATATATATATATATATTATGACTTTTGAACACTATTAAGGTAAATACATTGTTTGTTCTCTATAAAAATCTTTCATTTGCTAACTATTCTTGTCAGTAAATAGTGACTTCAATAGTTTTATTTAGCTGGCAGTATTGGCGCTCGCTGTATTGCAGTAGTTCGAGTAACGAAGATTTTTGTGAGGTAATTGTTTCATGAAAGGTATAGGTCATTGTTAGTCAGGGCCATTCTTTTGTAGGGATTACTGAGAGTCAGGTTGCGTTGTGTTAAAAATATTGTGTGTCAGTTTGTTGATGATCTGAATAAGTAAAGAGAGAAATGTCTGTGCACATTCAGTTTTGGTCAGCTGTTTGAAAATCAAATAACGTAAGGGGTTTACCAGCACAGTAATTCATTAATTTTTCTAAGGGGAATTTTCAAAGTGTGTAAACAAAACTTGCTTAATATTTAACAGACGTAAATTTCTTCGTGACAGTAGCAGAATGCCACAAAATGTCCTAAAATGTATACATTGTATGCGACAATTGTAAACAGCTTGCACTGAGAAATAGATACTGTTTTGATTGTACTGTATCATCGCTTATAACATGATGAAAATTAGCCCTTTCCTCCTATTAGTTTCGTATTACAACAAAGAGCCAATAGGTGACATTGATTTTTTTTATATCGCTCAGTGGCAGAATTTTACAGGAAACTTACGTCAATGACAGAGTAAGCAACGCTGACTTATCATTACGTTTACAGATTAACATTGAATTTGCTTGGCTGTGAGATACGAATTTACTGATTTTGCTTAGTGTATTAAAACATAACAAAATTACTTTCCTTCTTTCGGTAGGTTTTAATTTTATTCGACTTTTTTTGCTGGCAAAGTGATCACAAACTAAGGTGACAAAAGTCATGGACTACCTCCTAATATCGTGTTAGACCTTCCTTTGCCCGACTTAGTGCTGCAACTCGATGTGGCATGGACTCAACAAGTCGTTTCAAGTCCACTGCAGAAATAGTGACCCATGCTGTCTCTTAGCGGTCCATAACTGGTGAAATGTTGACGGTGCAGGACTTCGTGGATGAAATGGCCTCTCAGTTATGTCCTGTACATGTTCGATGGGATTTATGTGGGTGGTCACATAATTTCCTCCAACTGTCCAGAATGTTCTTCAAACCAAGTGCGAACAATTGTGACCTGGTGACATGGCGCACTGTCATCGATAAAAATTGTATCGTTGTTTCGAAATATGAAGTCCATGAATGACTGAAAATGGTCTCCAAGTAGCCGAAAGTATCCATTTCCAGACAATGATTGGTTCAGTTACACCAGAGGACACAGTCTGTTCCATGTGGACACAGCCTACGCCCTACATTATCATGAAGCCACCACCAAATTTTACAGTGCGTTATTGACCACTTGGGTCATTGGTTTCGTGGGGTTTGAGCCACACTCGAACCCTACCATCAACTAGTGCCAACTGAAATCGGTACTCATCTGACCACGGCACGGTTTTTCGGTCGTCTAGGGTCCAACCGACATGGTTACGAGCCCAGGACAGGCGCTACAGGCGATGCCGCGCTGTTAGCAAAGGCACTCTTGTCAGTCGTCTGCTATCAATGCCTTAACGCCAAATTTCGTCGCACTGTCCTGACGAATACGTCCATCGTTCGTGCCACATTGATTTCTGCGATTATTTCACGCAATATTGCTTGTCACTGACAAGGCTACGCAGTCGCCACTGTTCTCTGTCGTTAAGTGAACTTCGCTGGCTGTTGCTTCGTCCATGATGTGAGGTAATGCCTGAAATTTGGTATTTTCAGCCTAGTACTGACACTGTGGATCTCGAAATATTGAATTCCCTAACGATTTCCAAAATGGAATGTTTCACGCATCTGTCTTCAACTAGTATTCCGTGTTCAGCGTCTGTTTATCCCCTTCGTGCGGCCATGGTCACGACGGAAATACTTTCGCATGATTCACCTGAGTACAAATGCCAGCTCCACCAAGGCATTGCCCTTCCATAACTTGTGTAAGCGATACTACTTCTGTCTGTATATGTGCGTATCGCTATCCCATGACTTTGTCACCTCAGTGTATGAAATACCCGTCTTTACCGATTGAAATACGGAACCATATAAAGGCGACGGAAGTAAAAGCCATTATTTAACTTCCGTTACGAAGTACGGGCATACAGTTAGTCACTAAAATAATAATAGTATATTGTATTCTACGTTAACTGGGGACCTAGAAACGACGGAGAGGCTCTGTCCCCGCCGCAGCCGCAGCGGTCGACAACCCCACGACGACTACCGCAGTCCACTTCACCCCTCCGCCGCCCCACACCGAACCCAGGGTTATTGTGCGGTTCGGCCCCCGGTGGACCGCTCAGGGAACGTCTGACACCAGACGAGTGTAACCCCTATGTTTGTGTGGTAGAGTAATGGTGGTGTACGCGTACGTGGAGAACTTGTTTGCGCAGCAGTCGCTGACATAGTGTAACTGAGGCGGAATAAGGGAACCAGCTCCCATTCGTCGAGGCGGGTGGAAAACCGCCTAAAAACCATCCACAGACTGGCCGGTTCACCGGACCTCGACACAAATCCACCGGGTGGATTCGTGCCGGGGACCAGGCGCTCCTTCCCGCCCGGAAATTAATAGTATATAGTAACCTTTAATTTTATTTGCCGTATTAAAATTACCGTCCTTTCTTATGTAGCTATGATGTACTCTAACTGGCCGAGCGGTTCTAGGCGCTACAGTCAGGAACCGCGCGACGCTACGGTCGCAGGTTCGAATCCTGCCTCGGGCATGGCTGTGTGTGATGTCCTTAGGTTAGTTAGGTTTAAGTAGTTCTAAGTTCTAGGGAACTGATGACCTCAGATGTTAAGTCCCATATTGCTCAGAGCCTTTTGAACCATTTTTTGTACTCTAACTGTAAAAACCTAACTAAATAAGTGAGATGGCCTGAACGGCATGATACGATCAAGCTACATGATAAATAAAAACAATTAAGAAGCTAGTTGGGTAAGAGATAGCTTCTTCACAGCCGGGAGAGCGGAGTTCTGATATCATATCCTTCCATAGAAGAAGCAAATGACATCTGTGATAGAAGATACCAGGGCGGCCGGTCGACAATACATTGTGTTAGTTGCTTCATCGTAGATTTCCTTATTTTAACCGATGACTTGCTGTGTTTCGTGCGAGACGCAACACCAGACGCGATAGCGGTCGACCGACGAAGCAGCCCAGTGGCGGGGACTACGCTACTGCGCCGGCTGTTTACCATTGAACACGAGTCCACATAACGCGCGATGGACGCACGCCGCAACGCACACCGCCGCCTATTGTTCCCCAGAAATGAGCGAGCGCCTGCGCTGATGAGGAAGCTCTGTAGGTGGCCGTACAAGCCGTCAGTTGTGCGGACCTCAGAATAGCCAGCCACCGAAGCACCCTCCGCCGCACTCCGAAGCCGGCTCCGTGCCTCGCCAGACGGCCGGCCTTGTTCCCCTTTACGACGCGGGCGGCCGAGCGGCTCGCCCGTTGATAAAATTCTCGTTTGCTGCCTCGCGGATTATACCCGCGTTCTGCGCACCCTTTTCGTCTTTCAGAGAGTCGCACACGGCTGCGCCACTATTTTCGCCCGCACGGAATCTTCGCAACAATAAAGGTATTAATGGAGGCGGCGGGAATAGCGCAAGCAGCGGAGAGCTGATGTCTTTTGTTTTATGACGTCCGAAGGGGAGGGCCGTGCTTGCTAAAAAATCCCACTTTCCTCTAGAGTGGGGAAAGAAATGGGTATTGAGTGTCCCAAAAATTGAAGTTCATGGTAATTACACTCTTTAGTACATTTGTTTACACAACATGAAAAGATTCCGTGTAGCAGATCTGCGTATATTACTTACTTAAAACTAAGAACATCTAATCGGAAAACAACAAAATCAAAATTGAAACAATACAATTTAAAACGTTGGTTTCAGCTGTGTTTGACATCTACATCTGGACGGTGCTACTATTATTATTTCCGGAAGGCTGAAGCTCGATATGAGCTGTCTGAATCGATTATGTCAGTACTGAATTGATTAGAATTGTTTTACTGTTTACGTCATACTCTTTGGCCGCATTAAAGCCACAAAACTTTAAATATTTGTAAAAAATAAGATACATAAAGACAATACCACTATTTGCAAGCATATTACGATCGACAGGTATTACTACAGATCGATATATACATAACAGATACTGATTATTTATATCCTGGGACTGCCTCTATGGAGCATTCTCTACGATCGACAGGTATTACTACGGATCGATATATACATAACAGACACTGCTTATTACATCCTGGGACTCCCTCTGTGGAGTATTCTCTGCTCCATTTATTGATGTTTGTGACTGTTTCAATGGAAACTGCCAAAGATCAGCGTCTACTACCTTAATAGTAACCATTTATTAGTACGCCTATGGAAGGTCGTCTGCTGAACATCACCTATCGATACTCACAGACATCTGTTTGAAAAACGCGCTGCTGCAAAATCTTTGGAATGGCGTCCACCATCTCCATAGAAACAAAAACATTAGAATAATTTTTCCATCATGCTCTTAGAGGACAACCTATATACAAAGTATGTGATGCTTATTTGTTTCCTCTTTAAAGCTCTTAGGATATTTATTTGACAAACAATGAATATTGAGAATATTCAGCCCAGTTGTTCAAAATGGCTCTGAGCACTATGGGACTTAACATCTATGGTCATCAGTCCCCTAGAACTTAGAACTACTTAAACCTAACTAACCTAAGGACAGCACACAACACCCAGCCATCACGAGGCAGAGAAAATCCCTGACCCCGCCGGGAATCGAACCCGGGAACCCGGGCGTGGGAAGCGAGAACGCTACCGCACGACCACGAGATGCGGGCAGCCCAGTTGTCAATCGCGTGATAGTTGCCACATGTTTCGGGACAACATTATTCCATTTTCATGCGCTAAAAACAAGGAAACCAGATAAAAAATTCGTCTTTATACCGACACATTTATAACGATTGTAGATATCTTGAGTTATATGTTCAAATGTTCAAATGTGTGTGAAATCTTATGGGACTTAACGGCTATGGTCATCAGTCCCTAAGCTTACACACTAAACCTAAATTATCTTAAGGACAAACACACACAACCATGCCCGAGGGAGGACTCGAACCTCCGCCGGGACCAGCCGCACAGTCCATGACTGCAGCGCCAAGACCGCTCGGCTAATTCCGCGCGGCTCTTGAGTTATATCCTCCTTTAATTTTTTTATAATGCCATGCCTCGTCACAACTTAACTTCAAGCTGCACACTAGCAATGTCAATTCAGACCATTAAAAATAAACCATTACAAGCCGGTGCAACCACTGTTCGCGAGGTACAGTCGCAAACTGAAAGCCTTTGCCGTCACCTACGAACGACGATATTTACTTAAAGCCTAATGCTCATCACCAACGATATTACTGTCTGCTATCAAATCTTTTAGAAATGCCTGTCTGGTCCTAGTCCATTCTAACTTAAAACTACCTTCACGCTGCATGAGTAAATCCTGTGAATTCAGGTAAAACATGTTGGTGGCTGGAGACAGAGATTTAATGTGCCTTGAAAGAGGAGTGCGTCTGCGTTTTAGAGGACTGATGCGTCTAAAGGACATTTCTGGGCACACTTTACCAGCCTACAACATATTTTACCTAGTGACGTAGAAATCATACATGCCATTTCCGTTTAGACCGCAGCGTAGACGAATTTTTAAATTAGAATGGTCTAGGAGCAGACCTTTCTCAAAGATTTTGTGACAGACAGTAATATCGCTGGTGCCGAGCATTAGACCAAGCAAGTATCATGTTTTTACGTCAGGAACGGTGGTTGCACCATCTTGTGAGGGTTTATTTTTTAAGGTCTGAGTTGACATTGCACGGGTGCAGCTTGTTTTTAAGTTTGACGAGACCTAACGGCATAAAAAATGTTTTAAAGTAGGTTGTAACTCAGGTATAAGCAGGATTGTTTTATCTGGTTTCCTTGTTTTTAGCACCTGAAAATGGGATAATATTGTCCCGAAACATGTTCTGGCAATAATCACACGATTGACAAATGTGCTGAATATCCTCAACATTACTTGATAACAGTTGTATTATGGCTTCACATCAATTATTATTTGACAAAAATTTTGTGTTCTCCAGCTGACCAGCTGAGAATGGTTTTCTTAATAGCGGCAAATGAGGTACAGTGGAAATTATTTCATGTTTCGTGGACTTAATACTAATGTTGGTACTAACAAAACGGCTTAGAGACAAAAAAAGGGACGCGTTGCTTCCGAGTTCCACGCTGCCGGATTTTGTTGGCAATGAGGTGGCACTAGTAAACACAACAAATGTTCAAATGTGTGTGAAATCTTATGGGACTTAACTGTCATCAGTCCCTAAGTTACACACTACTTAACCTAAATTATCCTAAGGACGAACACACACACCCATGCCCGAGGGAGGACTCGAACCTCCGCCGGGGTCAGCCGCACAGTCCATGACCGCAGCGCCATACCCCACTCGGCTAATCCCACGCGGCGGTAAAGACAGTGTACTGGATTTAGCAAGAAGGCATAGCCATCACGAATTACATTTTCCTTGGTTTGTCTTAATCACTGAAGGTGAATGCCGAGATGTTTTCTCGAACAATACCAAAATGTACCCTTGTCTCCATCCTCTTGTATTTAAGTCACTCTCACGTTCCCGGTTGTAGTACTATGAATATTTTGATACGTCACCACACTGCTGGAAGCTTGATAATGAGACAGTGAAACATCCCCTTAGAAAAATTTATGAATGACTTTGCTGATAAACCTCTTACGTTATTTGATTTTCAAACAGCTGAGCAGAACTGAACGTACTCAGACATTTCTCACTTTACTTATTCTGATCAACACTAAACTAAGACACAATATTTTTAGCGCAACGCAATCTGACTTACAATAATCCCTACAAAAGAATGACCCTGACTAGCATTAACCTATACCTTTCACAAAGCACTTACCTCACAAAAATCTTCGTTACTTGAACTACTGCAATATAGCGAGCGCCACTACTGCCAGCTAAATAAAAGATTCAAACTACTAAAGGCACTAACTACTGATAGGCATAGTTAGCAAATGAAAGATTTTGATATAGAACAAACAATGTATTTACCTTAATAGTGTTCAAAAGTCATATTTTATATATAGCAGTTCATGGCATCCAGTCTTACAAATTTACTGCCTCTGATGGACACACGTCCAGATCATCCGCTCTTAAAACTCCGCCATTTCTCTCCCCACATCCACCACTGCTGGCGGCTCATCTCCAACTGCACAACGCTACGCGCTGTTCACATCTAACTGCCCACTGCAATAGCAATATTGCAACAATGCAGACCAGCCACAGACTTCACACGTCGCAGTCAGTGATTTTTATACAGAGCGCTACGTGGCGTTACCAACATAAAAACCTAAGCAGCCTACTTACAACAGTATTACGTAAAGCAGAAAGAGAGTTCAGACATAGAAGCTTTTGAAATTTGGTGCTATAGCAGAAAGTGCAAGGTTAGATAGGTGGATCATATAACTGGGACAGCGGATTTTAATCTGATTAGGAGAAAAGAACTTTATGATACAAGAAAAGAAAGATACAACTAAAATAAGGGGTTACTTGATACGGAATATCATAAGGGATGAAAGAAGTGACAATTCGTAACTGAGAAAAGTGTGGAGGGGGAGGAGCTTCATATGAAGTTTGGTTACTTGCTGGCCGATAACTTTCCGCGACGCACCTGATTCTCGATTCCACGCATCACTGAAACCATTGTAGCTGTTGCAATCCACGTTGCAGGGTGCAGGAACTCTATCCCTGGTGCAACTGTTCTTCCGATTTCACTCAATCTTACAGGAATTTTATATTTCTCGTCAGCTTGTTCACCAGGCTCCTAGCGTGCTCCTTCATGAACAGCCCAATGTTGCTTTCCCCAGTCATCTTTCAGTTTTGAAGGTCCAGCTTGACGGTACTGTTGTTTAACCCTGAAAGTAGGATCGAAACAATGCCATTTCATTCAGAGCATTTCTGTGAATATTATTTCGAAGAATATGAGCGGCTATTCATATTGAGGAATGGACGAGTAAATATCCGGCGACTGTCTTCTATTCATGTATTTCAACTAGCCACACAGGCACAGAAGGTGGAAGTGATTAATGAGACGCGTTCTGTTAATCAATCTGTCGCAGAGACCTATGATGAGGTACTGCCACTCGATAACCTGCTTGTAGATGAGACGTTAAAATTTCCTCTTTCCCCTGCCGAATTATGATCGCAACGCAAGTAAAATGTTACTACCCTTAAGACTTCACTCGTTTGTTATATTGTACTGCGGTCGGAAATGTCATTTTGCGTCTCATGGGGAATAGTGTCACAACAAGGAAGACGGCTAACCAGTCCTGCCACTTCAATTCCCAATTTTCCCCAGCGCCAGGGAATCAATTACTGGAACAGGGTTTTGTCAATACCGCGAATGAGAAGGACACCGCCTGCGACTCTCGAGAGCCATCTCGTCCCCAGTTCACCGGTGGTGGCGCCGCGGGACACACCGCCATTCTGCCATAAATTGAATTCGTATTTTCGTTAGACAAAGGCACTTCCCTCGGAGAGCGCGGTCACAGAGACAATTTGCCTGACATATTCGGAGGAATTAATATTTGTTTCGTCCCGACGTCGAGGAGCAAGCTTCGGCTATAACGAAAGCCTGTAGCGCTGATGAACTCGCTGCGAACCTAGAACGAAGTCGGACGTTTAACGGTTGTCTGCAAAGCTGTATTTGAACTTCATGGGAGAGCCGGAGACGGACGAGAACTTCGGCCATCATCAGCGATCCTCCATTATATGTAGCGTGTGTGTTTGTTTAGATTCCCGCTCATTAGGGTGTCACACAAGTTCCCGTGCTGAAACGTTAACCGGAAGTCATACAGAACTTAACACTACTTTTCTCTGCTTTTTCATGATCCTTCAAATCACTAGTTTACTGTGAGATTTATCATGCTAATAAGTGACATGAATGAGTCATCTCAGAGCCCTTGCTGGAGAAAGAATATAACTGAGCACGGTGAGAAAGTGTTTGGCTAATTCTGAAGTGTTTACATTAAGGACATCCCACTTATTTTAAATTAAGTACTGTCAGACTTTTACTTTCGTTATCTGAACTTTCTGTTGCGTAATTCTTCAACTAGGCAACAGAAAGTTCAGCTATTACTGAATTAACTGCAGAAGTATACTGAAAGAAACATCTTATCGATTTCAACATGTAGTCGTTTAGCAAAAGCTTCCGACACACCTCTTGTGTCACAGTCAGTCTTACATATCTTCTCAAACTTTATAACGTTTCTGTAATACTACATTTAAATCTGCTGTTTTCTTTTATCAGTAGGTCCACAGAGCCTACTCCAAAAGCGGCCAAGACTCCTTCTTCATCGCTAATCATATTATTACCCATAATAAAACTTTTGTTACCCTTATTTGTTTATTTATTTATCGTTTGGAAGCTTTTGGATAATCATTTATATTGGGTGAACTGGAATTCCACCGTCGAAATGTTTGGAATTTCTCCAGTGATAATTCCTATATCGGTATAAGGCGCCAATGGTCTGAATGGATGTTTACAGTTTAAAGCACTTACTTTACTTACTTATCCCCATTTATCTTTGTATCTGAAATTTATTTTATTTTTGAGGACATATACAACGAACGATCATACCGACCCCGGAGCCATACGCATCTGAGACAGTCGAGAGGGCTTGTGAAATGTCAACGCTAGTACCCTGTGATGATGATGTTTGGTTTGTGGGGCGCTCAACTGCGTGGTTATCAGCGCCCGTACAATTACCCAATCTTTGCTCAGTCCAATTTCGCCACTTTCCTGGATGATGATGAAATGATGAGGACAACACAAACACCCAGTCATCTCGAGGCAGGTGAAAAATCCCTGACCCCGCCGGGAATCGAACCCGGGACCCCGTGCTCGGGAAGCGAGAACGCTACCGCGAGACCACGAGCGGCGGACACTAGTACCCTGTGTACCCTCCTATTGCAGCAATGCAGACTGCAACTCTCCAATAGTGACGGTCGTAGAGGTCACGAATATAGCCTTGCGGAATAGCCTCCCATGCAGTTTCTATCTGGTGCCTCAACGGGGCCAGATTTCCTGCTAGGCTTGCTGCCCGCACAAGACGTTTCACCTAGTCCCAAACATACTCAATGAAGGACAGATATGGGGATCGTCCAGGCCAGGGAAGCTAACGTAGACGCTGGAGAAGAAGTTCGGTGGCACGAGACACATGTGCACGTGCATTGTCATGGTGGAAAAGTTATGCTGGTGTATGAACAACAGCATCGCGGGTTATATGATCTGTAATTGTAATATAAAGTCACGCACGAAGAATGCGACCATATTGCAAATCCATGGGAGTACTGCACATATGCTTTATTAGTCACTAAATAAGAAGCCACCAGCAGATAACCCAATGACTTTATTCGACGCGTTTCGGGTAGAACCCATCCTCAGATTGTTATCAGATGTATGAAGACCGTATGTAACAAACAAAACTGTTATGGGAGACTGAATGACCTTTCGGATGTACCAGGCATTGCACAATGTTCGGTCTATGGTCACTAGAGGAGAACTGCCATTGTAGGATATGGCTCCCCACACCACGATGTCGAGTGTTGGTCCTGTGTGGTTCTGTCCTATATACACTGCACACATTGGCGCTCAACTGCACGATGCCACATACACAATTACGAGCATCACTGGCATCAAGGCCGAGGCAACTCTCATCACCGAAGATAACAGGTCACCATTTGTCCTTCCGTAAGTGCCTAATGCTACACGACTAGAGATGGGCTGCACGATGTTGGTGCGCGAGCGGTAGATGCACGCAGAGTCTAGCTCTGCTTCACCATATTCCCGGACTTTATGGCCTAAGTCAAATGTTCCTCTGAGACCGGTTGTGAGTGCCACAGTATCTTCCACCCATGAGGTGGCCTCATATCCCGCCTTCTTGCTGCACGCGTATTTTGGTAGAACTGACAGTTCTATTAAAAATGTGGGCATGTTACTGAAAAACTGAAGAGGATTAACGTCATGCCAAGTGATATTCTTGTAAGCTCTGACGTAGTATCCCTGTTCATTATGGTTCCTATAAACAAAGCTACCTCATACACTGAAGCAACAAATAGACTGGTATAGGCATGCTTATTCAAATACAGACATATGTAATGTCAGAATACGACGCTGCGGTCTGCAACGCCTATAAGACAACAAGTATCTGGCGCAGTGGTTAGATCAGTTACTGCTGCTACATTGGCGAGTTACCACGATTTAAGTGAGCTTTAACGCGGTGTAATAATTGGCACACGAGTGATGGGACAGTATCTCCGAGGTAGCGAAAAAGTGCGGTCCGTAGCCATTCTTCATTTCGCAACCAGCTAGTTCCGTTTGAGAAGTCCCTAAACGTGACGTAATCTTAGTAGGCTACTGAGTTCCATTCCCTTATATACAGCAAAACTGTAGAAAAAGAACATGTCTGAAACTCGGCGGTGGTTTAGTCGAGGCAGGCGAAAGTACTGAAACAAACGAGGACGAGTGAATATTGGGTGGGCAGTACTGTAACCGATGAGGAAGGGTGAGCAGTACTGTAACCGATGGGTAAGACGATGAAACTCGGGACGCCGGTGGTGAGGACAAGGTGGTGTAAGAGAGGGTAGGAGGAAGGGGTAGGGGGGATCAATAGGGGTAGAGGCTGGCCGGCCTGCACGCACGGTGCGTCGGCTGCGTGCCGGGCTGCGCCTGTCTCGGACCACCGAGTGTCGATGAAATTGGAAGGTAAACCGAATGATGGGCAAGCGGTAGTGGGGCGAGAAGGGGGACTGCGGTCAGTCGGGGGCGACGGGTCATAAAAAGTCAGCGATCTCCACTGACGTCCTGAGTATCGTGACTCGAGGTCGTCCGTGTGCTCGGGCTGTCTGCACAAATAAAAATTAAATGTTATTCGTAGGTGAGCGCATGGTTCGAGAACGGCTCGACCGCTTTGGCTAATAAAGAAAAGGCAGTTCAGAATATTCCGAATTAGGTCTTTAGGGAAAGAAAAACCAGGAAAGTTATCTGGAAAAAATGGAAAATTTGGGAAAACCTGAAAGTGTTTTTGTATGGGATTTTTGTGTAAAATCAAGACCATAACTCACGGTTCGAATGATGGATACGTGCATCTTTTTGTTCGTTATAGTGCTGGATCAATTTTCAGGAAAAAAATCGGTACAGTTACAAAGGAAAGTTGGAAAATTTGGACAAACAGCAGAAATCATAATAATTGTATGCACTCCCGATCATAACTGAGGATAGGAACGATAGGAATGACATTTTTGGACGAAACTTTATTGTTTTGTTCGTTATAGTCCCGCGATGGAAATGAGTCAACTGAATGTCTTCAATAATAATAAGAATAAGAAGAAGAAGAAGAAGAAGAGCAGGAGAAAAATCTAAAACAATGCATTCCAGCCAAAATTAAAGTAAAATTAAATTTGTGATTTTATTCTTGTGCTGTTTCGCAATCTCTCCAATAATGTAGTTACTGTATTTCTATTGCATTTCTAAATTTTTTCGCTACCTCGTGCGCAAATGTTGCTTTATAACTGTCTGTCTAATTGCGAATCATGCCAATCCGTTACACAGCAACGAAAAATTGACTGAGTTGCTTGTTTCCGGTTGAATTATATTGTGTTGTAAGTTCATCGCCACAGTTTTATCAAATGAAATAAGTTTAGCCGTTTGTCTCAAAAAATTCTACATATTTACCTATGAAATGCTGTGAGTTTTGAAGTGACAAACGGTTATATACTGACACAAAAGTGGATCAACTATCCATTGTCAACTGAATTGCGATTATTCGCATAGCACATTATGTCGCAATCGACACAACTGCATTGGTCCGACACAACTTAATCGCACTACAATGCCGCCAATAAGACGAAGCAATTTAGGCAGCAGAACTCGCAATGCTTGGCAATTCTGCATTTATATCTAATAACATGACTATGATAGTAGTCAACACTTTATTGGATTTATTCACTACAAACCAAACGATTTTTCGAGCTAATTGAACTACAATGCAACGCAAAGAGCGAAATGAAATAGAACCGAATCGGTCATCACAAACACGTTCACATCACAAACACTTTCAAGAAGAAAGAGAAATGCAAATGAAGATGATACAAATCAAATAAGACGTCATCGATCAATGGAAACCAATCGGGTGACAATGAACTGACAAACAAATGTTGCGTTGAATACTCATCTAGATGCAACCCTACGATGATGGTATACTCAAGAGTGTGAAGGAAAATTTAACAATGTGACAATTGATTACATTGCAGACCAATCAGTTGCTGTTGGGTCAGGTGACATACAGGGGTGGGAAGATGAACTTAGAAAGGGAAAAGGCGATGAACTTAGAGTTGGGAAGAGGAGATGGACTTAGAAGGGGGGGGGGGAGGGAGTTGATGGAATGAGAGAGGTGACAGTGAAGAGCAGATGGACAGAGATAAGGGAGCGAAGCTGATAGGCAGGGAGAGGAGCAGGACGAAATGAACGGACAGTGGGGAGAGGAGGAGATACACAGAAGGGGGGGGGGGGGTAGGGAAAGAGGAGGAGGACTAACAGAAGTTTAGAATAAATACATTCCAGGGAATCGTCAGATACTTTGCTTGTTTCAGTATATTCTATTCACGTACACAGGACGATGCGTATAGGAATGGGAAAAAATAGTATTTGTCAACAAGTGTCTTCAGAATGGTTATTAAACTTTTCAAACAAAGAAGAAATTCTGGGGTAGATATTCAGGTATATACCAAACACATACCATCTTAGTATGATCTTGATAGACAGTATTACGCGTGTAACTGTATGATGTAGGCAAACACAAGGAATGTGTTTCAGGTTCGTTAATATGACTGCATTTTAGTGGAAAAGTAAAAAGAGAGTAGCGATCAAAGCCAGACAAATAGATATGTGAATATCAACGAAGCTCCGAAACTTAACGCCACATCTGCCAGATAGTATCACCTTGATAAGAGGGTACAGAGAGATAAAGGATGCCACGCAGGTCACTCTCAGTTTTACCTTTGGTCACAGTTTTATTTGCACCGAATCTCCTTCGCAATGGTTTCTTCTCGATTGTCTCCACCCGCCAACCGCCAGGTGACCTTATTCATGAAGCGAAAATGTAAAGTTATTTTTCATGTGTAATTTAATGTAACTGCCATAGGACAAAGAGGCAGCTGAAGAAATCTAGATTAACAGCTAATTTGCATTACATAAACCATACTTAGATTCAAAACGTAAAAATCACTTTAATTTTTGTTCTGCGTCTTTCATTTAATACTCAACGTTTCGCTGAGCTGAGAGATCTTCTGGAACGGGGATTATCAATTTTGAACATCGATTTTCAGTTCTGGAATTTGCCTTGCAACCAAGGGAAACCCTACTGCAAATCTTGGTCGGAACCAGGGCTTTCCAAATGTTTTCAGGTTCTTTCTGTTTCGGTTCTTTAATTTCTTTGAACTACCTTTAGATGGGGCGGCCTTGTTGAGATCTTGGCCCATGGGTAGATCCTTGGATACATTCAGACATAATGGGATTGCAGGTTCGTAAGTGCAAAATTGTAGTATGCGATTAACAATTATGTCATTTGCCTTACAGTCAAGGAAAACCTTCCAAAAATAATGGTCGGTTCAGTAACTTTTGTGTCGAACTAAGAACTAGGGAGGGGAGAGAGAGAGAGAGAGAGAGAGAGAGAGAGTGTGTTTTGTTCATTTTAGTGTAAGACAGGACAGTCAACCCGGTTGTTTTTTTTTTCTGTTTGCCTGTATAGTCCTAATTCTATTGTTTATTTCTTTTTTTTAATTTTTAAAATACGTTTTATTCTCCTTCTACAAGGGTACAGCCGGATTCTCGAGATACTGACATAATAAAGATTTCTCATCTTTATAGCAAATATTCAGTGAAATGATAGTGCGGTAGGGAAATAGCCTCAAGTAAAGGGCTCCGGTAGTTTGTAGCAATGAAAATGAAGACTTCAGCGGTGTAACAGAATGCAACCAAGAAAATGAAGACTCCAGGCGGTGGGGCAAAGGCTTCGTTAAGGTAAATACTCTGCGGAAAATGAACGGATACATCCTTATCAATAGTTTGTACAGAGTGATACTGAAGTCAGAATGTTCAAATGTGTGTCAAATCTTATGGGTCAACAGTCCCTAAGCTTACACACTGCTTAACCTAAATTATCCTAAGGACAAACACACACACCCATGCCCGAGGGAGGATTCGGACCTCCTCCGGGACCAGCTCCACAGTCCATGACTACACCGCCCTAGACCGCTCCGCTAATCCCGCGTGCTACTAAAGTCACTTAACATACGAAAATTCAGTACTTCACGGAATAATGTAAGTAAGGAGGTAAAAATGAACACACGTTCTTGAAATGACATAAAGTTTTACTGAAGTCAAACAAAGTCTACAAAATGACGAACTTATCGTGCTACATGCGATATAAAAGCTGTAATAAGCATAACACTTGATTTCTAGAAAACAAGATGTTCCTTGAATGAGATTTTCACTCTGCAGCGGAGTGTTCGCCGATATGAAACTTTCTGACTGATTAAAACTGTGTGCCGGACCGACACACAGTTTTCTGCCCACCTCCTCCGCCCGCCCTATCCCCAACTCTATCTCCTCCTACCGCTTGCCCCGTCCATCTGCTACTTCCCTCTCTTTGTCCATCTGATCCTCCCCTCTATGACCATTTGCTTCTCCCCCACTTCCAGTCCATACCTCCTATACCTCTAACTCCTTCCTCTCCGTCCATCTCTTCCTCCCCACTCTCTCTGTCCATCTCGTCCTCAACCTTCCTCTGTCCATCGCGTCTTCCCTCTCTCTCCGTCCATCCCCTTCTTTTTTCTTTCTCTGTGCGTATACCTCCCCTCTCACTTCGTCCATTTCCTCCTATCCCCTATCTGTGTCCATGTCTTTCTTCTCTCTATCGTCCTGTCAGTCTCTTCCTACTCCTTCTCTCTTCACGTTGTCGCCACCACAGCAGTAGGAGGCTCGTGGTTCTTACAGATACTGCAGTATGTTTCAAGCCAGTAAGTAATATGTATACCAAGTTTGGTTGAAATCGATCAAATGGTTTAGGAGGTACTCTTTGTCCACGGTTTTGGCAGAGTACACACATGTCACATATGTTTCACGTAACTTTAACAAATATCTTACATATTTGACACCTATTTCACCTACACATGTAGCTAATTTTGCCTTTGCATTTTCGTTGTTTGCGCAGCTCTATCTCTATGACGTCATTGATCGTGAATTATTGGATATTCAGTGATATTACATTGCGGGTACTTCCGTTGGTATATGTGGATAGTGTCTGCGAAATGCTTTGCGAATAGAGTTAGCAGCAAAGAAGCAATAAATTAAAACGCCATGCCTGATGCGGCAGTTTTTCACGCATCTCAGTATTTACGACGTCACAGGTCCTGTACTGTGAGTCGTACTATGATATAATTTTTAGGTGCATCTAAACTGAAGCGCCGAAGAAACTGGTATAGGCACGCGTATTCAAAATCAGATTTATGTAAACATACAGAATATGGCGCTGCGGTCGGCAACTCCTCTATATGACAACAGGTGTGTTGATCGACTGCCGCTGCTACAATGGCAGATTGTCAAGATTTAAGTGAGTTTGAATGTGGTGTTACAGTCGGCGCATGAGAAATGGGACACAGCATCTCCTAGGTAGCGATGAGCAGTGCATTTTCCCGTACGAACGTACAGGATTCATGGTGTCAGTTCCCTCCAGCACAGCTTCAGACATTAGTCGAGTCGATCCCACGTCGTATTCCGGCACTTCTGTGTGCCGGTGGGGGCCCCCACGATATTAAGCAGGCGGACCAGTTTCTTTGGCTTTTCACTGTAGTTGTGTATGTGGCATTTGTCGCGAATAGAGTTAGTAGCAGAGAACAACATATTTAAACGTCACACAAGGCGCAGCAGTTTTGCTGCATGAACAGCGAAAATGCAGTAAGCGATTAATTTTTTTCCTTTCATCATATTATCATGGTTGCGAGCGAGAAAAAGTTTCGTAATGTCTAGAAATCATTTATAAAGGTTGGTGGAAGTGACAAGGTGCTCTCATTCTCAAACTCTAGATGAATAAAATTTGCGAATGCGTGCGTCTCGAGCTCCATTACTTTTTCACTCCCACTCCTGCCCCGTTGATATGGTTCTTACCCTGGTAACTACATACGTACGAACATACATATTCACATCTATTTTTTTTATTTATGAATTTAGCCAGCTATGAACCGCATACAACTTAGGACTTATGGTGTTTCTTTTTCTTCCGTTCTTCCGAGTACTTCTTCGTTTTATCGCCAACTGCTCGTCTCTGCTCATCTGTCCACACTCTCTTGGGTCGAGGTTTAGGCTCATCTTCTTCATAGTTTGCGTTTTCTATAAGTAGCCTAAAGTGATTCCTGTCACGTATTATTTCATCTGTAACACCTATTTTGTTGGCGTCTTTCTTTACTGCTCCTATCCATCCTACAGTTTTTTTCAGCTTATTAACGTAATTAAAAATTTTCTTTGTAATCCATGTTTCTTCCATTCTTTTTAAATGTCCATAAAATTTTAGCCGCCTCTTCCTCATTTTATCTGTGATCTTTTCTGTATTTTTGTATAGGTCTTCATTTCTCGTTTTAATCCATCTGTTTTCCTTGTTTTTCTCAGGACCTAGAATTTTTCTTAGTATTTTTCTCTCTCTTTTTTCTAGTTCTCTTAATTCCCCTTTATTATTCAATGTTAGGCACTGTGATCCATACGTTGCTTGTGTACTAATAACTGAATTATAATGTTTAATCTTCGCTTGTATGGATATTGATTTCTTATTGTAGTAGTTTTGTGTTAATTTATATGCAAATTCTAACTTTTTTATTCTTTCTTTATTTGTTCTGTTATCCAGTCCATTGGCTTGGATCCACTCCCCCAGGTACTTGAATCTATCAACTCTTTCAATTTTTCCATACTTTGTTTTCATAAACTTTTCTGTATTATGTTTGTGTTCTATATACTCTGTTTTTTCATAGTATATTTTTAGCCCAGTCTTTTAGCAATCTCGTGTAACAGATCTAGCATAACTGTTGCCTCTGTTCGGTTTTCAGATATCAATGCCATATCATTTTTATAATATGTATGGATCCTCATGCGGCGTCACTGACGTATTGTTGTCCAGCGCCATCTATTGGCCGGTTTTTGCTCTCGTTTCTGGTTTCAATAAAACCCATGTCATTTTAGACATATCTGTCAAGTTTTACATTACTTCGAGAATTAGAGTATTTTCAAATGGTAACGTACTTTTGGGTCATCCTTTTCCTGCCGGTAGTCATATACGACCTTCAAATTTTTCACGTGGCTTAAATTTGTTGTTCACTTTTTTCTGGAGTAAATATGTGAATGGTCTCACGGAGACAAGGGCAAAAAAATCTGAACTGTTTGATGTAGTGTTGAAACATGTTGCTTGGGAAAAAAATATGTGAAAGGCACGATGTAGCCGTAAGGACCGCGCCTTGTCATCACCTGGTTAAGAACGCGTAACCACCTGCGCCGACAGGTTTTTACTCTGGCGTTTCTCGACACAAAGGGGGAGAACCGTCATCAAAAATGCACGTGAGCACGGAAGGGGAGAAAAAAAGGAAGACTTTGAGTTATCCCCGTAAATGTAGCCTGTAACGTAACGCACAGCCTGTTCTTTCGCAGGCGTTTATTTTTGCGCCCTTTGTGAGGGCCCGCGAAACACATCCCTAGCCGAGCCTTTTGCTGCTTTGCCGTAATGAGCTGCTGCACCGTGAGCGGACGGGAACCATCCAGTCACCCTCAGTCTGCCGCTCCACTACCTGCCTTTTTTATTTTTTTCCCCTCTTCCCTCCCTCCCTCCCTCCCTCCCTGCTCCGCGGGGGTAAGCGCTCCGGCCGAAACAGTACTGACGCTTTGGCGCGTTCAGGCGGTGGTGCTGGCGCTGCAGCTGTCGGTCCGTATGGAGTCGCCGCGGCGATGGGTGATTACGGCCGCTGTCAAGATGTCCTGCCGCCCGAGCGCGCGGTGTCGCGACACCGCCCGCTCGTCTCTTGTTCCGCGGCAGTCGCAGCCGCGGCGCACCGCATCCCTTTCGCGTTTGAGCGCCGCGAATGAATGAACGCTTCGAGGCTGAAACAGGGAGGTGCCGAACAAAGTTGCTCGTATTTTCACTCACGTGCTGGCGGCCTGTATTACAGGGCGCCGAATAAAGGGCCATTCATACGCACGCCCATTTAATTAAAACATAAACGCGAAGGCTTTGTGTCGTGCCCCTCTGCTACCCTCTCTGCCCCGGTCTTTCTCTCTTGACACCCCAACCAGCTCCAAAACTACACCATCTCCCTCCCCCGTCTCCGCCCCACCTCGGTGTGCTGACGGATGTCGATACCTTTTGTAAAGCCGCTGTTGTTGGCCCCCCAAAAGAAAGGTGGCTGTGGCGGAGGCTCGGTAGGCAGGTGTACTGGCGACCTTTCGAGGCCCGTGTCCTGTGTTCCCCCTCTTCTAAACTTCCTTTTCTCCAGAGGTGCAGTGATTACCTTGTCCTCCCCGTCTCCTCCTGTTGGCTAAGCGGCAGGGAGGAGCGGGGGTAGCAGGACGAGGAGAAGTGGGCTTGGGTGGCGAATGAGAAGGGAGAGCTCGGAGAGGGTTACGACGGAGGCGCATTGTGAAATCTGAGAAGAGTAATTAGTAATGGTCCGCAGTCACTTCTCGGAGCAAGGAACTCGGATTATTAAACGAGGACAGGGTTCGGCAGCGCCATCGACCGTCGGCGGATGTCTGTTCGTGGCGGGAACGGACGTGCTCGCGCCCTCTACACTGCTCCTACCGTTGCGCTTGACACCTCCAAGACACACGGCTTATCATACTTATTTTACTATACGAATTTACTAATCACGCAGGAGGGTCGTTCGAACATACCGTCTTCTCCCCTATATGGAAGACATACTAATAAGCATCCGCGGTGTACAGTGTCGCGTCCCGGCACAGCCGCACTATACAAGAATGAAGTAAGTGCGAACTGCGTAGTGCAATCGGGACGTTAACGACAACGGGTTAGTTATAAATTGCCGTCAACCTTTATATCAGAGATGAGAGGGAGAGAATCTCCTTGGTTTGAAGCAAATAAGTTTCCTGAAAATAGGTTACAGAATTGGAATAGGCAGAAAAGATTGGTTAGCTTCTATCAAGTTTATTCTCACATATACTTACGTCACGTGTTGGACCATAAACCCATTAGTAAGATTCAGTCTATTTATTCGGACTTGCTACTTCAAAGCTAATTGCTGGTACATATAAGAAAGAAGTAGAAAGCAATCACTTGTTCTTGGTTAGCACTGAAATCTCTCTAAGTAATTGAGACAAAGACTGACAGCAAAACCATTCCAATGAAACTCTAAAAATTCTGCTTGACCTGCAGTTCCTGAGTGTCCACCAGAGTCTATCACCGGCTTGTCGTAGTTGAAGTCTTTATCAGCTGTATTGGCTGCTATGGGCTTCCTCGGCCCCACTGGCGTCTCGCTGTGCAATCTCCAAACTGCCGGCACTGGCTCTGAATCTGCATCTGAATCTCTGCTTCTAGCTATTCCGCTGCCTGGCCATTTATTTCGTTTCTCAAATACGTGGGTGCACACGAGTTAATTTGTTTCACACGACCCTTTCGTTTCTAAGTCATCGGATTGCACAAAAATGCCTATGGTTCCACATGACACTCTCGTTTCTAGTTGGTCGGCTTGCGCAAGAATGCCTTCGGTTCCACACGACACTTTCGTATCTACCTCCACCAACTTAATTTTGTTCCATACGAGCCTTTTCCTCACGCGACTGACACTCTTTCTTGCTGTATTATTGCTCTGGTGTTTGCGTCTTCCATTGCGCAAGTTTCACTCATGCTGCTTCCTCTGGCAGGAAGTCAAACACTAAGTTATTTGATCAACATCATACTTGGTAGCCTCCGCCGCTTATCTTGTCCATACGTCCTGGTGGACTATTTCTTAATGTCGGCTCGCTGTTTGCCTATGGAGCGTGGACTCTTATTATGGTCACAAAAGCAAGAATAAAAATTAAAATTTTCTACGGTCACAACAACAGAAACCGCTGAAAAAGTTGAAAACAAGTAAGGTGCCACATCCGGATGGAATCCCGTTTCGAGTTCACAAAGAATACTCTACGGCATTGGCTCCTTACTTTCCTCGCATTTATCGCGAACCGCTATCCTAGCACCAACGACTGGGAAAAAGCGCAGGTGACTCCGGAATAGCAGAAGGATAAAACACCGGATCCGCAAAATTACAGACCAATATTCCTAACATCGGTTTGCTGAAGAATTCTTGACCGTATTCTCAATTCGAATATAATAAATTTCCTTCAAACCGAAAAGCTTATGTGCATGAATCAGCACAGTTTTAGAAAGCATCGTTCGCGCGAAACTCAGGTTGCAATTTTCTCACACGATATTTTGCGAACTATGGATGAATAGCAACAGGAAGATTTCATGTATCTAGATTTCCGAAATGCAGCTGACACGTTTCCCTACGGCAGACTGTCAAGGAAGACATTTGTAACACGTATCCCGATATGTGAGTGGCCCGAAGACTTCTTAAAAAGGCAGTACGTTACACTAGACGGCGCGTGTTAGTCGGAGACAAGGGTACCGTCAGGAGTGCCACAGGGCAGAGTGATAGGACCGCTATTATTTTATATATACATAAATGGTCAGCGGACAGGGTAGGCAGCAATCTGCGCTTGATTGCTGATGATTCTGCGATATACAGGAAGTGTCAAAACTGAGTGACTGTAGGAGGATGCAAGATGACTTAGACAAAATCTCTAGTGGGTGTGATGAATGATAGCTGGCTGTAAATGTAGATAAAGGTAAGTTAATACGGATGAGTAGGAAAAATAAATCCGTAATGTTCAGCTTTAGTAGTATCCTTCTTCACACAGACATATCTTTTAAATATCTGGGTGTAAACGTTGCAAAGCGATGCGAAATGGAATGAGCATGTGAGGATTGTTGTTGGGATGATGAATTGTCGACTTCGGCTTATTGGGAGAATTTTGGGAAAGTGTGGTTCATCTGTAAAGGAGACCACATATAGCACGCTGGTATGGTCTATTCTGACTCCTCGAGCGTTTGGGATCCGTACCAGGTGGGACTGAGAGAAGACATCGAAGCAATTCAGAGGCGGGCTGCTAGTTACGTTACCAGTAGGTTGTAACAACATGCAAGTATTGCGGAGATGATTCTGCAACTCCCTGGAAGGGAGGCGATATTCTTTCCGAGGAACACGGTTCAGAAAATTTAGAGAACTGGCATTTGAAGGCGACTGAAGAACGATTCTTCTGTCCCCTACACGTATTTCACGGAAGGACCGCGAAGATAAGATGCGAGAAACGAGGGCTTGTATTGTGGCATGCAGACAGCCATTTTTCCCTGGCTCTGTTTGCGAGTGCAACAGGAAAGGAAATGACTTGTAGTGCTACATGCTACCCTCCCCCGCGCATCACACCTTAACTTGCGGAGTATGTATGGAAATGTAAGGGTAGATGTAGATGAAAGGATTCCTCCAATAATGTTAAGATTGTACTGATCATATACCGCCACTAACGTGCATTGTGGCGCAAGATATTCAAGGGAAACATGTGTCTACATCTACATTTACGAGCTGGTATAAAGGGTGTAAGCGAAAATTGTTTACAATGCACCACACTTGCTTACAGGACGTCGGCTCGGAAAGATGCTACAAAATTGTCTGTAAAATACCTAAGCTACAGCATATGCACGCAAAATGCTGGTCCTAGAGAAAGAAATGATGAACCAAAAGTGTTCTGTTTCACACTGTTCGTCTCCACTTCCTCTAGACCACTGACGTGCGTTGTTAACAGCCGTTTACACACTGTATAAACCACTGTGAAATGCATGGCAGAGGGGCTATTCTATTACTTATTAGCAGGTACTCCCGTTTCATTCATGTATGGAGCTCGGGAAGAATGGTTACAGGCGTCTGTGCGTGCTGTAATTAGTCTAATCTCGTCTACAGGACTGATACTTTGGGAGCTATACTACATTTACATGTCTAAATAGACTGTTAGATCTATTTGCAATAGGTTCCATGCACTTCAGCAATATTTTAGGATAGGTCTGGTGAAAATTGATTGAATTATCTTATTACAACAGCAATGAATAGAAGTCTGCTACGTGTTTAATGAGACTGAGCCCATCTTATCTTTCCATTCCGTATATCTACAAACCGGTACGTCAGTGTAAGACTTTCTTCCAATTGTGATCAGAAGAATACTACGCTTTTTCAGTTTTGTGAAGGACATAATTTTATATTTATGAACATTTAAAGAAAGTCGCCAATCTTTGCACCACTTTCAAGTCTTACCAAGACCTAATTTAATATTTGTGCAGCTTTTTCAGTCAGTACTTCGTTGTACATAATTACCATCTGGAAAAGTGTGAAGCCATTACTAGTATTAACTATCGTAACCATTAACGGACATTAACAACAAGGATCTCATACATCCCTGGGACACGCCTGAAGTTACTTCATTTGTCGATGACCTTCCATCTAAAAAGGTTCAAATGGCTCTGAGCACTATGGGACTTAACATCTGAGGTCATCAGTCCCCTAGAACTTAGAACTACTTAAACCTAACCAACCTAAGGACATCACACACATCCATGCCCGAGGCAGGATTCGAACCTGCGACCGTAGCAGTCGCGCGGTTCCAGACAGTAGCACCTAGAACCGCTCGGCCACCACGGCCGGCCATCTAAGACAACATGCTGCTCTCTCCTTACCAAAGAATACTCAGTCCGATCACAAATTTCGTTTGATAACCCACACGAATGTACTTTTGATAATAAGCGCTGTTGTGTAGTTCTCTGTTAGATGCTTTATAGAAGTCAATAAACTGATTTTCACTGCATCCTGGAAGTGTTTTATGCTGTTTGTCATCTTCTGCTTGCACAATTGTAACGTACTACGAGACTTAGATACCTTTCTGAACGTCTTATTATAAAATGAACCCCACTATCTTTACCCTTACATGCGACTCTTGGAAAAATGATCCCTAGGTCGATGGAACGTGGGACCGAACGGGCTGGCGCCCTAGTTATTGCTCTGGCCGCTATTTTGGTGAACAGGGAATCCAGCCACCCTGTACCAATAACAATGCAGATCCAGTAATAATGTTGTTTCCGTGGAGATACGGGACGAAGGTCAGGAAAAGGAAGAAGAAAATAATAAATGAGCTATGTACGCGGACGACATAGAAATATTTAGAATACATGGGGAAAGGATTGGACAACGTACCAGTATTTAAAATTTGGTCTAACGATAAACAGAGCAAAGAAGATGCATGTGAAAGTAGTAGAAAGGAAATAAGGATTTGCTAAACAGCCAGATTGTGGACAACACGGTAACGGAAAAGGCATTGGAATTCTCCCATTTAGAAAGCAATTAAGATATCAGAAATAGACCGGCACAGTCGAAGAAAGGTACACGCCATAAGTGATATACATTGATTATATATGAACGTCTTAGTATACACGTAAGAGGTTAATTAGCAAATCTAAATTGAGAAACGCTTACAGGCACAATATCTAAAGCGAAATTTGTCGGAAAATATCGCAGCGCTTCGAAGTAAACAAATGTGTACAATAGGATGGTTGCTTATTACTCATTCTTTTTAATTGCATTCTGAAAAAAAAGAATGTGTATTTGGAATGAAAAACTGACTGATTATAAGATTTTACCAATAACGTTGGGAAGAAAAAATCAAATGTTTGGAATACTTTATCAAAATGTGGCATTTACTGTAATACGATTAATCTTTTAGAAAATAACCAACTGAAGAATTTCTGCAGAAGAAAAACAAAGTTTTAACAAATATTAAAAATACACAAGAAGTTCAGAAAACATATTCGACAAATAGAGAAAGCTGAAAAAAAAATTTTTTTTTAGGTTATAATCCAAGAAACCGGTCTGAAAAAAGCTGCTATAGAAGTAAGGATTCATAAAGTGGGAATGGGATATGGAACAAATATAGACCTTTATGATAAAAAAAGCCAGCCAAAAAATGCAAAAATTGGACATTAAAACATGTTATTGAAGCCATAAGGCCTATATACAACCGAATGACTGGAATTAAACAATACATTAAATAAACTAGAAATACTGGCAGTGCGAATATTAAGGAAAATACTGGACTCACGAAAAGCTATGCAAAGTCGGAAGTTACGGTGTAACAACGAAATTTCAAGAAACGTAGAAAACATGTCAGAAGTAATAAGGAAAAGAAGACTGGACATTTATATCAAATGCAAGACGTTAGACTAACAAAAAAGATGAAATATTTGTCGAATGGTAGGAAAACATGGGATAAAGTGGTAGAAGACAGAAAGAGAAAATAACATTGTGAACAGATGGTGTCTCTTGAAAAAAAAACGACGAATAAGGAAATGAAATAGGCATGTGGTCCTTAGCTGACCCATCCGATAAAAAAATGGCATATGCTGATAACAGGAAATCATATAAATTATCTCATGCATTGATTAGGAACTGAGGAAGATGTTCCTGAAAGACGTCAGACTAACCCAAATATCAAATACTCGTGGAATGGGAAAAAAACACGGTGTGGAGTGATAGGAAGAAAAAAAATGTAGTGAACAGATGGAGAGACCTGAAAAAAAACAAAAAGAATGACGAATAAGAAAATGCAATTGGCATGTTGTCCTTAGCTGGCCCATCCGAGAAGAAAACGTTATATGCTGATAACAGGAAATCTTACGAACTATATCATGTATTGATGTTCCTGAAAGTCTGCGATGCATTGTATAGAAGTGAAACTTGGACAGACGGAAATACTGATAAGAACATGATAAAAGAAATGAAGTACAATACTATCGAACACTGTGATACATTAACTGAACAGATGAAGTACAAAGCGAAGAAAATATATCGAACACCATTACCAAAAGAAGAAACAGGATAATGGGACATCTGAAACGGTATCAGGGAAGAGTTGACTTGGCTCTGGAAGGGGAAAAATATTAGGGGCAAATAAAAACTCGGATACGTAAAACAGATTAAAGGTATTGGGTGTTATAATCACCTAGAGAAGCTATGATCAGCAAAGATACGAAAAGATAGACACTACCAAGCCAATCAAAAGGCAGATGATTGAAAAAGGTGTTGAGAATTAGTTACTTCAAAAGTTTACGGAGCAAAGTATGGCAATCATTTTCATCACACGGGGGAAGTACTGCATGGATTGTATGTGAATGGCAGTATATCCACACTGAAAGTGCATGCAGGTACATTTAAAATCGAAAGCACTAACACAAGAAATAGATATCACGAGAGCAATAATTGCAACAATTAATGGGTACTAAGTAAATTCAACTGACAAATCGTCCAGTGAAGCACTGCAGGAGAAACAACCTACAGAACACAGATATTCACAAGCAATCCATACTTAGGCTCAGCATTACAAAAAATAAATACGAGCCGGCCGGAGTGGCCGTACAAATCTCGGCGCTACAGTCTGGAACCGCAAGACCACTGCAGTCGCAGGTTCGAATCCTGCCTCGGGCATGGATGTGTGTGGTGTCCTTAGGTTAGTTACGTTTAAGTAGTTCTAAGTTCTATGGGACTGATGACCTCAGTAGTTAAGTCCCATAGTGCTCAGAGCCATTTGAACCAATAAATACGAGCACAAAAATATCTTTGCCCGTAAGCAACAAACTTAAACAGCACTTGCCTCACCCAATAACAGAAAGCATTGGAATGTAAAAGCTAGCGTGATAGCTACCCTGCGTTCTTCAAAAAAAAATGGTTTTGCAAATGATGTATGTTGCTGGCCGAAGTGGCCGAGCGGTTCTAGGCGCTACAGTCTGGAACCGCGCGACCGCTACTGTCGCAGGTTCGAATCCTGCCTCGGGCATGGATGTGTGTGATGTCCTTAGGTTAGTTAGGTTTAAGTAGTTCTAAGTTTTGGGGGACTGATGACCTCAGATGTTAAGTTCCATAGTGCTCAGAGCCATTTGAACCATTTTTTAAATGTCTGTTTATAAATAATAATGTAACGTCTTCGTCTCATCTTAGATATTGTAAGACGTGTGTATATGAGAATGTACCATAATAAATACTGGTACCTGAAGATGAGACACCAGGGATCGAAAAGCATCGTGTATTGGGGAAAATAAACACGACTAGTGACTGGCGGTGGTTTTCCTTTTTAACGAAAGGACTACAGTCACGGAACCAACGTTGACAGCAAGGGCAAATTCAGTACGATAAAGAGGCGAAATATAAATACATTTGCCTAAAACATCAGTAATGTTGATGAGCTTCATATAAAAATTGGGCTGATAATTTAAAAAAAAGTAAAAATGTACGAAAATTAAAGCAGTTCTTGAAAATTTGGAATTATAAATCGATAACTAAATGCGTCAATGTTACATTCTGTGGAAGTACCGGCACGGCGATCGGCAAATTGCGTAACGCGGCACACTAAAATATCTGCCTCTCTCAGCGCTGATGGACGGAGGAAGAAGGATCGTTTATGAGTCGCCGGCAGAAACAATCCACGTTCGCATGCCGGCGAGCGTGCTTCAGGAGCACAGAGAGCGGCGCGGAAGGCGGGGTGGGGGAGAACTTTAAAGGAGATCGAGACGGCCGCTTATCGACCTGTTACTGCCTCCCTGCCTGTCCCCCGCTGACGGATAGTTCGGCTTTAAAATGGAGCTGCGAAGGCGGGGCCTTGCACGCAAACCTCAGAAAAACATCTCACAGTTTCACCAGCTGCCTCTCTGGATCGGCCGTTGTCGCATTATTACCGCGGCAGAATGAACCCAGCTACAAATTTACCTTCCACCTGGCTTTTCCATTTAGTCCACGTGCATGGAGGCAAAAGTTAAGGTGCAAAAGGATTACGCCACAATTTAAAATGGTGTTTACTCGTTGTCTAACATTCTGTTATTCAACCATACTGTGGCTTGGACTTTTGTAAAATGTTAAACTGTATGTCAGAATGAAAGTAGCATCTGAACACCAATGCACTTCCAGTAGGCCCACGGTCACACACCTCATCACGTGGTGTCACAGCGTATTTAAAGATTCCCCCCCCCCCCTCTCCGCATCTCCTAACCCTTCATCCGAATGAATATCTATGTAAGGATACCGCCAAGTTCGCGTAATAAAGATAATATTTAATTTATTGGTAATTTGTCGTCTGTCAAAGGAACCAATACATCGCAACCATAAAAAAATTATTGTCGGTAAATTAATTATAAATACGATGTACCAATGTAAAGAAGATCACTCTCTCTCGATTACTTGGATCTAAGTCGCTTGGACTAAGATCTTTTCAGTTGTATAATTTCTTCTGTCGCTGAGCCACATTATTTAATTTAATTCTTACTTTCGTGCGTAGATCGAATGTGCATTAAAAGTCTAAAAATATATTTTGCTTCGCTTCACTTAACGAACCTTTTCACTGCAAATCACAATCCAAGTTACGTTTGTGTAGTAAATGTAAAACAGACAATTATGGAAACCTTTCGTTTGGTTCACGATCATTTTAAACTCCATTTTGTACATAGTTGCTATTTTCTTACTACATTCGATAGAACCTACTGTCATTCAGGACGTCCAGTCAAAATGCTGAGTGTAGTTATTCCGAAAGGAATCTTCCTTTCTTTTCTAGGTCATGCAAAATACGAAACGAATTGTTTCCAAGCTAACAGTGAGCTGAGATGTTTTCTAATTTTGATGTAAATGAAGGTTAACAGTATTAGTATTATTCTTGATTTTTTACAAAAGCCACTGAGAAATAAGTCGGAGACATAATTCGAGCCCAGTTTTTTATAACGTTACCACAAAAGAAAGATTTTCAGTAAAGGATTTTAAGTGATAGTTGATGCTTTTAATTGGCATATTTCACGAAATTACAGGCGGTAATGGTGTAACTTGGTCGAAGACATTGTGAGGCATCAAGGGATCACCACTTTAGTACTGGAGGGAATTGTGGGGGGTAAAAAAATCGTAGAGGGAGACCAAAGGATAAATACTGCAAGCAGATTCAGAGGAATGTAGGATGCAGTAGTTACTAGGAGACGAAGAGGCTTGGACAGGATAGAGTAGCATGGAGAGCTGCATCAAACCTGTCTTTGGACTGAAGACCACAACAACAATGATAGGATGATAGCGACTCATAGCTCCAACATACCAGTAACCAAAGCAATAGCATTGTGAAGCAGAGAATATTAATGTATCTAACAGCAGACAATAAAATTTGTGACAAAACTGTGAGACGGATTGGAAAAACTTTGAATCAGTTACTAAGATTAAAAAGCTATAAATGGTGATTAAGATGTTTCCGTTTAAGTGCGTTGCTGCAGCGTATATGCAACATAAAGCGACTCCGATGCGCGTATGTAAGGCCAACTTGTAGACAAGACCACACGGAGCTTTTCAACCAGGTGGGTCGGTAGGATGATTGCCTCATGGATTACGGCAGTTTTGTCTGATCAGCATCTCCATTCTAGACTGTACGGCATTCTGACGGAAACTTTTTGATCGTCCATTATGCATGACAACTGCATAACTGTCAATAAAGTCTGTTAACTATACCATAAGTCATGGGCATACCAGGTACCTAGAATTTTAGGGTTAAAGTTGTACATGTGGTGTTATAAGTTCCTCCCACTGTATCTGTTCTACATTTTCTTATGTTGTTCTTGAATTTTGTTGCTGTAAACTAAATTGCTTTCCTATTCGTAAATTTTCGCGTGTGTCTGTGTTAAATGCGAACCTGAATAATGCAAGCGGTGGGATTACATAAACGGTATGTAACAAAAAAAGAGTCGCGAAATGTCTGAAATTATATAACTGTATCGCAATTTAACTTTTACCAAAATTTATTAGTAAACATAAAACCGTGTACTAAATAAGATGTCCTGTGAATTTCTGTATCCTGCAGTGTAATGAACAGTGTGAGACGTCACAGTACGTAACTTGCAGTTCCATCACACAAAACTACAAAACTAACAGAATAAATGTTCTGCCTAAATTTATAAATCGAATTTTGAAATAATAAATGTCCAGAATGCTTTTATTAAAATGCCCTGTAAATTTACCAACACAGAGTGACTAAATAAAATTCCAAACATAAAATGTTGCACACGCGGATGTAACACTGCACTTAAAAATTAGATTGTATGACAAAGAAATGAAATCCTAACTGAGATTTACGTCAGATGAACCTGATAATAATTAAGAAATGCGAAGGTTAACTGTGAATGATTTAATTGTATCCTAACTATAACGTTAAACTGGCCCTAACAAATTTTTGTGACTTACAATGTGGCAACAAAAACTGCTCGAAAGTTGTGAAAATAAAAAAGCAGTGCAGCAGCCAACCAGTTGAGGAAGTGCAAACTTGCCCAGTGCAATGCAAGGATTAGCAGCTATGCTAGGCACATCCTGCTGTACTTTGGATGACTGTGTTCCGGGCAATGAAATGCGGCGAAACATAATTAGAAAACAAAACTTTCGTGAGGAAGTGATTGTAGAAACTCGAATTATTGATTGAAAAAGAGACTAGCATTCAAAACTGCATTATGAAACTAGTTCCTTAACAATTACAAGCATCTTTACCAAAAACTAAACTCCGTCCGAACAGGCCTTGCAAGGCCCAACGGAACCGACCGGTCGCCGTGTCATCCTTGGCCCACAGGCATTACACGACGCGGATATGGGGCGGCATGTGGTCAGCACACCGCTCTCCCGGCCGTATGTCAGTTTACGAGACCGGAGCCGCTACTTCTCAATCAAGGAGCTCCCCAGTTTGCCTCACAAGGGCTGAGTGCAGCCCGCTTGCCAACAGCGCCCGGCAGATCAGTTGCTCACCCATCCAAGAGCCCGACATAACTTAATTTCGCTGATCTGACGGGAACTGGTGTTACCACTGCAGTAAGGCCTTTGTCTTTACAAGAAACGCTTCTTATAAATGATATGACTCTGCCACGAATTTAGTTAACAGAATGGTAAAGGAGTTGTGCATTTCTAGCTCTGAGTAGAAGCCATACGAGGAGATAATTTCGCTTCGTCTTGTCTAGACGATCAAACTAACTCAGCAGAATCATTAAAGTGAAAAGCCTAAAAAATTGCTGTAGACAAACTCAACATAAATTACGAGCTTGCCAGCAATGCAGCAACAAAATTACCTGAATGAATTCACACTCCTCAAATCAGTATTTACATAATCGTAATTCTAATAAGCAAAGTCCTCTGCGTTAAGATCTCTGTGTTCTGCTACTTATTTCCACTCACTCGGCAGCGTAACTAACACCTGACTCCCTCACTTAATTCTCCAACAATCCTATTGCAACGACAGTGCTACTGACAATCAAAGATCAAATTTCTTGTTCTCATATCCTCTGTCCCGTAACAATTTGTTTGTCGAAGACTTTTGTTCGGAAAATTACAAATATGAAGGATGACACATCGAATTAAAAGAGAGATCACATTACTTTTATTACGTTGCATTAGTTGACCTCGTAAACGTCCAGCCCTCAAGTTGACAGACAATAGTTACTGACAGTATCATGTCTGATATTTAGATTTTCATCACACCGAACGTAGCATGTGCGGCATTTGAAAACATCATCAAGTTTGATAAACGCCTCCTACGAGAACAGTTTAAACTGAAGTTCTACAATACTTTACATCGCAAAATAATGTTTTTCTAGAGCACCTATGAATTCTTGTAAGGAGCACGTAGAATGTCCCTTACTGCTCGTCGCGAAACAGACACAATATAACTAGCCAGCCGTCCTCTACAGGTGGTACGAGCTGTGTTATTACTTGCGCTCACCACCTCGATTCCTGCTAGACGTGAGTATTGCTGGCGTTGCGCCGCTCTTTATAGCCGAGATCGACTCCCTGCGGCTGCTGCACTACAGCTCAACTGTTGTCAATGCTATTCCACCAATCTTGGCGTTGCATAACGATACTGTCCTCGCATTTAATTTCATGTTTATACTCGAGACACCAACGGTGGCAGTTCGAATGTTCCCTGAACCTATCACCGACTGTTATAATTTTAATCTCTGTTGATCCATCACGAAGAGGGGACATCGACTAAGTAACTGTCAATATCAATGAAATTTTCCAACAGCCGTGTAACTAAGATGTTATTTTATTTTGACGACAACCAGTTTCGGCATTCCACTATGCCATCTTCAGGCCCCATATGCATCTCTCCAAATAAACGATAATGCCATACAGTGCCATATAACCCTGGGTTTCGTGGATGCAAACCGCTTCACAAGTGCTTCATTCAGAAACTTGGTAGAATCTCGAAGCCTTCGAGTGTAGCACTTGTGAAACGGTTTGAATTCACGAAATCCAGGGATATATGGCACTGTATGGTATGATCGTTCATTTTGAGGGACCTGAAAATGGCATAGTGGAATACCGAAACCAGTTGTCGTCAGAATAAAATAAAATAACATCTTAGTTACACGCTGTTGGAGAATTTAATTGATATTGACAGTTATAATTTAATGTCTGTCCCACAGAAGACGTGCCAGATACGTATGGAATCGGTACACATCTGACTTTCAGAGACGTAAATCGTCTGTAGCATGATTAAGAAGACTTTTTAGCTTCGTTGACACGAGTTTCTGGGACAGCGTAGTTAAGGGGTCTAATGAAATAAAGAAACGGAAATTCTAATAAACTGGGGTATAGACTTTAATTCAAGTAAGTTTGGGGTATGCAACTCAGTTTTTTAAGACTAGCCGGGCACTTCATCCTTCAGAGGTGAAAAATGCTAAGAGAATGTGCGTTTCACTGAATAACAGTGAGGACACCCACAAACAAAAGAGCAAGAAATTTTTATAAAAAAAATGGTTCAAATGGCTCTGAGCACTATGGGACTCAACTTCTGAGGTCATTAGTCGCCTTGAACTTAGAACTACTTAAACCTAACTGACCTAAGGACATCACACACATCCATGCCCGAGGCAGGATTCGAACCTGCGACCGTAGCGATCTCGCGGTTCCAGACTGCAGCGCCTAGAACCGCATGGCCACTTCGGCCGGCAATTTTTATCAAAGAGCGTAGTGGGCGACGGGATTCGGACGTAGCTATAAACAGCGAGTCCAGTTGGGAGTCCGCACGTCCGCACGTCCGCACAACGAGTATGCGTATGAACACAACGCCTAGCACCTGAAGAAGAGAACTTGGTCAGTCGTCAAAGTGCCGTGGAGACGATAGAAATCAGCAAGTGGACAGAACACCTGCAAGCACACTATCAGTCACCCGAGAAAATCTGAGAAACTAATTATTTCAGTACAATAATTCACTGGGCATTACTTGATATTTCTGATGCACTGAATCGTTGTCACGTCATGTTTGTATTACAAGGCAGATTTTAGAAGTTTGTAATAGCCTGGCTCCTCCATTGTACGCGCAGAACACAACACATTACCATGACCCGTAAGATGCAGGAAAACCGTCATCTCGGAATGGATAAATAAATACACGTCGTGCATGGTTTTCAAGGCAATCGTGTATCATTCGTCCTGCAAAATAGTGGCGAGTCTAGGTAACGATGATGGATATGAATAGCGATCACGCACCCTTCTCACCAAAGTAGATCGTAAGGGCTCAATAATATTGAGGAATGGTGACTTTGATGGACAGGGGAGATGCGACAATTCATCCTCGTGCTTACAGATCCTAATGGTGAGAGCAGTGTGAACAGGGACTCAGTCCTCTTGGAACACAGCATCATCATTGGGGAACAAATATTATACCACGGGATGCACCGAGTCAGCCAAAACGATCATGTAATCCTTGGCAGTAATGCCACCTTGAAGAATAACTATGGGACCCATGGAATACCGCGATACGGTTGCCGCCAGCTGGAGTGGCCGTGCGGTTCTAGGCGCTACAGTCTGGAACCGAGCGACCGCTACGGTCGCAGGTTCGAATCCTGCCTCTGGCATGGATGTGTGTGATGTACTTATTACTTAGGTTTAATTACTTCTAAGTTCTAGGCGACTGACGACCTCAGAAGTTAAGTCGCATAGTGCTCAGAGCCATTTGAACCATTTTTTTTGATACGGTTGCCCATATCATCACCGAATGCCAACCGTGCTTCACTCTTAGGACACAAACGTGATGAGAAGTTGGGAACAGTGTGAAACAACAGTCATCCGCCCAGGTTTTATGGTTTTGGCACCAATTTTTCCTGTTATAGAAATCTGCATCACTGATGTGTGGCTTTGTAATTCCTGCTCGCCGTGAAATTCCCAACTTAGGGAGCTCCTTTCGTGTTGTTTGGCTGCTGGCAGGGTTCTCAAGTGTGATATTCAGTTCTGCAGTAACCTAGGAACTATCGTCCGTTTTTCTTTCACAGTCCTCTTCAATGAACGTCTGTCACGATCACCCAACACCACTTTCGTCCGCATTCTGACTTATAGGATGGTGTTTTTCCCCCTTTTCTGTATTCAGTACAAATCTTCGAACGATGCCTGTCGGAACACCAAAACCTTCGACTACCTTAGTTACGGGCGCACCCACCAAAAGAGCACCAGCACTATGCGCACTTTAGAATTCCCTTAGGTCCGATATAATGCACGAACAGCTACGCAGAACACTGTTCTCACCACGATTGACACATTGCACAGATGTCGTTCGAGGTAAAATAGAACAGCTCCACTTCCAGTGTTGCTAGCATCTTTATTTATCTCTGTGTTGCCATATTTTTGTCCAACCCCTGTAGTACGCTCACACCGAGTTTCATTTTAAGTGTCTCAGTCCGATGGTGAACCATTTATAGACATAGGAGGCACATGAGGTAGCTTTACTCATTGTCTATAACAATATATCTTCTACGTCTTTTTCCTGGTCGTTATCCTCTATCCTAGGGGGGGGGGGGGGGTCTACAACTCT